>NC_031989.1:49105348-49130504 GCF_001879085.1 Nicotiana attenuata
TATATATATACACACACACACACTATATTAAAAGTGGAAAGCCCTTAACTAAAAAGTTAAATTACTAAAATATCCTTCTTATTAACCTAAATATCCTAATTATTGAAAATCAATAAATAAAACTATCAAAATTATTTGAAGGGGTGTAATTTTTATTTGAAGAGGTGTCTCCAAATTAGTTACTACATTAAAGTTATTGTCATTCTCTTCGCAGTCAATCACTTTCAATATTATCATGAGATGAAGAATTGAAGGTACGAATCGTGCAACCTTCTTATCTATGTTTAATTAAATTCCTTATGTTTCTATGTTTGGGATTAGTTCAGGAATGTTATTTCATGAATAGTGGCAATTGATGTTTTCTTGGAGTTCCATAATTGACAGATTCCGTTTGATTGATAAGCCTACTCATGATAATATAATGAAGATGAGGTATAAAGATAAACGAGCGTGTCAAATAAAATAAATCTGTTCGATTGACTCTTTGCTTAATGCATTTTCTATATTTTTTGAAAGTTGCTCATCCCAAACTTCCATAAACTCTTTGCTTAATCCTTTTTCTATAAGTTTGTGTAAGTTGCTCATGTCAAACTACATTTCCATATTAACAAATTAGATACTAGAGTACTATGTTCTCCAATTTTATTTATGATGATGGATCCGTACAATTATGATTTCCAATTTTATTTAAGAGAACTAGAGAAGTATGAGGCATCTACTATGGGAGGAAATCTATGACCCCATTCCAAAGATTTGGGCCTATTTACCGCTTCCAATGCTACGTAACGTCTTTTTGCAATATCTGTACATTGTGATTTTAGTTTGTAACTCATTTAGTATGATAGAATATCAAATATATTTACTAATTTTTGGCTTCTACATTTTTTTGAAAAAGTAGTAGCATGCTTACGGATAGTAGACGATAATTATGCAAGTTAGATACTATTTACATTCTAATTTGGCCGCACTTTATCAATGTTTGAATGTTAAAAGATAACAAAATACTCTAATTAAGAGTTTTACGTTTGCAGGAGCCACTCTGAACTAGGAGGAAGATAAAGAGTGTTTTGGAGTCAATATGGAGCGTGGAAGGCCAATCGGAGGATAGCACGGTCGAAAAGGAGCAAGAAAAGCAAGTGTCAGCTCCGCGGACAGAACATGGGTGAAATCCGCTCATGGCAGTGAGTCTCAGGAATGGGAGAGATTTAGACAGGGAGCAAGAAGTTGCTCAATCTAGGAGAGAGACAACGCCAACTACTCCAGCTACTCCAGTTACATTAGAGACAGATGAGTCAACAGAGCTTACCGAGGTTGTAATCGAGCAAGCACATGTTGACAAGGGTAAGGAGAAGGAAGGTGAACAACTCACAGAATGGGTGGTAGAAGAAACGTCCAGCAAAGAAAAGACACAAAGCAGTAGGCAGAGGTTGATTCCTGGACCATTCCCTCAGAGGTTGGCAAAGCAAAAGAAAGATGATCAATACAGGAAACTCATGGAAATGCTCAGACAAATTCAATTGAATATTCCACTGATGGATGCCTTAAGGGAAATGCCAGGGTATGCAAAAATGATGAAGGACCCAATGTCGCGAAAATTGACTTCCAGGACCTGTCCATGGTAACTGTACCGCAGACCTCCAGCTCGGTAGTGACAAGGCCTATGGCTCAAAAGGTGTCTGATCTAGGTAGTTTCACTATCACATGCACCATTGGGAGTTATGCTTTTGCTAAAGCACTGTGTGACTTAGGAGCCAGTATAAACTTGATAACCTTGGCAATCTATACAAAACTGGGCATTGGTAGAGCTAGACCGACCTCAATGTTGCTGCAACTGGCTGATGGCACAATCAAAAGGCCGACAGGAATTCTTGAGGATGTGCTTGTTCAAGTGGGGAAATTTGTATTCCCGGCTGACTTCGTCATTCTTGACTGTCAAGTGGATCAAGAGATACTAATCATTCTGGGCAGGCCGTTTTCAGCCACTGGGAGAGCATTTATTGATTGTGAGACTGGAAAATTGAAAATGAGGTTGAACAATGAAGAGATAATATTCAATGTTCAACAATCTATGAGGAGACCCATCGAATTTGCAAATTGCTCACTAGTGGAGGCCGTAGATGTAATACTACAAGAGGAGGATGAGATTATAATGACAGGGATCCGTTAGAAGCCTGCTTGATGAATCTGGAAAATGTGGATGGTGAGGAGTTTCCAGAGTGGGTCATGGCTCTTGAAGGTCAAGGGTTCTGGAAAAGGGAACCCCAGTTCGAGCCCCTACACTAAGAAGAAAGAACAACACCACCTGCGAAACCATCGATAGAGGAGTCGCCACAGTTGGACCTGAAACCGCTTCCAGCGCATCTCAGGTACACTTTATTAGGGCTTAATTCTACTTTACCTATTATTATATCATCCGGTTTGCTAGTTGTGCAGGTAGAGCAACTCCTACATGTGTTACAAGAATGTAAGATTGCTATTGGTTGGACCATGGCAAACATAAAGGGTATCAGCCCAGCTTTTTGTATGCACAAGATTCTCTTGGAAGAAGGGCACAAACCTTTCAGAGAACATCAACCAAGGTTGAAACCAAATATGAAAGAGGTGGTGAAGAAGGAAGTGATCAAATGGTTAGATGCGGGTATCATCTTCCCCATCTCTGACAGTAATTGGGTCAGCCCTGTTCAGTGTGTGCCGAAGAAGGGAGGAATGACAGTCGTACAAAATGAAAATAACGAGTTGATCTTGACTCGTACAGTCACGGGAGGGCAGATTTGCATAAATTATCGGAAATTGGACACAGCCACTTGGAAGGACCATTTTCCCTTGCCATTCATTGACCAAATGCTGGACAGGTTGGCTGGGTGATCTCACTTCTGTTTGGGGTACAATCAGATCTTAACAGCTCCTGAAGACAAAAGAAAACAACATTCACCTGTCCGTATGTCATCTTTGCCTTTCGGAGAATGCCTTTTGGACTTTGCAATGCACCGGCTACATTCCAACGGTGTATGTTAGCCATTTTCACGGACATGGTTGAAGACATAATGGAGGTATTTATGGATGATTTCTCCATGGTGGGGGATTCATTTGAGGAATGTCTTCACAATTTAAGAAGAGTGCTCAGAAGAAGTGTGGAGACAAATTTAGTGCTGAATTGGGAGAAGTGCCATTTTATGGTACAAGAAGGGATAGTCTTGGGGCATCGAGTGTCCAGTAAAGGAATTTAGGTTGACCATGCTAAGATTGACATGATTGAGAAGTTGCCACCGCCCACTTCGGTCAAGGCAGTGAGAAGTTTCCTTGGGCACGCCGGGTTCTACATGCGATTCATAAAAGATTTCTTTAAGATTGCTAAACCCTTATGTAAACTCCTTGAAAAGGATCAGCCCTTTGTGTTTTCTAATGATTGAAGGATGGCATTTGAGGAGCTGAAGAAGAGATTGGTGATTGCACCCATCATTGTTGCACCCAACTGGGAGCAACCGTTCGAGATCATGTGCGACGCAAGTGACTATGCTATAGGTGCAGTCTTGGGGCAGCGAAAGGATAAGTTGATGCACCCAATTTACTATGCAAGCAGAACGCTAAGCGGTGCACAGCTCAATTACACCATGACGGAAAAAGAGATGTTGGTTGTAGTTTTTGCATTCCATAAATTCAGGCCGTACTTGATTGGTTCAAAAGTTATTGTTTATACTGACCATGCAGCAATTAGGCATTTGATAGCAAAGCAGGAGTCAAAGCCACGCTTGATCCGTTGGGTTCTTTTGCTACAAGAATTCGATATGGAGATTTGTGACAGAAAAGGGACAAAGAACCAAGTAGCAGACCACCTCTCAAGGTTGGAAGGAGCTGAAAAGAAGGTAGAGGTTGAAGATATAACAGAGACATTCCCGGATGAACAGTTACTAGCAGTGACAATGGAGAGACACCATGGTATGCTGATATTGCTAATTATTTAGCAAGCGGTATTGTACCTTATGAACTCTCTTCAATTCAAAAGAAAAAGTTCTTTCGCGATTGTCGGTCTTATTATTGGGATGAACCTCAACTTTTTAAAATATGTGTAGATAACATGATCCGGAGGTGTATCCCCGAGAAAGATCAACCTTCTGTTTTGTAGGCTTGCCATGCTTCACCATATGGTGGACACTTTGGAGGGATTCGGATAGCAGCTAAGGTGTTGGAATCGGGTTTGTATTCGCCAACTCTGTTCAAGGATGCCCATGCTTGGGTGAAAAGTTGCGATGAGTGCCAAAGGACAGGCAACATATCTCGACGTCACGAGATGCCGATGACTACTATTCAAGAGGTGGAGGTATTTAACATGTGGGGGATTGACTTTATGGGGCCATTTGTCAGCTCATATGGTAACAAATACATACTGGTGGCAGTTGACTATGTTCCAAATGGGTTGAAGCTACGGCTCTCCCAACAAATTATGCAAAGGGGTTGACAGGCTTTCAAAAGAAAAACATCTTCACACGTTTTGGCACCCCGAGAGATATAATCAGTGATGGTGGAACCCATTTTTGCAATAGAGCGTTCGCACAGCTGTTGGAAAAGTATGGAGTTCTCCATATGGTGACCACCCCTTATCACCCACAGTCGAGCGGGCAAGTTGAAGTGTCAAACTGGAAAATCAAAAGTGTCCTAACCAAGACAGTGAATGCGACAAGTACTAATTGGGCAAAGAAGCTGGATGATGCATTATGGGCGTACCGCACAGCATTTAAAACTCCAATTGGTATGTCACCATACAAGTTTGTGTTTGGAAAAGCATGCCACCTTCCGGTAGAGCTCGAGCATAAAGCCCTTTGGGCACTGTGGTAGTTGAATTTAGATATGGAGACCGCAGGCACCAGTAGAGTCACTGGGTTGCATGAACTCGAGGAATTCAGGTTCCATGCATTTGAGAATGCAAGATTGTACAAAGAAAAGAATGAAAATGATGCATGATAAGCATATTCTAGATCCGAACTTCAAACCTGGAGATCTAGTGTTGTTATACAACTCGAGACTAAGATTGTTTCCTAGTAAACTGAAGTCCCGATGGTCAGGACCCTTCAGAGTGGTGCAAGTGTTCTCAAGTGGAGCTGTAGAAATTGAATCCGAAGATGGAATTAAGTTCACAGTGAATGGGCAAAGGTTGAAACATCACCTTGGAATGGTCGAAGAAAAGGCGGATAGAGTGGTGATATCTCTGGAAGAGCCCCAATACATGAGCGAAGAGTAATAATGAAAGCTTGCGTCGTGCCGCGACGTTAAATCAGGCGCCTCCTGGGAGGCAACCCATGGTTTGTTGTAAATCGTCGTGTCACGACGTTAAATTAGGCGCTTTTTGGGAGGCAACCCATTATTTTTTCTTTGTTCTTATTTTTGTAATTGATTTTTGAACGGTGACAATATTGATCAATCTACTAAGGTACAGCAGCGGAAGGACTCGGGGTGACGAAATTATCTCAGAGAGAGGCAAAAGTGCGAAAAAGCAAAAAAAATAAAATTCTGATGCCTCAATCCGCGGCCGCGGATCCGACCGCGGATCAACCGCGGATTGTGCATGGTGTTCTGTCCGCGGCCGCGGGCGTGACCGCGGATTAGACCACGAATCTGGCGCCGTTCAGGTTCAATTAGAATAATTTTTTTTATTTCTTTTCTCTTCTCCCCTTTTTAATTAGTTTGTTTAATTAGTACCCCCCCCCCCTCATCCGCCCACCCCCCACTTCTTTCCCCACCCCCTTAACAAAAACAAATCTAAAACCCTTCCCCCTCCCCCTAATCACAAAACAATGAACCCCTTCTTCTCCCCAATTTTTTTTTAGCTTAACAAAATCTCCCCCCCTTCTCCCTCTTCTCTACTCAACAACTACCCAAGCTCCACTTCTCACAAGATTTTCAAGTACATGCTTCTACTCTATTTTTTTTAGTTGTTTTCCATTTTTTTTCATTCTTGTTCTCTTCTATTGTAAGTGTAGGATAGTAGAAGTTATGGGTACTCTTATCTTTATTTTTGTTTGTTGGTATATATGTTGGTATGTGAGGATATTAGATTTGGTTGGGTTGGAAAGACATTGTTGAGTTGTGAAGAATGGAAATTTAATTGGGTCTTTGGGTACACTGGGGGGCATATGCACAGTAGGTATTTGTTGAATTGCCACAATGAGCTTTTTTTTGTATAAATTGTGACCAACGGTGCGACAAAAGTCTGAGTAACCGCCCTTGGTTCACATATTCCGCCGATTATTGATAGTGGTGGTTGTTGTGTAGGTACCATGAGATCTTCAAAGAAGAGACGCACTACGGGTGCCTCATCGAGTGGTCATGAAGGCTCGCCCCGGGCACGGGCACCAGCCAGTTCAGCTCAGTTCGATCGCATCAGGTTTGTCTCCAGAGCTGCCCAAGACCGTTTCAGTTGGAAGGCTATTAGAAAGCCTGTATCGAAAAGGGGAGTTGACAGGGGATCCCTCCAGGCTGAGTGCCCCAATATGTGTAGGGAGTTGATTAGGCGTAGGCTAGACATCTTCTTCAAAGAGTCGGAGGGCGGTAACTTGATGTTTGTTAGGGAATTCTACGCCAATTGTTCTGAACATGAGGATCACATCTGCACTGTGCGACAAAAGAGGGTGAATGCCTCGATTAAAGCCATCAGGAGAGTGTATCGCTTGCCTGTATTCACTGGGGAGGTGGATTACTATGATACTTACGGGCGAGAACCAACAAATTGGTAAATCTTTTTCAGAACTATCTGTGTACCAGACAAAGAGGTAGTGTGGGTTATACCCGGATCAAAGTTGCACTCAACCGCACTCACCTTTGAAGGAAAGTGTTGGTTGTACATCATCAATAGTCGACTGCTGCCGTCCCACAACACCACTGAGGTAAATGGTCCGAAAGTTGCTTTGATCTGGCGCTTCGTGAATGGCAAAGATTTTGATGTATGGGTTCTTCTTCCCATCTCTGGTCACTAGATTGTGTCGGGCCGTAGGGGTGCTAGAGAACCCCAATGTGGATGGCAAAGTGAAGAAAGAAGCAATGTTCTAGGCATCCAAACTAACCATTGGGAAAGACACGGTGGTACCCGGTTCAACTGATAGTGATGATTCTGAGGCGTAAGAGGAGAGCGATGAAGAGCAGGAGGAAGTTGGGCCTTCTTCAATCCCACAGGAACAAGTTGGGCCATCCTCACCCCCACGGGAACAAGTATCCGCGGTTGAAGGATCATCTGCAGTCAGATGGAGTACGCGGATGACAGCCTTAGAATAGGAAATGGCAGGGATGCGCACTTCTGTCACGGAATAAGGGACTAGAGTTGATGACTTGGCCACCCAAAATGCAAAGTCGGAGAAGAAAATCATGGGCTGGGTGCGTGCGCTGGGGAGGGCGTGTCATCTCGACCCAGGCACTGTCTCCGATCAAGACTAAGCTTTCAGGGAAGTTCCTTTACCTCGCATTACTTTATTTTGTATGACATGGGGACATGCCATCATTTTAAGTGTGGGTGGGGGATTTTTGTAGTTTATTTACATAAATTATTTTTGACTTGTCCCGACGATGGATATCATTCAACGGGTCTCTTGAGGGACTAAAGTCGAAGAAAAAAAACACAAAAAGATTTTCTTTTGTAGTAATGTATCAGTTCCCCCTTGGTTTTTCTTTAAGCCACGGTTCTTTTTCAAGGGTTTCATTTAAACCGAGTGTAATTTTTTTTAGTGTTAGTAGGAACCTGTGGGCTATGGGCGAAAATAGGCATAGGATCTCTTAACGTCGGAATGCCTTGAATATAGTGGGTACTTTAGTGTGACGCTTAGGCTCAGTTGTCGACTCTTGTAAGAATGCCTTAAACTGTATGTTCTTAATTTGGCTTAAGTACCCTGATCAGAGTGTTTGATGACCCAATCTGGAGTGAGTCATGTGCCATGTGTGTGTGAGGATTGTTGTGTTCTGTGCACGACATTTGATGCCTAGAACTTGCCTCGTGTGTCTGCAAAGCAAAATAGTAGTCTTGTTAAGTCTGGGAAGTGATATAGGCATTTCTTTGTTGAACCATATGTATACTTCATCCACCCATTTGTTATGTATCATAGTTTACCCCGTTGAGCCTGTAATCTTGTTTCTTTGGCAACCACACTACAAGCCTTACCCATTTGTTTGAATTAACCATCTATTTGAACCTGTTGACCTCTCATGAGCACTTGAATAGTTATGAACTTTGTAAAAGTTAAAGTGTGGGGTGCTGGGTTTGGCTTTTGATTGGAACTAATGAAATAAGGAGAAAGGTGCACTGTTTTGGTAAAGTAAGAGCCACTTGAATTGGAAAAAAAAATAGTTGGATTGTTGTGAAAAATATTCCTTAATAAGTGGTGGCTCTTGATGTAATTGTGCTTAAAGAAGAATGGAGTTAATATATAGTGATGTGAAGGTGGAGTCATTGTTTGAAATAAGTGTGGGGTTTTGAATGTTAAAGTATATGTATTAAAGTGCCTAGGGAGGTGTAGCCACTCGTATATCTACATGTATACTACTCGTCCCGCAGCCTACATTACAACCGAATAAAGCCCTACTTGATCCTAGACTGAATGAGCTCGATTAGTAGAGTAGTACACTATAGACAAGCTTATGGTGCATCTTTTGTGACATATGAATGTCATTTTTTAGGGTGAGTGAGTTCTGTTTATATTGAAGTTCCTCAGTATGTGTGCATGTTATTGATTGTGTAATGGGTCTCTTTTGTTGTGAGCAGGCACTTGATTGATGAAGGAGAGGTAAGTTTGGACCTCTAAGTTAGAGTAAGTGAGTCGGTTAGGAATATTGTGTGGCTCGCGGGAGTCAACTCTTGAGGTGTGGATGTTACACTAATGTACTCAATCTATGAGGAATATTCTTGGTGTGACGAGTTAGGAAAGTTGTTCGGGGAAGTTAGGCCTCTGTAGAGTGTGGTTTGATTGCTCGAGGACGGGCAAAGGTTTAAGTATGGGGTGTTGATAGTAGACGATAATTATACAATTTAGATACTACTTTACACTCTAATTTGGCCGCACTTTATCAATGTTTGAATGTTAAAAGATAACAAAATGCTCTAATTAAGAGTTTTACGTTTTGCAGGAGCCACTCCGAGCTAGGAGGAAGCTAAGAGTGTTTTGGAGTCAATATGGAGTGTGGAAGGTCAGTCGGAGGATAGCACGGTCGAAAAGGAGCAAGAAAAGAAAGTGTCAGCTCCGCGGTCAGATCTGCGGCCGCGGACAGAACATGGGTGAAATCCGCGGTCAGATCCGCGGTCCAATCCGCGGCGCGGACGAGCTGACGAAAGCCACTAACCCAGGGTCAATTATGTAATTTCAAGGGCGAATAACCTAAACCTATATGAAGCCTAATTCGTCTAAAAGAGAGGGATAGCTACTTTTAGAGAGAATTTGAAGGCAAGAACACGGAAGAAAGACAGAGAATTTCATTAGGGTTTTTATCTTCTTCTTTTTAATTCCATTGTTGATTCCATTGTTGATTATGACTTCCTATAGTGAATTTTTATCTATTAGTATGAGTAGCTAAACCCGTCATCTAAGGTTGATGGAACCAATTGTTGGATGAAGTCTTGACTCTGTTTTGATATAGTTGAGCCCTTTTTACTCTATGATTGTTCAACTACGTGTTGTCTTGTGATTAATTGAAAAGGCCCTTGATTAATCGTGTCTAGTTATCTTGTGTTGCTTGAGAAAGAGCACTTGGTTAGATTATTATTGAACAACACCACTTTCGGGTAAGTTAAGAGATTAATTACTTGAATTTAAAATCAGGGTTAGAGATAACGAAGCTTGGGTGGGATAATTGTGAGTTGCATAAATTGTTAACTATAGTAGTTCGAGAGAATGCTTCTAGCAAATTATCGTAATTGATCGAGAGATAATTGCGGCAACTCAGAACTCATATTTCTTATAGAGTGTTACGGCGAGATTATAGCTAACGTGTCAGGAATTACTCCGACAATTGGGGAAATCAATAACCCTAGACCATTTTACCCTTGAATTCAACTATATTCTTGATTATTGCTAGTTTTATTATCATTTTTCTTAGTTAACTAAATTCTACTCATTATCCATTTAAAATCTTGCATCCAGGAATTGTTTGAGCTTTTCATTAGCTGTGCTAAAAGTTGTTATAAATAGGTTAGTTCCCCGTGGGATTCGACTACGGACTTGAACCGAATTATATTTGCAGCGACCGCTTAGTCCTTTTTATAAGGCATAGTTGGGCGTGATCATTTACCGTTTATGTAAGAATGAAAAATGTATAATTTTTTAAATAATTGCTAACTGATAAACTACAATCAATGAGTAGAATTGCGTCAATGTTCCTTGTTAATGTAGAGAAATAATTGAAGAAATAATTGTTAAGGTTCTTGTGAAAGATTAAATTTTAACCTTTTGGAGAGAGTATTATATCGTTCACATCAAACAATAGAAAAGAAGTTCAATTATGTTACAAAACTTAGCTCAAAGTAATAATATAAAACAAGAAAATAGACAAGAGATATAGAGAGAAAGAGAGAAGAGAATCTATTTCTTCCATGTATTCAAGTGTCTACAATGTGATGCCCAAACCCTCTATTTATAGGATGATATAGGTAATACAAAGGGATGCCATAAACATGGTATTAACTATTGAGAACATGGGGGAAGATCATGGAGGTGTGGGAGTTACATCCATAATGGTAAGAAGTAGTGGGAGGTTAATGGAGAAGAGTAGTGGGTGTTACTCCCTTAGGAGTTATGGACATCCACTATAATCAAGTATTTCATAACACTCCCCCTTGGATGTCCAAAGATAATGTGCCTCGTTAAAACCTTACTAGGAAAAAACCCTATGGGAAAAAATCCTAGTGAAGGAAAAAGAGTACACATATCTTGTAATACGCATTACTTGTCGCCTCATTAAAAACCTTGCCAGGAAAACCCAGTGGGATAAAACCTTAGCTAAGGAAAAAAGAGTACAGCACATATTTGCCTCCCCCTGATGAAAATATCACTTTATTTCTCGGAGACGACGAATTCCAAGCTTGTCTAACAACTTCTCTAATATTGAGATCGGCAATGTCTTGGTGAATTATTCCGCCAAATCACTTGAACGAATTTCTTGAACATCTATTTCATCATTCTGTTGAAGGTCGTGTCTGACAAAGAACTTTGATGAAATATATGATTTATTCTGTCTCCTTCAATATATTCTTCTTTCAATTGAGATAAGCAAACATCAGCCTCTTCACTATTATTGGAATCTTCTCTTCAAAGAAAAGTCACACATCTTGTGAAATGATAATATGACAACTCCTCACATACAAATAGATTGTTTGAAGAACGAACTTCAATAAATGTCTGCATTTGCATAAACAACAAAACCTTGACAATATTTGTTAGAATAAACAAATCTTTATCAAGGATTTCTTTTGCAATATAATACTAATCATATTTCAATATCTCCATATAGCCTTTATACTTTCAGCTGTTGGGACTATTCGTCCAACTTCATATTTTTCAGATGAAGTCAATTTTCATTGCATATTTTTTATTTGGCCAATCATTTATCTGTCCAAATTCCATGACAGATTTGAGCTCAAGATCCTTGTCAATATTAATAATATTGAGCGCTACATTATATTAACAACATCGTCGACGATCATTTTACATCGGTTCTGTCATCATACAATAAAGACATAACTTATCTAGATCTCATTATTTTCAGGTACCTGAGCCTCTCCCATGAGGTCTTATAAAGTGTTATGTCATGGTGCTCTTATAAAGCACTTGCCTCCTTATTATGACCATCTTGAACATTTGCTCCCTCCTTCTTCAAGGAGTTTTATCATTGGAACCGATTTGTCTATTACGCTTCATGCGTGTCATAAACTCTATCCATCATGGACGTTATTCTATTTGGAGCAGTAGCTGTTGGAATATGACATTTAGCTTTGGGTCAGCAATGTGCCTGAAAATATTTTGCAAATGAATTATCACTTGAACTTCAAGTTCATATTTTCTTGTACGAGGATATAAGTATACTCATGATAATTCAATCCATGTATTAGTTTTTTCAGCTGCTCATTTTCTCCCTCTAATGTTGGGATCACTAACACATATCCCCAACCTTCTTTGGGGACCAATCTTTGTGCATTGTGGTGGCACAATTAAATCATATAGTACATCCATATTTGTAGATGGAAATATTTGGTTCCTGACCCTGAACCAATTGTGATGGGGAGAGTGTATCATAACTTGTTGGCTAGATGCGTACAAGTGTTGTTGTATATTAAATAATACACTTCATACAAAATTTCTATTTGAAGTTTTGTTCTCATAACCAATTGTTTAGCTATAACTGGAGGCAAACAATTTCTACTAAACCAACTTGGATTTAAACCAGCATTATCATCACAATTTACATTCTGGAATTATGCTCTAATAATTTGAGCAAGCAACCTTGCAAAAGCCAAATTGCAAGTTGATAACCAAAGCACATGTGACCATACAATAGATGCATCTATTAAAATCATATAATAGAAACGGTCCACATGGCATAAACGGTCATATATATATATATATATATATATCACCTTTTATTCGTTCCAAAAATCAGAGAATACAATCCCAACTCCAGCTGGTATAGTAATCATTTATCATGAGAACAAGTCGTACATGAGAATTCTCGAAGAATCTCCTTATTCTTCAATTTCTGCCAATTGTAAATTCTCAATCATTTTTCGCATCATAATTAAACCGGGGTGGCCGACCGGTCATGCCAACCGATACTTATTTCAATAAACATCTAATTTACTATGGCATGTAATTCTATCATCATGCTTATACATGTGTAGTACGCATAGAAGGAAAGTCGGGTAACCTTTCATATTTACCCGGTATGATTATAGTAATATAAAGATATTCAATCTTCATTATATTTATAGTCTCAAATGCCAACCACTTTGGCTATTATACTTAAAACTCAAAAAGTTTCTTTTGAGACTTACTACAATATCAATGTCATAAACAATTTCATTTATCCGAGTAGTAACAAATTAGCTCTTTCGGAGCTCTTAGTTTATTTTACTACAAGACTTTTTTCTCACCATCCATATGGTGAATGTCTCCTTCACGGAGAAAAATATATCATAATTATTGTCATGGTCAAAATCATCATAAGCAAAATTATTTCTTGCTTTAGTTTGCTTTTAACAACTTTTTATAAATCATGACAATATATTTTTGGCGTACCACATGTACGCGACCAATGACATATTCATGTAACCACATTGTAATATTGATTATCTTTATTTCTCTCAAACCTCCCTTAGAGGTGAGTTGTGGTATTTATACAACCATGCATAAGCACATTCTTATGCATAATTTATATCACATGCATATTTTCACATTCACTTTCAGGAATGAGTCTGCATTTGCAATGCTTGTCACAAGTCGCATTCTTTCAAAAATGGACTATAATCGGCTGAGCGTGCCTCATATTTACAGACTATATTGATAGACAATTCCTTCACCTTTGAAGGATTATTTTGAGAACCCTTATTGTTCTCTTTTTTACATTTACCATAATGATGACTATATTATTTCGTCGCTTGCCATGCCCTCGTACATTCATACAGTCATGAAAGATTATTTTCATTAGTCATCATTGTTGATACCCAATTTTTTTCCTAAGTATTTTTATACCCAAAATACTTCCAAAATAGCATATTGGTGCATATATAAGCACACCCAAGAGTTTTGGCACTTTTAACGATTTTTAAATCAATTTATTGCCTATTTTAATACAACAAAATCCAATGATTATTCCCAAAATTATCATTTTTGGTGAATAATTCATTTTATTCTCACACTTACACCAAAATATAATTAAGGTAATTTTTTACATATTTTTACGAATTCATTTGGTGTTTTTAACGCTAAATTGCACACAACTGTAATTATAGCCTATATTACGATTAATGGCATTTTACACTTATAAAATTATTTTCAGTATTTTCAGATTAATATTTATATATTATTAATTAGCTCAGTGCTTTTAATTTGTTTAAAATCGTTTTTTAACTATTTTTATATAAAATTAAAGGGGAAAAATCGGCTATTTAACACATAGCCATTTCAATTGCAAATATAGCATCAATTTAATCCCCAATTAACCCCAACTCAGCCCAAAAAATACCCAGCCTAATTACCACTTGCAACCCGGTCCCCATTTAGCCCATTTAATCCCAGCCGTTGATCTAAAAAGATCAACGGCTCCCCTCTTCCCTTTCCTTTTTTAATTCTAACGACCCTAAAACCCTACCTCATTTTTCTCGACCGCCGTCTCTGAATTCCCTCCTCTCTCAACTCTCTCTCAACTCACCTCAAACCCTAGCCGCCGCCTCTCACTGAAACCCTAATCTATGGCTTCTCAGGCTCATCGGAGGCCTATACTGGCCTCTCATGGCTTCTGCGCGCTCATTTTCTAAAGGTCCTATGACCATATCTTGAAGGGTTCCGACCAAGCCTTTGCTCGATGACTGTTCTCCGGTCGTCTTCAACCTTTGTCCGGCCAGTCATGGCTATTCGAGTTCGATCTTCGACTTTCCTGCTCAGATCGATGGTTTCCAAAGCCTTTCTCATCACCTGGGTTTCTTACGAAACCCTAATCTCTAAGGTTCCTTCGATTTATTTCTAGATCTGCTCCGGATCTATGTGTGTGTGAACCTTCTATGCATTTTTCTCGAGTCTCTTTATTTTTTTTTGCTTTCAGAAACTCTTTATTCTTCAACTAGGGTTTCATGTTAAGTTATTTCGAATCTCTTCTCTGATTCTCGACATGTTTTACTGTGTTTTGTTTCTGTTGTTTTCTATCTGAGTTAGCATGTTGAAAATCCTAATTTTTGGGATTTTGTTCGAGTTTCTTAGTCTGTTCATTAATATTCGTTTGATTTACCTTATTTTTATCCGAGTTAGCATGTTGAAAACCCTAATTTTGGGATTTTGTTTGAGTTTCTGTTTGTTAATATTCGCTTGATTTACCTTTCTTCTATATCTGAAAGCCCTAATTTTTGGGGGTTTATCCGAGACTCTGAATCTGTTTATTTGTTTATCTGCTTATCTCCTCTAAACTCGATTGATTTTCGAAAACCCTAGTTTCTTTGGGGACTATTCGATTTCTTTGAAATTGTTTGTGCAACTCGTCTGTTGAAATTGCAATGTGCTTCAATTCTCTTTTCTTCATGTGACTCTTTTGGTTCTGAGTTCTGACTACCTGTCAAACTCAACTATGGTTTCCACTCAACTCTTTGCATGCTTCTGATCTTCTTCTCTATTGTTAAACACTGAAACTTGACTATCATGCTTCGAATACTACTACATGTTGTTATTTTGCCATAACTTGGCCTCACATAGCTATTACTTGTGCACTTCATTTATATACTGAGTCCCTTCTGTGATTGATTCTCAAACTCGTGATTGATTTTCAAAACTTTTCCTTTGTGAAATTCTGATTTTTACTCGCCTGTTAAGGGGTAATTGATTCTTTCTCTTTGTTTGGCCTTACCAGATCCTTTTCAAAAATAATTACATTCCTGTACTTAGACTTAAACACCTATTGTATGATTTTACTGCTCCTTTTATGGCAACAACCATTCTGCTTAAAGACTGATTTTCTTTCCTTATCTTGACCCTGTTAGTATCCGTTTGAACAATAATCCCTTGATTAAAGGAAAGTCCTGTGTTAATTGATTCTGACTTGTGATTGTTTCCATATTTGTGTTAAAACTTTGCCTATTACCTTATTCTCCACTCGTTTTCAAAAGCTATAAATACCTACACTCTTCTCTTTCAAACAGACTAATACACACGAACACAGACGAACAACTTGAGTTCAAAATATACACACTTACTCTTAAAACTCTCTCTTTCTTTACTACTACTTGTGTTGTTGCTTTTCCCTAGCCGGCTGAAAGCCAAGGCTAGACTGTGGACTTGTGTTTGCTTTACCTTTCTGCACTTTGCTTCTCTACTGGTATGTCCTAGTTAATTTACAAGCCTCAACAACAATATATTTTCTTTATTTACTCCAGTTTTTCATTCCTGTCTACTTCTACTCATGTTTCTGTAGTCAAGATATGTTACTAGCATGCTGTAATACGTTCCCTTGTAAATTAATGTTTATCTATGTATGCACCCTGTCAGTCACTTGTTATTTATTTGCTACCTTATGAATCCCAAACCCTCGTATCCGCTTATATGCTTTAAGTTATGGTTCAGAAACATGGCAATATTCGAAGTTATTGTCCATGGATATGAACTGGACCCTTTGGGCCCTAAGCTTTGTCAGTTTCCCATCCCTATTCCCTTATTGTGTGTGCTGAGTAACAGCTTTGGCCTGACAGTATTCTAGTTATTGCTCAGACCATAGCTTGACCTCCAGTAAGTCTTTACTCTCTAAATGTTTGGCCAACAGGTTTGGTTAGGGGTGTGCCAGTCTACTTTATGGCTGGGCATGACCACCAGCCTGCCTGGGTATTCCCTATCCCCTTTCTCTTATTGCACTTGCACTATGCTCTTAGAACTTAGGTTCTGCCCCTCTTGTGTGAGCCTTGCCTTGGGACCCTTGAGCTCCCTCTGAACTTGGACACATAAGGGCTGGCCCTTCCACCTGCACAACTCAATTTTTTGATTAACATCTTGGGTGTATGCACTGCCTGGGGTTCCTGAAATCCATTGGATCTCTGAAACACCCTNGAATCTCCATCGGCATGTTCCGTCAATGGTTCCTGAACTACATACGGCCTGATTTCTGTAAAACCAGGGATATGTAGGCAGCTCAAAAACCAGAGCCCGGTCAAATTCTTTTCAAATCGCCGCTTCCGGTCAAAATTGGCCATCATATCTTTACCCGACAACTCTTTAATCCTTCCCGGGTAAACAGGGGCAACTGTTGATACCCAATTTTTTCCCTAAGTATTTTTATACCAAAAATACTTCCAAAATAGCATATTTGTGCATATATAAGCACACCCAAGAGTTTTGGCATTTTTAACGATTTTTAAAACCAATTTATTGCCTATTTTAATACAACAAAATCCAATGATTATTCCCAAAATTATCATTTTTGGTGAATAATTCATTTTATTCTCTACATTTTACACCTAAAATATAATTAAGGTAATTTTTTGCATATTTTTACGAATTCATTTGGTGTTTAACGCTAAATTGCACACGACTGCAGTTACAGCCTATATTACGATTAATGGCATTTTACACTTATAAAATTATTTCCAGTATTTTCAGATTAATGTTTATATATTATTAATTAGCTCAGTGCTTTTAATTCGTTTAAAATCATTTTTTAACTATTTTTATATAAAATTAAAGGGGAAAAATCGGCTATTTATAGTCATTTCAATTGCAAATATAGCATCAATTTAATCCCCAATTAACCCCAACTCAGCCCAAAAATACCCAGCCCAATTACCACTTGCAACCCGATACATACCCCTCCTATCATACCCAACCCGGTCCCCGTTTAACCCATTTAATCCCAGTCGTTGATCTAAAAGATAAACGGCTCCCCTCTTCCCTTTCCTTTTTTAATTCAAACGACCCTAAAACCCTACCTCATTTTTCTCGACCGCTGCCTTTGAATCCTCTCCTCTCTCAACTCTCTCTCAACTTACCTCAAACCCTAGCTGCCGCCTCTCACTGAAACCCTAATCTATGGCTTCTCAGGCTCATCGGAGGCCTATACTGGCCTCTCATGGCTTCTGCGTGCTCATTTTCTATGACCAGATCTTGAAGGGTTCCGACCAAGCCTTTGTTCGATGACTGTTCTCCGGTCGTCTTCAACCTTTGTTCGGCCAGTCATGGCTATTCGAGTTCGACCTTCGACTTTCCTGCTCAGATCGACGGTTTCCAAAGTCTTTCTCATCACCTGGGTTTCTTACGAAACACTAATCTCAAAGGTTCCTTCGATTTATTTCTAGATCTGCTCCGGATCTATGTGGGTGTGAACCTTCTATGCATTTTTCTCGAGTCTCTTTAATTTTTTGCTTTCAGAAACTCTTTATTCTTCAACTAGGGTTTTATGTTAAGTTATTTCGAATCTCTTCTCTGATTCTCGACATGTTTTACTGTGTTTTGTTTGTGTTGTTTTCTATCTGAGTTAGCATGTTGAAAACCCTAAGTTTTGGGGATTTTGTCCGAGTTTCTTAGTCTGTTTGTTAATATTCATTTGATTTACCTTTCTTCTATATCTGAGTTAGCATAGTGAAAGCCCTAATTTTTGGGGTTTATCAGAGACTCTGAATCTATTTATTTGTTTATCTGCTTATCTCCTCTAAACTCGATTGATTTTCGAAAATCCTAGTTTCTTTGGGGACTATTCGATTTCTTTGAAATTGTTTGTGCAACTCGTCCGTTGAAATTGCAATGTGCTTCAATTCTCTTTTATTCATGTGACTCTTTTGGTCCTGAGTTCTTACTACCCGTCAAACTCAACTATGGTTTCCACTCAACTCTCTGCATGCTTCTGATCTTCTTCTCTATTGTTAAACACTGAAACTTGACTATCATGCTTCGAATGTCTTCTTTTTAATACTACTACATGCTGTTATTTTGCCATAACTTGGCCTCACATGCCTATTACTTGTGCACTTCATTTATATACTGAGTCCCTTCTGTGATTGATTCTCAAACTCGTGATTGATTTTCAAAACTTTTCCTTTGTGAAATTCTGATTTTTACTCGCCTGTTAAGGGGTAATTGATTCTTTCTCTTTGTTTGGCCTTACTAGATCCTTTCCAAAAATAATTACATTCATGTACTTAGACTTAAACACCTATTGTATGATTTTACTGCTCCTTTTTTGGCAACAACCATTCTGCTTAAAGGCTGATTTTCTTTCCTTATCTTGACCATGTTAGTATCCATTTGAACAATAATCCCTTGATTAAAGGGAAGTCTTATGTTAATTGATTCTGACTCGTGATGGTTTCCATATTTGTGTTAAAACTTTACTTATTACCTTATTCTCCACTCATTTTCAAAATTATAAATACCCTACCCTCTTTTCTTTAAACAGACACGAACAACTTGAGTTCAAAATATACACACTTACTCATAAAACTCTCTCTTTCTTTACTACTACTTGTGCCGTTGCTTTGCCTAGCCGGCTGAAAGCCAAGGCTAGACTGTGGACTTGTGTTTGCTTTACCTTTTTGCACTTTGCTTCTCTACTGGTATGTCCTGGTTAATTTACAAGCCTCAACAACAATATGTTTTCTTTAATTACTCCAGTTTGTCATTCCTGTCTACTTCTACTCATGTTTCTGTAGCCAAGATATGTTACTAGCATGTTGTAATACGTTCCCTTGTAAATTAATATTTATCTATGTATGCACCCTGTCAGTCACTTGTTATTTATTTGCTACCTTATGAATCCCAAACCCCCATATCCCCTTATATGCTTTAAGTTATGGTTCAAAAATAGGGCAATATTCGAAGTTTACTGTCCATGGATATGAACTGGACCCTTTGGGCCCTAAGCTTTGTCAGTTTCCCATCCCTATTCCCTTATTCTGTGTGCTGAGTAACAGCTTTTGGCCCGACAGTATTCTAGTTATTGCTCAGACCATAGCTTGACCTCCAGTAAGTCTTTACTCTCTAAATGTTTGGCCAACAGGTTTGGTTAGGGGTGTGCCAAACTACTTTATGGCTGGGCATGACCACCAGCCTGCCTGGCTATTCCCTATCCCCTTTCTCTTATTGCACTTGCACTATGCTCTTAGAACTTAGGTTCTGCCCCTCTTGTGTGAGCCTTGCCTTGGGACCCTTGAGCTCCCTCTGAACTTGGACGCATAAGGGCTGGCCCTTCCACACTGCACAACTCAATTTTTTGATTAACATCTTGGGTGTATGCACTGCCTGGGGTTCCTGAAATCCATTGGATCTCTGAAACACCCTAGATGAGATAAGGCTTGGAAATCTGGATCTCGGAAGTGGCTCAATCTCATATTATTAGACATTAAGTCTGAATTAGGCTGCTCGGATGTAGCTGATGATTCCTGATGTACTTTTTTTTAATTCCAGTTTTATTTCTTTTGGGCTGTAATAATTTGTATAAACTCGGGGATTTAGAAAAAAGGGGGATGGGGTTTACTTTTATGCACCAAGGATAGAAATCATGCCTATAGGGATTTATTTATGATTTGTGCAACTCCACGCGTAGAAAACATGCCTATAGGATTCGACACTTAATTTCTGCAATAAAGCATATAGATATCATGCCTATAGGGTTAACTTCTGATTCTGCAACTTCACACGTAGATATCCTGCCTATAGGATTAACTTCTAATTGTTCTGCAAATTCACATATAGAAATACTGCCTATAGACTTCCGCATCTCTGCATATATAAGCGTCATCAGGCAAACAGTTCGTAGGTTTAACAATAAAAGCTGCACATAGATACCATGTTCATAGGACTTCTGTTAACGTCTAAAAATGTCAAAAATCAATAAACATATAGAGAGCATGCCTATAGGAAATCTCGAATCTGAATAGAAGCTACGTCAACTGTTGAACTCGTATTGTTCTGTTAAAACTGGTAACCTTTTTCTATAATCAGTTTGAATTATTTCTAAAATCAATAGATATCATGCCTAGTTCTATCCATCACTTAGACAAAAGGATTAAGTCAACTGCATTCGAGCGAGCCTAATGAAGACTTTCCGTCCAAAAATATGCGTTGAACCAGTCCGCTCGTCGCATTATTTAATTAAGACCAAATCAGTACGTGTAAGACATGCTAAACTCTATGACTTTTATCTAATTTATGGAGGCATATTTGAGCCCTGTTTGCTTGTCTGCTTCCCCTTTATTTGCATTACGTGTTTTTGATTGACGCCTTAGTATTTTATCCTTTGAAAACTTCTAAAAGCCCCCAAACCCCTCTCCCTTTAGGACTAGTAGTCCATTTGCCTCCGGGACTGATAGGATTGGGACGGGTAATAGCATGCAATAAGTAACGATACTATTCCGTGCTTTAATACCTTAACGGGGTAGGGAAAGGTAGACATGGAGATGATGATCACACGATAACACTCTGCGTACAATTGGGTACCGGTGTTGTGTGGATGATCCATGTGATTTATAAACCTAGCCCTCCCTCTTTGTTATTTTTGTTCCAGAATTTTAAAAGCTGTTAAGTTTTCAGTTTCTCTTCTTTTACTTCAATTCTTTGCACCTATCATGAAAAGTTTCTCTTTTAATTGTCTGAATTTTAGTATTGTTTCTCCCTAAACTCCCGTCTCTTTCACCCCGTTTAAGTTACTTGCATCAATTATTTGACCCCTTCCCCTTTACTCGTATATCTTTTCTTTAATTATAAAACTACTCTCTTCCAAATTCTAGTATTTTTTATACCTTTTGTACTTTTTATTTGCAACCATTATGTGAAAGTTTTCCTCGTATTTGCAATGCTTGCTTGTCTACTTGTTGTTTGTATTTAAAGTCACAGTTGTAGCATGGCCGGGAACCACACTAGTGGATCTCGAGGGGTGCCTAACACCTTCCCCTCGAGATAATTTCTAACCCTTACCCGAACTCTGGTTTTTCATCTCAAATTCTTTCTTAAAGTATCCTAATGCACTATAATCATTAGGTGGCGACTCTCCAAATCCAAAACCCAATCCCAAACGGGAATAGAGTTGTCTTTCCTAAATGTCGTAAACCCGATTTCTCGCTCTTTGGAGGGAGGGAAAAAGGGGGCGTCGACAATCATTAGATCATCAATATGGTGCATTAGGACTCAAACTCAATGCCTTACCCATATAAAGGCATGTTAGGCTATAATGAGTTGGGACTCAAATCCAACTCTTATCATCATAGTGCATCAGGACTTGAACCCAATGTCTTACCCTTATGGTGCGTTGGGACTTGAACCCACCGTCTTACCCTCAGTTAAAAGTTTACTGGTATTCACCCTCGAGCATTTAAAAATATACCACTTTGTGATTACATATTGTTTTATAAATTTTCATTCAAGCCTCATCGGGATGGTGAAAAACAAATCAAGTATCACATACTCAAAAAATTTCAAATTTAACATAACAAAAATATTATAATAATACATAAATTAGTTTTGCCACAACTATGAAATATAAATATTAGTTTGTATAAACTAACAATTATCTGTATTCGAAGTTGTGCATGCATATAGAGGTGGTAGGATTACGGTAATATATAAGTTAAAGAAGTTAGAGGAAGAAATCTTACTTAATTACCGTCGTAGCAATTACCTTTTATTGCAAACTATCATTTTTAATTTGTAGTGCAACAAAAAATATTATAAGTGAATAATGATAACAGTTCTAAATCGGTCTAAATATTCTTGGACCATTAGCATATACTAGTTATGCGTTAAAAATGAAGTGAAGGAAGCTTAACTCATATATATTATATGGAAAAAAAATAGTTAGATAAGAAAAATTTAATTACTATAACTGAACAAGGTGCTATCTGCAGGATTTCGTCATTCATAATCTTAATAACCACCTTGGATACCGTCTTCTTGCTGGAACTAAACCTTTTGTGAATCGTTACGAGGGATGCCCTCCTTTCAAGTGCCATATCACACTTTATCATGCATCATAACATAAGGAGGATGCATCGTGCTGATAACGTGTTACAAAACTTAGCTCAAAGTAATAATATAAAACAAAAAGATAGACAACAATGTAGAGAGAAAGAGAGAAGAGAATCTATTTCTTCCATGTATTCAAGTGACTACAATGTGATGTCCAAACCCTCTATTTATAGGATGATATAGGTAATACAAAGGGATGCCATAAACATGGTATTAACTATTGAGAACATGGGGGAAGATCATGGAGGTGTGGGAGTTACATCCATAATGGTAAGAAGTAGTGGGAGGTTAATGGAGGGTGTTACTCCCTTAGGAGTTATGAACCTCCACCATAATCAAGTATTTCATAACAAATTAAACAAATTGTCAAAAATAAACCATTTAGATGCTTAGAAAAGGAATAAGTACTACACATGCGTAAGAGCCACAGGAAGGAGAAAGAAAATACATTTATTTGAGGAGTGAAATAACAGAAGACAAAACTAATGTAAATAGGTGTGTGCTTTCACACAAAAAATATTTGTGTTTGAGTTCAAATATATATTACCGTATAAATTTAGATTCTTAGACAATAAAGTCCGAAGCCACTTTCATATTCTTGCCATAATTTAAGAAGAATGATTTAACTTTATTAATTCATGCACCTTTCACCTTTCAAAAGATGAATAGATACTCTTAATACTTTGATAAATTAAATGTATTTCCAACACACATTTCCCAATAAATGTATGTTACGAGAACAATAATCATCTTCACGGTATCTGATTATTTTGATCTCAATGATCGATAAATTCATATCCATCATTCATTAAGACTGTACTTATTATTTACTCAAATTTTGTTCCAATAATAAATTTGGTTTTATTTTACAAATCGCGTACTACATGACTAGGCATACACGTACAACGCACGAGGCGAGAAACTAGTTAAAATAAATAGTAGGGACAAATGTATCAAATTGACGAAACTAAAAATAATGAAAGCGTTAATTGAAGTTGAGTTGATCCACAAATTTAGATCTCTAATCACCAAGTTGAGAGACTAAAATTATTGATATCCTGAGTAAGAGGCAGAGTTGTGAGACTTTTAGAGAGAGTATGTGACAGTATTCGTGTGAGAAGTGTTGGAAATAGAGAGGGGTATTTATAGGTTTAAAAGGTGTAACTAAAAGAACTTTTAAGAAAAGGAAATTTGTGCTTTTATTTCCTCAATCATCAATAAATTCTGATTTTGTAATGTGTATATAACTTCTAGTAATTGAAATGTGCACTTTTGATCCCTTCCCCAGTAACTCTCCACAAATTTAATAAATTAATAACCATTTACTATTTAATTACCCATATTATGTTAAATTTCTAATATTGTTCCATATATAAGGGTGATAGATGTAAAAAAAAAATAGTCTAAAGGTGTGTTTGGTACGAAGGAAAACATTTTCCGGAAAATGTTTTCCAATTTTCCCATGTTTGGTTGGCTTAAATATTTTGGAAAACATTTTCCTTATCAACTCATTTTCCTTCAATTGGAGGAAAATATTTTCCTTATCAAGAGAAGGGAAAATATTTTCCTTATCAAGTTCTCAACCTTCCCCACCCTATCCCCCAACCCACCCCCACACCCACCCACCCAAACCCCACCCCACCTCTCTCTCCAAAAAGGATTTTTTTTTAAATTTCAGTTTTTTTTCCGTCACCACCCACCCTGCTATCCCCGGTTCCAAACAAATTTTTTTACCTTTTTTTTTTGTTAAATTTTTAAATTTCTATTTTTCGTTTTTCTGCACCCCCCTCCCCCCCCCCCCCCCCCAAAAAAATTTTTTTTTAATTTTTTTTAAATTTCAAATTTCTATTTTTTTTATTTTTCTGCACTACCCCTGCCTGCCCCTCCCTCCCCCTCCCCCGAAAAAATATTTTTTTATATATATATTTTCAATTTTAATTTTTTCATCTGTCGGTTTACAGGTTCGAAATTTTACAAGTTCCAAAGTTATGAGTTTAGAGGTTTATGTGTTTGAAAGTTTACGGGTTTAGAAATTATAAAGTTTACGGGTTCGAAAGTTCGCGATTTTTACGTAAAAAAGTAAAGCAACACATTAGTTGCTTTGGGTTGTGTCAATTTTTAGAGACTTGGGGAAGGGGTGGGGAGGGAGGAGGGGTTGGGGGGGAGGGGGAGGGGGAGAGGCGAGGAGAGTTGCATAAAAAATATTTTCCTAAAAAAAATATTTTCTACTCTCTAACCAAACAATAGAAAATATTTTCCACTCACCAAGCAAACAAGGGAAAATAAGTAATAAAACCCACTCATTTTTTATGGAAACCATTTTCCTTCGTACCAAACACACCCTAAATGTAACATATTTTCTATAATAAAGGACCAAAAAAAACATAATTTTTATTAATAAAAGATTATAATCATATCACAAGGACTAAAATTAAAATTTACTGATTAAAGGGATCAAAAGTGCTACTATCCCAAGAAAAAAAAAAGGGGGA
>NC_031989.1:49130524-49131148 GCF_001879085.1 Nicotiana attenuata
GGGGGGGAGGGGGTGCGGGAATATGAGAAGTCAATCGCCAACTGTTCCAAAAAGGAGCTGTTTACACAAGGCAATATAACAACTTCGAATGAAAAAGGACAAAATACAAAATTGATCGGTCAGCTCAAATTAATTATACTCACTAGTTGAAAACTATATAAAATATAAATATTTTTTTAATATAATACACATATATAAAAAAAATATACTTCCTCCGGTCCACAATAAGTGATTTTTTGGCCTGTTATTTGTGGTCCAAAATAAGTGATTTTTTCAGATTTCAAGAATGAATTAATTACTTTTTCCTACATTGTCCTTGGAGTAAATAATATTGGAGTATGTGTTAGGAGTGTTTATGTGAAGAGATAGTAAAGATTAATATAGTCAATTGCAATGCTAATTAATGTTAAAAGGTGAGTTTCTTAATATGTGTGAAAACAACCAAAAAATCACTTATTTTGGATTGGAGAGAGTATTTTTTATCTGCTATTATTTTTTAGAGCAGCTAAAACTTATACATTTCTCAACGAAAAAAGAAGAATTAACCTAAATAGTCGCCAATCCAACCGTTTAACTAAAAATAGCCGGAGGATATAATATAAGTATAATTCAAATACAATATAT
>NC_031989.1:49131168-49175854 GCF_001879085.1 Nicotiana attenuata
TATATATCTGGTTATATGACGGCTAAAAAAAGTAAACAATAAATATGTCATTCTTATTTGCGTAAAGATACCCGAAAAAAGCAACGTTATGAGGCTCTTTTTGGAAAATGTTTACCAGGCCTGATTCTCCCATTACTAGTAGCCCTGTAGGCTAAGCCCATAATCTATGGAGTCGGTTTAGCCCATCAATCATGTTTCTTAATTACAAACTCATCAAATCAATCACCTTTGTCAATTCAAGCATGTAATCTGTGTGTGATAAAGCAAGCAACTCGTCTCGTCTCGTCTTCCTCCATTTATTATCAGTAATAAAGTAAAATAATAAATCTGAGTGTTTCTAGCGGCAACCCTTACCGACTTAAAGAAAGAAACTCCTATTTTTCTTCTAAGTCTTTTTTTTTTTTTTTTTTTGGTGTGTCTAATAAGTGGTTTCAGAAGAAAATGGGAAATTGGAACAGAAGATGGATACCAAGAAAAAAGTACAAGTACGAAGAGTTTCCCCCTTCTCCTCCATCCCGTTACAATCAATCTCATTCTCCTGGTACTTTTTTGTCTTTTAATTTTTCTTTTTTTTTTAAATATACTCATCATTTGTTTTGGTTACCGTGTCATGCTATTTTTTTGTGTAATTATTAATGATTTTGATGCTTCATTGATCTAACAATTTGGTGGCAATTTTGGTTTTTGTTTTGTTTAATCTTTTGTACTTCGGGTGTTTTGATTAAAATTTTGAATTTGAATTTCAGTGAGATGGCCCCTTGTATGTTATGAGAGGATCCATACAAGTACCTGCTTTGCTGTTTATATGATTAGAAATGTGGTGTTTCTTTGATATATTCTTTGCTCTCATATTTGGGTATTTTTATATTCTCGGATTGTTTTGTATGAAATTTTGAGCGAGTTTAAGAATTTTAGTTTGAAATTACGGAAAAAATGACCCCTGATATTTATGGGCAGAATCCACTTTCACCTGCTACAATTGGTTTATAGCATGGGTATTTCAGCAGTTCAGATAGTAATGTCATAAAAGTAGTAAATCTTTTGTCCCATTTTAAAAGAAATTTTGATAAATTTATACATTAATTTGTATCCTATAGGATTAAACTTGTCTTTCTCGAGTCCCTCCAGTTGCATCTAAGAATTTAGAATGACTCACCCTGCTAAATTGGGACCCAATCCCATGTCAAATGATTAAACTGTTCTATCGGCCTTTCTCTTTGTGAATGGGCTTAACCTTTCCAGAACGCTCGCTTGTCATCTTATCTTTTGAGATAGTTATTGCTGCAAAGTCATTCAAGGTGAGCGTAAATAATATGAAGGAGAATTTCCCAAAGGGAACTAGCTGAATCTGTTCATAGGGAGCCAATGTGTACCTTCTCTGTAAGTAAATTGTTTCATGTTTAGATTTGTCACTGATTTGAGTTGGAACATTACAAGCATTGAACAGTTGTCCCATAATTTAATCTCTTGTACTAATATTCTTTCCCCAGAGCTTTAGTTCGAGGGAAAAGGTAGTACGGCTAGGGATCATGGTAGGCGCAAGTCATGAGTTCGAATCCTATTGGTGAACCAAGTCTGGTGTTTAAGTGGAGATGGTAGAAGGTTGGCCCCATTATCTACTGATTTTTGAAGCAGGAAATAGCGAATTTCTCGGTTATAAAAAAACATTTTTAATCTGTTGTACAAAGAAAATTCCTTTATCAGAAGAATCTCAGAGTGTTGAAGCCAGCTGCCATGTTGGCTTTGCCCCAATCTCTCCCTAAAAGTTTTTGTACCTAGATGTATAATAGATCATGGTGCACACGATTGGAATTCACTATTGTGGATGTTTTGTCATTTTAATCAGAGATGTCTCTTCATATATTTCCCTCAGTTTCTTTATTTTCTTAAAATACTACTTAGTTTTTTCTTTGCATAAAAACTTGTCATCTTATGTCCTGTCATCTGCACACCTGCTTGAAGGCGATCAAGTCTTGTGTTACCTACAAAATCTGATAACTTCTTCATTTTCACTTTTTAAAGCTATCCAGGAAAATAGTGCTCCATCATGGGAAATAGATTTCTGCAGAGCAGCCGGGATTCCTTGGCGCAAGGTTGTGAGTGCAAAAAAATACATGTACTGTTATGATAATGTGGTCAAGTGGGATGACTCTGCAGGTCATGAAGCATTCAATGATGCAAAAAGGAGATATTTGGCTGAGATAAGTGGTCTTCCTCCTCAGAGTCCTCCTGATCCAGATATGTACATTGATAAAGTTGATTGGGACTCAACTATTGATCCGGAGCTGATCCTAGATTTGGATAGAGAATATTTTAATCCTAATGAAGTTGAAAACTCTGTCAAGTCTGAGAACAACTTAGTTTCTGGATGCACCCTAGTATGGGAGGATAAAGCTGCTGATAATGGTGAAAATCCTTGGGAAAGTGATAATGTGCAGGGCTCTAAAACTTTTGAGAATGTGGAGCAGACTTGGAATGAATGGGATAAGCCTTCAAATATCAAAGATGATGATCCGTGGGAAAGGAGTTGCCCCAAGACCCAGGAGACGTTGAAGGAAACTACTGCCTGGGGAGGCCGAGGAAATGAGGAGCAGACTTGGAATGAATGGGATAACCCTGTAAACATCAAAGATGATGATCCGTGGGAAAGGAGTTGCCCAAAAAACCAGGGGACCTTAAAGGACACTGCTTGGGGAGGCCGTGGAAATGAGTTGTGGGGTTGGACCACGGGGCTGAATTATGAGAATGGATCTGCTTGTGTTGATAACACTTTCAGCAATTTGTGGCATCAAGGTGGTGAAAGTGTTGCTGGTGCTAAAGGAAACGAATGGGTCAATAATAGAACTGGTTCCTGGGGCCGAAACCATTGGAATTCTAGGGGGCATGAGCAGTGGAACTCAGACTATGGCTCTCGTTGGAATAGGAACCTTAGTCGAGGTGGTGGAACAACCTCAAATGACAGAAGATGGGGAGAGCCTGAGTTCACATCTTGGGATTGGCAGCGATTACCAAGGCAGAGTAATGAGAGAAACATGGATTTTGGAAGACCTAGCAGAGGTGATAAAACCTTTTATACTGGTTCTCGGAAGAGGGAAGGTCCTTCACAAAATATGTCGAGGTACAAAAGCTCCAGGTTTCAAGGTGAAAAACAGAGGACCGCGTACAATTGGAGAGAAGAAAAAACACAGAAGAGGGTTACTTTTAGTATTAATGAATAGTGACCAACTTCTGGATCTTTTTGTATCTTAATTAACATCTTTGGGTGTTACCAAGGTCACTGGTGGAGCAGTTGCAACCATGACTCTACAGAGGGTTGGAAAAGAAGGACAGCAGGTTGGAATGCAGCTCTCTCGTGCCTATGGAGTTAGATAAATAGGACAATTTTTTTATGGCATCGGGTGTGACATGTGTAACATAAAAAAGCTCTTTTTTTCTGTTCATTTATATATTTTGCTTAAAGAGAAAATACCCTGCTGGATAGATAGTTGGGTAGGTTTTTGATGGATGAATGATAACAAGGGCGGCTCCATCCCTAGGCCAGTAAATCTCTTGCTTTAGGCCCCAAAAGTTCATCCTAATAGATACTGTAAAATATGTGATTCAAGTAATTGTAGTAGTTCTTATTAATGAAGTAAATGAAATAGAATCGAAGGAAAGTGAATGTGGTAGAGATAGAACAAGATATTAGTTGAATTCCAAGTTTTAACGAAATTTTATATTGACTAGCTACAGCAAATTTCACTAAAGTTACACTGACTTCATTGAATATTTTTTGAAGCAAGAAGCTCTATTTTGAAGATATCATTAGAATGTGTTGAAGATGCTGGAAAACTCTACATTTGGCACATAGTTGTGCTTGTGTTAGGACTTGGGTCTTAGCATATTATCTGTAAACATCTCTAGATTCTCAACTCTGGTCTTAACTGCCTTTGGATCACCAAGAGATCCAACGAAACCATACAAATCGAACATCACTTACGTGTCATATGTACACAAGTCTCGCCAATGTACGCAAAGCAAATAGATGTCACACTAATAGCTTGTCAGTATGGAGTGGGTGTGTTATTGATGGTTTTTAGTTTTAATGTGACCTTGCTTCGGTAGCAAGGGAATCAAAATGAGCAGAGGTTTTTATCCAATATGATTATTTAACTTCTACATTAATTAACTAGATAAATCGCTCAGCTCAACTAAAAAGGTCATGCCTAACCACTCAATGAATCAAGAAAGATCAATCTATCACTCTAATATATTACAAACTACAACTTTTTCCTTGTAATATTTGTCTACGATATTTTTCTATATTACAGAAACTAAAATATTTTTCTACTATTTTCTTTACAATTATTAATAATTTAAAATTATTAAACTATTTTAAAAAATTTATTTAAATTCCACACGTTGATGCAGTGTTTTTTTGACGATCTCTCCTTCCTTTATCATTTTCATTACTGTTTATATAATAGATATAAATAAAAAATCGATGTCCAAATCAAATGGTGTCAAGTAAAATGAGTAATTTGGTCGGTACTCGCTATTTTTAATTTCACTTTTATTCTTTTACATTTGGTTACATCTTTTAATAATTTTGGTGTTGAAAAAAGTAAAAAGGAACAAAGTGCAAAAAGAGTTCCACACATCAACATGTCTCGGGTAGTTCATTCAAGCTTCGCCGCTTTCAGTTTCTGAAGAAGAAGAAGAAGAAGAAACAAACACTGAACAGAACATCCAAAATGCCACCCAAATCTGCAGTACAACACAAACCGTACTTCTTCTACGGCCACCGTAAACCAACTCAGCATCGTCCTACTGTACAAGGCGGCCTTTTCTCCAATCGCCAAACCATAAACCCAAATCGCCCCAACCCCAAAAACTCACCTTCTTCTTCTGCTAATTTTGAGCTTCAAAAATGGGACCCAGATGGAAATTTCGGCCTAAAATCCCAAAAAGACCCATCCCATGAATTTTTCTCTTTGGCTCAACGCTTATCACCAATTGGTAGGTATATAGTTGATTCATTCAGGAAACATAAGAGTTGGGGCCCACCCCTTGTGGCTGAACTTAACCGTCTACGACGTGTCACTCCTAAGCTTGTAACTGAAGTTCTCAAGCACCCTAATATTGATCCTAAAATTTCCTCCAAGTTCTTCCATTGGGCTGGTAAAAAATTCACCCTTTTTTGCGTTTTTGAATTTTGTTACTTTTAATCAATGAAGCTTCTTATTGTTTGTGGTTTTTTTTCTTGTCTGCAAATTTAATGTGCTATGTTGTCTCTTTGAAATGGGAAAAGTTTCAACTTTTATTGCTGAGCTTTTATTTTGAAAATATATTGAATCGGCATAAAGTAGGCAGCTTGGTGCACTAAGTTCCTGCTATGCGCGGTGTTCGAGGAAGGCCGGACCACGTTGAGTCTGATGTACCTAGCCTTACCTTTGCATTTCTACAAGAAGATGTTTATGCCCACTTGAATCCGCTACCTCCTGGTCACATGGGGCAACTTTTACTATTGCGCCAAGGCTTACCTTCATATTTAATCTCTATGCTACTACTGTTTAAGTGCTTATTGTTTTTTTGTGAAGAACGTGACATTTGAGCAGCAATTTTATTTTAATGACATTAAAGTTGCATACTTGTACTAATATTTTTCTGCAAGTTGTTGAATATATATGAATTGTTTTTCATTTTTTAGTCTAAAAATGTGTCAAGCTGACTCCAAAAAATGAAAAGGGAAAATTTGTATGGGACATAGAGAGTACGTAGAGCCAAGGGTCTACCGGAGACCTCTCTACCCCTACAATGTAGGGGTAAGGTTGCGTACACACTACCCTTCCCAGACCTCACTTGTGGGATTACACTGGGTTTGTTGTTGTTGTAGAGAGAGTATGTAGATACAATCCTGTAATTTTGAGACAGTCAACGACCATGATTGTCATGGTTTTGATCTTTTGGCAGATTGCTACGTCTTAAATCGTTTTGCATACAAAAGAGGAAACCCAAAATTATGCATTTTCTTGTTGTCTGGTTCTCAATGGATGAGAAAAAATGAGCAGAAGTAATAGACAAACGAATAACAATCAGCGTTTTTCTTGTATGTGTGTATCTGCTTATTCTTATAATGTATCTTAACAGGAAAGCAGAAAGGTTATAGGCATGATTTCTCTTGTTACAATGCCTTTGCTTATGGTCTGAATAGGGTGAATCAATTTCGGGCGGCTGATCAGGTTCCTGAGCTGATGCATATGCAAGGAAAGCCGCCTAGTGAGAAACAGTTTGAAATCTTGATCAGAATGCATGGTGATGCTAACAGGGGTCTTAGAGTATACTATGTGTATGAGAAAATGAAAAAATTTGGGGTAAAACCAAGAGTTTTTCTGTATAACAGAATAATGGATGCTTTGGTTAAAACCAATCATTTGGACTTGGCTATGTCAGTTTATGATGATTTCAAGAAGGATGGGTTGGTGGAGGAGAGTATGACTTTCATGATCTTGATAAAGGGACTATGCAGGTTAGGGCGGATGGATGAAGTGTTTGAGCTTTTGGGTCGGATGAGAGAGAATCTTTGCAAACCTGATGTGTTTGCTTATACAGCGATGGTAAAGATATTGGTTGCAGAGCGGAACTTGGATGGTTGTTCAAAGGTTTGGGAAGAGATGCAGCAGGATGCTGTTGAACCCGATGTTATTGCTTATTCAACTTATATTACAGGTTTGTGTAAAATTAATCAGGTTGACAAAGGCTATGAGTTGTTTAAGGAAATGAAACAAAAGAATTATTTAATAGATAGGGCAATATATGGATCTCTGATTGAATCATTTGTAGCAAATGGAGAAGTTGGTTTAGCTTGTGATTTGCTTAAAGATCTGATGGACTCGGGCTATAGGGCCGATTTGGCAATCTATAATTCTCTTATTGAAGGTTTCTGCAATGCAAAATTGATAGATAGGGCCTATAAACTTTTCCAAATCACAGTTCAAGAAGATCTTCAACCTGACTTTTCCACTGTAAGGCCCATATTGGTGTCTTATGCAGAGTCAAAGAGAATGGATGAGATTTGCAAACTGCTTGAGGAACTGCAGCGATTGAGCTATTGCATTCGTGATGATTTATCCAAATTCTTTATATTTATGGTAGAGAAGGATGATAGGATTATGATTGCTTTAGAAGTCTTTGAATATTTGAAAGAAAAAGATTATTGTGGTGTTCCAATATATAACATTCTTATGGAAGCTCTCTATATGAATGGCGAGGTAAACAAGGCACTCACATTGTTATCTGAATTGCGCGATTCAGATTATGAACCTGATTCATCGACTTACAGCAATGCTGTCCAGTGTTTTGTAGAGGTCGGAGATGTACAGGAGGCATGTAATTGCTATAACAGAATTAAAGAGATGTCTTTGATTCCGTCGGTTGCTGCATACCGTTCTCTTGTCAAAGGGCTTTGCAAAATAGGACAGATTGATCCAGCAATGATGCTAATTCGTGACTGCCTTGGCAATGTGGCGAGTGGCCCGATTGAGTTTAAGTATATTCTCACTATTATTCATGTCTGCAAAATGAATGATGCTGAGAAGGTAATGAAAGTTTTAGATGAAATGCTAGAAGAGGGCTATTCTCCTGATAATGCTGTATATTGTGCTGTAATTTCTGGCATGTGCAAACATGGAACAATTGAAGAAGCACGGAAACTTTTTGCAAATATGAGAAAGCGAAAACATCTTACTGAAGCCGATTTAGTTGTTTATGATGAGATGCTTATTGACCACATGAAGAAGAAGACGGCAGACTTGGTGTTGTCTGGATTGAAATTTTTTGGTCTGGAATCAAAGTTAAAAGCAAAGGGGTCTACCCTTTTACCTGGTTGAAAAATGAAAATAGGTAATAAATCATAAACTTGTCAATCCTTTGCATAAGTATGTGATATGAAGCTGCCTGGATCCTTGCCCTTTTTAGGTGGCGTCTGAAGTTTTCCGGAACTTGAGTTTGCAAACTTGGTTTTTGAATTTTTTGGGGTAAAAAAGGTCTTTAATTTTCTTAGATTTCCAAACTAAATTTTCCAATTTTTCAAAAATTCAAAAACCAGTTTTTGGAGTTTTTAGGTTTTTGAAAAACCAAGTTTGGAAATCTTATAAAAACTTTTTGCAAAACAGGAGCAAACAACACTTTCCAAAATCTCTTTGAGTTCGCAACCCTAGTTTTTGGAAAATTTCAAACAAAAACCACTTCAACTTTGCAGGTAACTTGTTAAGCAGATTCTGTCTGTAGTTGTTGGAGGGGCCAATCTATCCACCGGAGGATTATAAGTGCATATTCTCTTTGAGCGTTGAAAGACTACTCCGATGCTTTTTGAAGGTAACTTTACTCAACTGGAGATTGAGCAATTCATTGGTAACTGAATCAAACTTTTCGGCCCAAAAAAAAAAGAAACTAACCCTTTGTCTAGAGACTAAAGGAAAGAAGGGAAATGTACCTAGATTTCCCCCCTTCTTTTTTTGGTTCAAGAAAGGGAATTGGCAAAAGATAGATACATTTTCATTTTATAGTCTTCTAGTTTCTCTCCGGTTTCCCTATTGTTTTCCACTCTTGTGCTCTCTTTTCTTACATCGGTGTTGTCAGGTCAGCTTGACTAATCCACCAGGCTCTTGTCCAGCCAACAAACACAAGTTGCCAAGGTAATCTTGATCATCAAGGCTGGAGCTGGAGTAACACAAAATGTTGTAGTTGAGATTCGAACCTGGGATCTCCAGGTTATTACTCCCATACCGCAAGCACTTGGCCATCCTCTTGGGGTCTCCATACTTGTGCTATTCTCTTTGTTTTCCGTCTTTCCCTAGCTTCCTGACATAGGAAAATGGAAATGTTTATTTGGCAGTGAGCTGGATTATGACCTTGCTACTAAGGCCCGTCTAGCAGCGGCATTGATGACTCTGCCAATGTAGCACCATCTAATAACCAGTTTGCTAATTGCCTTTTGGTTATAGATTATAAAGGAGTGAAATTGTTTTATTAGTAGCCGAGCACAGCTGTCAGTTTATTCCATTTGTAAAATGTGAAGGCTTAAGGTGTTCACTCTCTACTGAAAGGTTGGCTTGAGAATCACTAGTATTACGAGGAAATACCAGATGAGTAAAAGAACTTGCATAAGTTTTTCATATCCAATAAGGTTTACATCAGGGATAGATCTCATGGTAGTCTTGGCGAGAGCTAAATTCTTCTATCCTAGTATTTGCTTCTTATAAAGACAAGATATCCATTTGACTTTGCTGCAGGATTTTGCAGAAAAGATGATCATTCTCAAACAATTTTGGTGGATTAACTGCCAAGGGTTCGTCAGCTCCTCTTTGGAGCATTTCTCCACTGAGACATGTTCAGTGAAAAATGTTCTAGTTGGGAGTCATCTGTTGATTTATGAACAGATCCTTTTAGTTGCAACTTGAAGTTGGAAAGTGAGCTTATGCAGAAACTGACTGCATGTTGAAGTTTATGTTCGGCTGGATGAAAGCATTCACGTGGAAGTATTTATCTTCTCTCTCTCTGTGTTGCTGCGGGAGAGAGGAGAGACGAGAGAGGAGAGAGGAGAGAGGAGAGAGGAGAGAGAGAGAGAGAGAGAGAGAGAGAGAGAGAGAGAGAGAGAGAGAGAGAGAGAGAGAGACGTATATATATAAGAACACGAATCGCTAGGACCACATCCAGGGTCGGGTTCTTTTGGGGATAGACCTATGAAGAAGCAATAATTTAATTAGTATATATAATTGATCATCATCAAATATATCTATTGATTCATCGGCTTTTAACTTACTTAGATGCATCGATGAATATATATTAAAAATAAAACGTTTCGACCAATATCATTTAATATTAAAAACATAACGTCTCGACCTATATCGATTAATCTATGTCATGCATTATTAGTGATCAATGAATGAAATATAGAAGAATTAATACTTAACATCTTTGACATATATATATATATATATATGGATCACAAATTAAAGAAACGAAAGAAGTTATTAGCATTAAATAAACGAGTTAATAGGTCAAACGACTAAACATATTTAAAATAGAATAATATTGGTTTATCAATTGATAAATTTTTCGTACGTAGTAATGTATGTGATTGATCATCAATTACATATAGTGTATGTGTATGTGTGTGTGTGAAATTACTCATATACTTAATTATAACTTAGATAGATGCTATTATAATTTATTAAAAGTAATTAGCTAATATAATTATATATAAAGATTATGCTTATAGTTTATAATTATTTATAATAAATATATATGTGAATAAAATAAATGCTTATAATTTATAATAATTTTTTATAATTTATAATATTTTAAGAAATAAAAACACAAAAAAAACATAATTTAGTTTTTTTTATATAACCGACCAAAGTTGGTCGGTAAATAGTCAAACGTCAAACACTTAGTGTACCGGCCAAAATTACCGACCAACTTTGGTCGGTATTTCTAATTTTAGATTTGAAAACGGGATTTTCCCCTCGTTTCTCTTACTCTCTTCTCAAAATTTTCATACTCCTCCCTCTCTTCTCCCTAACACACACAACACCATTCCCCTCTCCTTCTCTATTTCCCTTACACAAATCCCATTCCCCACCCCACGTAGCCACTCCCCCACCGTTACGTTGCCGCTGCTAGTGACGCCACCACTACCACCCCTCCTTCTCCACCTCCTAAAATAATTCTAGGTTTGAATTAAAACTTATTCGTTTTTTGTATACATTTAATATTTTGTTAATTAGTTATGAATTAGTTAATTAGCGTTTAAATAGGGTATGTTTAACTTTGTATTTTATTGAAATCTAGGGTTTATGTCTTATTTTAATTGAATTGATTACATATGGTGTAAATTGAATGTTTAAGTTTGTATTATCTTGAATAGTTTAGCTAGAATTGAATTATTAACTTTGANGAGAGAGAGAGAGAGAGAGAGAGAGAGAGAGAGAGAGAGAGAGAGAGAGAGAGAGAGAGAGAGAGAGAGAGAGAGAGAGAGAGAGAGTGAAAGTGAAAGGGACCGTCTTGTTGTTTGGTGATGTTGAATGGTTTAACAGTGTGTAACAGCAAGCTGAATGATTTGGTAAGAGAAGATTGGCAAGTGTTTGTTTGCTTTTTGTTATTTTCATGGTTTGAAGATTTAAATGTTCACTTGTGCCTTTGATTTTCTCGATAACGATAATTGACCTTTGGTTTTGACAGATTATAGGAAATGGATCATGCTTCAAGAACAGCATCATGGACGATGCTTCTAGCTGTTACGAAAGGGAATGTATATGTGCAATTGTAGAAAGATCTGTTGGTTCAATCCGATTTTTGCAACTATATGTAATAAATATTCTTTTCTAAACTTCTTAATGATGAGACAAATATATTACCTTATAAAAAAAACAAATACATCTTTGCTGAACGTCTTATGATGATATTGTTCACCTTACGATAAAGCAAATGCTGATTTTGCTAACTTTTGATTGATACTGTGAAATTCGCAAAGTAACACAGACTGCTTAGGATGGTTTTTCAATGATACATTTGAAAACTTGTCAACTGATGGGGCATAGTTTCTGCTCACTCCTTTTCTATAGCAGGTTCTCTCACGTCTCATGCACTCTTTTTCGGTATGTAAATGAAGTTAAGCAGCTCGTGAGCAAGAAAAGGAAATCAAAAGAAAGACAAAGTAAAGCAACAGTACTAAAGGAGCCGTCCATAAAAGACCAAAGCGCAATCAAGGGTAAAGCAGATCCAGTAGAAATTTACATTTTAGTTGGTGCTATATTTTATCATTTCACCTTTTGCTTTTCAGAAACCAAAAGGGATTCTTTTATAGAAGTTGGCAATAATTTGGTAAAGAAATAGCAGAAGGAAACATAGCGCTTCATACACATATATACTGTAATATTTTGAATTAGATAGCTTTAGTACAAAGAGTTCGGCTGAATAAAGACATTTTTGTAGTCAACGATGATATAATGGTGCAGTGCTAAATTGGACCAAGAAGCTACTCTGTAGATCATATTTTTTTCACCTTAACAAATTGGCCTACTTAGATGAAGGTTCAACTTCCCGTTTGGGTCGGTTACGTGTACGAGGAGTTGCACGTTTTTCTTCTAACGGAGTAACCACAATGCCATCATCTTCCTCACCTTCCATTATTGCTTGATTTACTGCAAGCTGTCAAGAGAAGTCAAATACGGTCCTCATACAGTCAAAAGCAAATTTTATAATGTGCACACAACAATTTGCTGAGAAAGAATCTGAAAATACAAACTACCTCAATATAGTCCCATTTCTTTCTCTTAACTGTTGAGCTAATAATAGTTAAAAGGCCAAAAAAGGAATCCAGAAGTGTGATACCCCAGCAACCCAAAAAAAAAGGGGGGGTGGCAATGGAAATCAATTTGAAATATAGTGTTGGAAAAAATACAACTATGATCATTATGATCACTGCAATTACTCTAAATGCAAAGTAATAATGACCAATGTAGGGCACAAATAACTGAAAAACAACTCTCTCATCAAACGATATGATCACAATTCACAAGGGAACATTTTATAGTATATTTTTCTCTTGTAGCTTATAATGGGCATGCATGTGCATGTGTGTGTGCACGCGCGTGTGTATGTGTGTATGTATGTGTTCATGTTACATGAATTTGTTCCAGTTAAAGTACATGAACACCATTTCAGTTTCTTCTAATGATTGAGACTCTTTTCTTTTTTTCTTCTTTTTCTTCCATTTCCAACTTATACTCAATTGGATCTGTGAAGTCACTAAATTCTGGTGCCCCAATTTAAATCACATCCTGTACATATGCCAAAGATATGCATCTTGTGATTATGGGAAACGACCAATTTCTAAGTGTCCAACATGTATCATTGGACAACATAGATCTTTGGCAGAGTTTGTACTTTATAAAGACATTAAGTGTATGATAGGTCTAAACATTGCATATTTGAACCCTTATCGACCAGAAAATCAGGGTATGCACTGGGATCTTCAATGCAGTGGTTGATGTATTGTCTAGGGAGAGTACAAGCATAAATACATTATTCTTCCAACGCGAAATAAGTTAGTCCACTCATGAACATTCTTCATCTTGTTTTGCACATACTGGCTACTCCTTAAAAAGCTCAAAAAATCAAATTGCAAAATAGGTGCAAATCGCATGAAGCTTTGCCATCTATACATCTAGTCTTCTCATTTTGCAGCAAATATATGTCCAATTGTTCTTGGTTTCCTCCCAGCAGACATTCTCCAAAAATTCAAAGACACATCAAGTGATGCTCACTTCGCGCTCTATAAACGTTTTCCTAGCTAGCATGATCGCTCAATTCAGCGGAATTTACAGTTACACTGCTAAATCATCTAGGAGCCAAATCGACCTGTCTTCTTTCCTTGTCAAAACAATGACTGATGCCTTGGTACTTCACAAAACTATGCTAATAGGTTTGCACTCTTCTCTAGCACCATTTCCAATTAAGGGGGAAAATACTATATGCCATTACCATTTCAATCAAGTAGCATATCCACAGTAGAACAAAAAGAGTTTGACAATGAAAAGACTACAGACACAGAAGATAGCGTATATCAGCACACTGTCAACCAAGAATTGCTTATTCAAGTCTTAAGATGGCAACTGTTTTAGAATTTGCAAAAGCTAAGTCTGCAAACTCAGTTTTTTGCAACTCTGAAACAAAACCCTCCTAAGTCTGTCGAGTAGCATTTGCATTGGCATGCAAAAAACACCTCCCGCTGAGCTTTAAGGAAGATGGCACTGGCTCGAGCGTTAGCATCTTCCCTGGCTATACATTCATAACCTTATCTAATAAGCTCCCTCATCCGAACCCTCACTTCTACCTTATATTGTCGGATCCTCCAAAAAGGTTGTCACACCCGCGTCAGATCCTCCAAAATGCACTAAATTTCAAGGATCGGACATGGGCATAGCAGCATCTTTTGAAGGATCTGAGCAACATAGCTTCTATGTATTTCCCCTACCCCCCCCCCCCCCCCTTTTCCTCTCCCCACACACACCACAGACCATATGTGTCTCACAAGCAAAAGAAAATAAAGAAGTATAGTTTTCCTCCAGCATATTATAGTACAATAGTTATTGTCTCCAATCCCTCCCAAGTAATGTTAACATAGATGTCCTAAATATCAGTAATAAAAAAAATCTTTGCATAGAACAGAGGACTATGATAAAGCATAGTCCAAAAGAGAAAATTTCAGCTAGACTTCAACTTTCATCATGCCCTTCCCTTCACTCAAGAAATAATCCGAAACCAATAAATGTTGATGTGAGTAACAAAATCAGAACACTAAAACAATAATCACATAGCATAAAACTGTAAATTTAACTGGATGCAGATACAATGACTCCTAGTAACTTTCCTTTACGTCACTTCCAAAGAATATTAAGTAACCTAAAAAATGGACCATGAACCTAACTCAACACAGGCTAACATGAGACAGACTAACACATTTTAATATAAGGAAATCAAACCATTAAAATGTTTATGGGCAGTCCGGTATACTAAGCGGGGTCTAGGAAGGGCCGGACCACAAGCGGTTCGAACCCGAGGCAACTTTACCAGCTCCCCTTCATCTAAATTTAATACGTTTATAAACATCTAAATTTATCTATATAAAAAGTGAACTGAATTAAGTTAAAATTGGTCGAATTGAGTCTCGAAACAGAGAAGGGATAAAAATTAAGGGACGGAGAGAGAAAAAAAAATAGTACTATACGGAAGCATACCTCTTCGAGGAATTTCTGATCGAGATTGTCAGCAATACGGGCAGAAGTGAAGATAGTGATAGCAAGCAGAGAAAGTGGGAATATCAAAGCAAATATGTAGCTGCTGCTACTTATTCCTCCTCCTGCACGTGTCACCACTCTTAAGGCTCTGCTGCTCTTCTTCAATTTCCGGCTATGAAAATGAAGAAACGGCGGCGTATTTCGAGAAGAGGAACACACAAAGAGCTGCTGCCGTTGGGGCTCATTGAATCGGAGGAAAGTAGTAGAAGAGGAGAGCGAGTTGGAGAGTATCATACTCGCCATCAAAGACTGGTTGGTTTTCAGTTCGTTATCGTTTACAGTATTTCATTCCTGACTTTTTTAATCTCCTTCACTTTTTTGCCCCTCTTACTTAGGCAATTGGTATACTTTTGTTTCTCTAAATACGCCCCTAATCTCCAAAATGCACTAAATAGGGTCAAATTTGAACATTGTACGTCAATACTGTTAAAATCAATAATATGGTCAACTAACAAATCAAAATCCAATTCCAATTCCAGACAACAACATGACTCAAATTTCCCCTCCTTTTTATTTTATTTTTTATTTTGGAACTCCTCAGAACATGTACTTAGGTTATTTGCTTACATGCTAATTATGCGAACGTTATGATACAAAAATCATCTACCGATGAATAAAATTAAAGGGATTGTTGTATGTGATTAATAATGTAGGGAGTTCCAGACTAATAATGAAGAGATTACTTACTTATTTTAACCAGATAGGAGCCTATTATTTTTGGGTACTTTAATCCTCATATTCTTAATTCTTATTCTGTCCGCACGTATAAATTTTCACACAACTTACTACCGCTGTATAAGTTATACGGGAGTTTTTTTTTTCTAATCCCTCTAACCAAAAAACTCCATCCCCTTTACAATCACCGTTCTTCAGAGAGAAATTATCTGGACACATTTTTTTATGCTCTCCAAGGACGAAATCTACCCAACACCAGTTTAATACTGTAATTGTTTTTCATTTCTCTCATCCTCTTTCTCAAGGCTTTATCATGATCTGAAACCCTGGATTCGAGTTAAGAAATGATCTCAGCGAACAGCCATTCTACACCATGTGATTCAGAAAGTACGAGCCTCAAAAATAATCAACTCATTAGAGGTCGAGTTACTATACATTAAGAATAACCCCTCATCTCCATACCATAAAGTTGATCTCTGAAAAAAAAAAAAAATATCTTCCACCCTCCTCCACCCCCCAACTCCATCTGTATGTTTCTCTGTGTATTACAACATAAATTTACACCTCCGCTTGGGTAATGATCGGGAATAACCATAAAACCGAAGCAAGAATGCACTCCCACCTGTGAATCTGCTAGCTTACATCTTTAGCTATTCTACACTCTGATACAAATGAAGACATTGCATGTTCGTCATCCACTCCGTCAAGTTGACAGAAGAAAGCAGCAGAAGCCATGAAAGGAGAACAATTACGCTTCAGTTATGACATCTTCATCAATGCCTGGGGGTGGCCGTGGTGGAACGGCTTCTTCATGAAATTCAAAGTGGGAAGCACTTTCCTCTAAAACTCTTCTGGCAGCTTGAGAATGTTGATTTCTACCAATCTTTCTCGAAGGAAGTGTCTCAGAGGCAGCAGCCTTTGATGAATTGCTACTTTCAATGGATGCTAAAAATTTGTCCTTTGATAGAGATTTCTGAGCAGATGAAACGATAGAACTGAAAACACCACTCTCCCTCAAACCTTGGACAATAACCTGCACGTGTAAAAAAGAAAAGAATGAACAAAGAAAGCTACGGCTGGAATGAGTTATAACAATGTTTCTGACACTCTAGGGAAACTGCACAAGAGATCTCGACCGTCTCAAGAGAACAAAATGCAGGCATTGTCTTGCTGGAATAAAGACAAACAGAATGTTTGAGCAGATGATGGAAGGATCTAAATTTCCCTAACACTAACTCTTACTCTACATTCAGGGACTTCAAAAGTTGTCATTTCATGGCTGCATTTGACTTGCCATTGCCATAAATCTCTTCATTTTCCAGATTTCGCACACTGATTTTCTACTTCATTCCTAATTCTTTTTATAACCGAAAAAACCATTAGTTAGTTGGTTCCCAAAAAAAAAAGAAAGTTGGTCCAATCCTAATTTTCCTCATAAGTTAAGAACTCGAGGGAGCATGGGCACGCCTCTGTACCCTACCCTCAAAGTCCCACTTAAATACCACGTTTTGTGCCAATGACAAGGTTCAAACTATGCCCAATTCACACATCCCGTGTTGCGCCTTTACCCCTAAATCAAAGCCTTGGGAGCACTTCATCCCTAATCTTTCTGGGGGACAGTCTCTCTCTCTCTAGATATATATTGGAATACAGAAAACATACTACTACTTCCTACATCATTTTTACACTTGTTTCTAAACACTCGCCCAGTTCTTGCATGCCATATAATCCAAAAAAGACACAAACACAATGCTTTCATGTCAGTCTCTGTATTATCCAATTTGTAGCCGCTTCTTCCATTGTCCGTGACAATATGCATGAAATATAATCCCTAATCTTTCTGTGCGGCAGTCTCTCTCTAGACATATAATGGAATAGAGAAAATAATTTAATACTTCCGACATCATTTTACACCGTTTCTATACACATTCTCCTATTTCTTGCATATAATCCAAAAAAGACACAACCACGATGTTTTCATGTTGCTCTTCTGTATTTTCTATTTTGTGGCTACTTCTTCCATTGTCCTGACAATATGCATGAAATATCAAACGAAGAAAACACAAGCGTCCACGTTGTCAATTGACAGAGACTATGTGATCCTCATCCTCTCCCAACTTTTTATAGTAGAAGACGATGGGCTGCTGTAGAAATTTCTTCCACATTTTTGTATTTATTTTTAATCTTTTTAGATTAAACTTTATCTTTATTAGCAATTTTCTTAGAGTTCATCTTAAAAGATTATCCCTTAGTTTGAATTTATCTTTATCATTAATTTTATTTTTGTAAAAGTTCTTTGTTTTATGAGTCTAGCATATGCAAAGGTTACCTACCAATTAGGACTTCTTTGTGAAACCTGATTAGAAATGCTTCAGTTGACGAATAACAGTTTATAAATAGATTTCTCTCTTATTCTTCCCTCTCATTTCTCCTATTTCGCTTTATTCTTCTCCTCTTTCTCCCTCCTCCCTTCTGGTACCACATGAATTTTGGTATCAGTAAACAAGTTTCAATTATCATACCATTGCACTCTTGAATGCACATCGTGTTGCTGATATCTTCGTCATCTTAATTTGGTGGTATTCTACGGGTATGCACTACCTCCCGGCTCCCACTAGCACAAGCACCGGATAACACTGTCCACGAAGGCTTGGACAAATGAGAAGAAATCACCTAGTGTTTTTGCTTCCACTGGGATTTGAACCCGACACCTCGTGAATCTCAACCCACTTCATTGACCACTAGTCCATCCTACGAGAATTAGTTTTCCAAGGATGTCCTCCCACAACCGAAATTCTTCCCGAGCAATACCGTATTTCCATTTCACACACAATAAATGATAAATATAAAACATATTTTCCTCACCTTCACATGGTTCTGATCGAATTGATGTTAGAGATACGTACTCGTTTCAAAGGCTACACTATTCTTGTGTTCTAGGACTTACAATGTGATCGAAAGATATTTTTTTAAGAGGACCTATTAAATCGTTCTTGTTCAGACTCTTTCGCTAGAGTAACCTCCTCCTTTTTTTCCTATTCAGAAAATTGCACTTTTGGACCCAAAGAAAAAGAATTCCAAAGTCAGGTTGTCCAGGCTTACCATGGGAGCATAAATACGAGTTAAAATGCCTTTCCTCAATAGTTTCAGGTTCACCGCTTTGTCAGTCCATACCACATGTTCACGATACCTGACCAAGATAAAGGCAAATAGATCTTTACTAACATTAACAACCATATACTCTTCAGCAAGAGTTCACAAAGTGGAAACATATAGCAGCTTCAGAATTTCAAAATATCTATGTTGATGAATAAATCAAGAACATAACTAATCCAAAAGGCCAACTGAGTGCTACAAAAAGAGAGCTGAGCGAGATTAAATTGGATTTAGCAGCTATTTAGAATAGTAATTACCAGTTTAACATCTCATCTTCTGTGGCAGTTGAAGCAATAATAAATGCCTGCAGAAGATACAGTTTATTATCACACCATATTAGCTGATAAACTATCAAAAGTCAAGAAAATAAAACACAACAGTTGACATTATATCAATAAACCGTCAACTGATAGTAATTTTTTCCATAGAAGCAGCAGGAAGACTACATTTTATTAGAACGATTTGCTCAAAATTCAATCATAAAAGAGGGCTGAACAAAATCATTGCACAAAACCAAACTATGGATATTGTCTAAGATTGATTCTCCAACAACCAGACTACCAAAAGTTTAAAAAGGAAACACTTTTTTTTAATAATCGTGGTGTTCGGACCAACTTGCGCACCTCCATGGGGTACTTGCTACTTCCCACTAGCACAAGTACCGGATAACTTTGTCCACCAAAGTTTGGACAGATGGGAAGATATCACCTGGTGTTTTTGTCTCTGCAGAAATTTGGACTCGAGCTCTCATGGTTCTCAACCCACTTCATTGACCACTAGGCCACGCCTTTGGGTTGCAAAAAAAACTTCTCGTCCTAAATAATTTAAACCACATGTAGAGTAAAAGAATCTAAAGTCTAAACAAAGCATGCCATTAGGAATGTTTTTCCGTCATTTATTCTACCACTATAATGCCACATGTATTCCTAATAACGAGCTGTCACAACTATATATAACTACAATCAATGTCACAGCAACAACATCGCTAAGACTTGATTATCGCATCCACATAACTTATCTCGCAAACTTGTTTAAGGCGTACATGAGGAGTGCCTAAAATTGGCATGGCAAGATTAGATAGTATAAGAAGGATCAAGTTAAGGTGAAATTAGATGGAATTATGATGCCAAAAATGTAGACTATATAAGATCTAGATTCAGTCCAACAAGAGAATGAGATAATATGTGAAGGCAGCCAATTCTACACTTTTTGCCTTTGACAAAGAGTACTCTTTTCAAAAACTATCTAATGCTATGATAGATGCAACAGGAAGAGGATGGGAGGTGAAATAGAGAGAGGTGTCATGAGTAATCTTTTATAACGGAGAATTCACCGAGGACTAGTGAGGCGTAGTTCTAAACTCAATCAATATATGCCTGCACTCTAGCCTTCTCCACTTATATACCAGATTTTTGTCTGCGACAGATTCAACTGCTTGATGTGCATAACCAGCGCTACGATCTTACCACTAGTCTAAGGCCGTGGGGCCGTGTCATGGGTTATTTCTTTGTTTGGCAAGTAAAATAGAAGGTGAAGTAAAAAAGAGATCATGTCCTATCCCCGTATAGATATAAAGAAGTATTTACGTTATGTCCAAAATGTTACCTCAATATTTTTTCTTAGTCATACAAATGAGTTCGAGTAATTTCAAGGTGTATTTAGTTTGAGTCAAGACTAGAGAAGTTGATGAACTTTTGACTTCGACTCCCAAGAAAGAAATGAAGATCACCAAGATCTTTCATGGTGAAGTGCTTCTTTTCATAGTTTCTTGATGGTAATAACTCGATTCTTAATGCCTTCCCAAGTTTTGTCTCGTAACAGTTGACAAGTTCAAACCTAAGAATAATCATGATATAAGATAAAGCAACTATGTTATTAGAACATCTTTTATTTTCCCTACGAACTAATATGCAGAGAAGTATCCACAACTTACCATTAAGCCAAAGACTTGAATGGATCATAAAGCTTGTAGACTTATTGTATTTTATCCCAAGTCGGGAGACTAAGTAATCTTTTTTCGCGTGTTGGCATATTAAGTCCATAAAGCTGAAATGACTTCCATGCATCAGAGGAAAAATAATGACAAGCAAAATGAAAATATGTTAGCACTAATTTTTTTTAACTTCTTCCATATGACGTTGTGTTTCACTATCAAATATGGATATTGTTATAGTGTCCAACACACATCATGAAAGTGTGAATGGTGAAAGATCCAACACCATTTATTTCCAGCTTAAACCAGCTTGGTTCAAGTACCAACATCATTTTTTTTTCAAACTTAGACAGCTAAATTCCGACACTCAACTTGTTTTGCCAACATAAAGTACCCTACTCTATATGCTAGTAAAAAAGTTGTTGATGGGAAACTAAGTTGTCTAAGTTTGAAGGAAACGACATTGGTACTGAACGAAGCTGGTTTAAGCTGAAGATAAATAGTGTTACCCTTTCACCATTCACACTATCATGATTCATGATGTGTGTTGGACACTATAATAATATTCCAATTAACAACAAAACATTGCGTCATATGGGAGAGGTTAAAAAAATTAGTACTAGACATATTTTCATTTTGCTAGCATAGAAGTTATTTTAGTTTGATGAACTTAATATGCTAAAGCGCAAAAAAGGATCAGTTAGTCTGCAGACAAAAGATGAACAAGTTACATGATCCATTTCATTCTTTGGCTTACTTGTAAGTTGTGACTACTGCTCTTCATATTTGTTCGTCGGGCAAACTAAAGATATTCTAATAACACACTTGTCGTTTTATTCTATATCTTGATTATCTTTAGGTTTGAACTTGTGAACTTGTCAACTGCTATGATACAAAACTTGGGAGGGCAATAAGCGAATTATTACCATCAAAATATCATTGTGTCATCCAGAACTATGAAAAGAATAAGAAATATTGAGTTAACATAGTGGACATAACATAAATACTTCTCTATATCTATTTATTTTATTTTCATTTTTTCTGGTGGTTCATCTACTCCCTTTTTTTAAATTTTAAAAAGAAATTGAGTGGTTGAAGTATATCCCTTTGCTATTCACCTGTTAATTGTACCAAACAAAGGGAAGATTATGATAATTACTACACTTAACAAAGTAATTTAATAAGCCTCTCCCCTTACCTTCCCTTACTCCTAATGAACCAAAATAGGGTAAATACCAGTAGCCTAATCTATTTGAAACAGATTCTATCAGACCTTAAAGTAGGCTTCCAAAGGCTGAAGACATTTAGCATTGCTCTAAACAATTCAAGTTGGCAGTTTCCCCAGCCCGCACCCCTTTCCCTTTCCACCACCCACGCATCTTTCCTGAAACCCAGTAGCAAATTTAGCAGCTAGAATGAAATAACTGGAAGAACCAAAATGGGTTAGATACAAAACAACTCCTCTCCTGCAACAACCATGAAGCTGTAAAAATTATGGAGCTACACTATCCAGCAGTAACGTGTAAACAGTACTAAACACAATAATAAGAAAAAAATTCTCTTACTTCTACATATAAATAAAACGGAAACTCCTTGCCGAGGGCTTGTGCACCCCCGGGATTAGTCGGGGCTCTTAGAGACTCGGACACCCGGTGCAAATCAAAAAAAATAAATAAATAAATATAAAAAGAGCAAAAACTCACAGATCTATCGAATTCCAACATGAAGCATCTCTTAACGTCCTCCTTTGTGGGCTTACAACCACATCTATCTCGTCTTGAAGTCAAGTCAGAAAACTTGGAATATGTGTAATGCAGAACAGCAGCCTCCTCCAATTTGATCTCCCTGCCATATGAAAAAAAAATTATATGACAGAATTCTTCTAGAATATCAGCATCACAAGGAAAAGCATTGGAATATTCATAGCATCCGGAAACAATTGAAAATCCCTTTAAGATTGCATGACCTAAGGGCCAAAACCATAATTGACAGGTTATAATGTGAGAGATTATAGAGGCCAAACATACTTCGGAGTTTTCATGTAATTATGCCATCTATGAGCCCCATTGGGACGAAGATGGTCCTGAATTCGAGCAGCTGCTTTACCATTGCCATACGTCAAGAAGTAATTTGGATTGCCACGGGTTGCTTCTTTATACATGCCAAAATATGTATCCTTCATTAGATGGTCATAATTCTTCTTGAACATTGACACCTATTGTGATGGGTAAATTGGAAAAGAAAACAAAAGAAAAAACAGTCTTAGGTGCCATCCGCGAAGCTAAGTTCACATAGCTTTGACAAACAACAGATATGACCAAAAAACGCTTGAAAAAATTCTGATCATAAGGCCAATAACAGAACAAAATAAGAGTTCCATTATTTACCTCAAAGATCCCTGTCATGGTCAAACATCTAAAGAAAATTAAATATAGGAAGATGCAGCATTGCTGATTTAGACAAATTATCTCTCAATTGCTTACTGCACTTAAATATCTAAATCAACCGAAACATATTCCTGTATCATATCACTGTGATCGAAGTAGTTTTGCCCATAAACGACAATGTGCAGTAGTTCAGTAACAAAATAATGAATTGCAAGTTCCAGCTTACCTCCGTAAAAGGATCCTTGATGTCATCTCGTTCAACACTGCTCTCCTGAATTTTAAAAAAAAATACATTAAAACACTTTATGACATTACAATAGTAAACAACATGTTCTGAGAACTAATCAGACTGTCTATAAATATCTATTTTCCTGGAACACATTTTCCAACTAACTTACATAGTTAGGAAAGATAACCATGTCAACATTTGAAGGCACATCAAGCAGCAACTGCCTCAAAGAATACTCTCGAGCACCTGCTGGGTGTAATAACTCATCTGTGTCTAGATGAATTATCCAATCCATACCCCCATCCTGACATTTCAGCATGTATGTGGATCATCAGCTATGACTAGAATGATATACAATGCAAAACTAGAAGAATTCATACCCTTGCCATCACTATGGCCATCTCCATATTAAGAGATTGCTTCACAAAGAGCTCATAATTGCAAGGTTTATAGAAGAAACTCGACAGCCACGTTTCATTCCAAATCCGGCTAGGACAAAATGAAAAAAAGGACATCAGTGAAACATCGACGTGCAAATGTGAAAGGTATAACCATTAACGAAACTCGAAGGCCACATTTCCTTCCCATCAAAGCAGATCAAAATTAGAAAATGTATGTCAACGCCTCAACGAAATGTATGCAAAGAAAATGACATGCTAATGCTAAAAGATGAGACATTTAGCCAATTTTCAACAACTCAATGTAAAGCAATTATTACAGTTACAGAAATAACGAAAATATGAACATAAGAAGAAACAAAGTTAAGCACCATAAGTATCATTTGATATTTCATAGCCCTTTTCTATTAATTTCCTACATTTCAGCCTCACCAAAACCAATCAACAAATTCTTATATTTTTAGAAATATTCCATGGTCAAAATAAATTGCAATGTCTATGTAATCTAACTGTTTCTCACGCAATTGGAGCCAACAGGCAAGAAATTAACTGCAGCATTAACTTCTGTCGCGCAAATTCGGCATGAATCCAACCAAACAGAATACAAGAAATAATGGCCAGTCCTTGAAACAATCAGAAAATGTGAAATGACAGACCTTTTGGCTTGTTGCTCCTCTAGCTCTCTAGTTCTGTATATTACTTTTACCCCCTGCAGATCAAACAAAACCCAAGTTTAGGAAATTGAAATATGCCACTTGAGCATTAAAATAAGTGGGTAAGCTGGATTTGGCCCAGTATAGTTCAGCTTTATCTAAGAAAAGAAAGAAATACGTTAAAATGCATTAGAAGTAACCATTTCATAAGAGCAGCCATGATCACTATTCTTGAAAACATCTAGATAGAGCTAATTGAGGGCAAGGCAAGGAGATGCGCTGCTCAATAAAATCTTTTCAATACCATTTAAATATCTTATTGATGAATCTTTATCATTGAAAAGGCAAATACAGGCTGGGGAACTTACGGGAATGGATTCAAGGACTTTAGAAACATCAGGAGATGCAGCCTTTCCTTCCACGAAAAGCAAAAATGATGTTACCCCAATTACTTTATGATAGAACATCCATGGTAAGATCTGCTCTAGGCCAGCAGATGTACTGGTTGTAATACATATCTGCATATAGAGAAACATTAGTGTTCTGTTATAGGGCAACAATGAGTATAGAGAAAACATGTTAGCAACTTTTAACTAGGGACAAATGCACTAAGAAATCTGTTAAGGAGATATCGTTTGGTTCAAGGTGCTGGAATTTCAAAAAGGAGAAGGCTGTAGAAACCTTTTCCCTGATAATTTTTTTGTTGTGCTTACAACTACTACGCCTCAATCCCAGGCTAGGTAGGGTCGGCATATGAATCCTCACTATCCATTTAGCTCGAATAATTTGGAGATTTCCAATACTAGAAGTTCTGTAAGGTTTCTTTGACATACAATTCTCTAGACATACTCAAAAGACTCCTAGCAACCCTCGACTGAACGAAAGCACACCATCATGACCAAGCATCCCGATACTGGACTTACTTTGTTGTGTTTTGGCCAGAAAAAGAAACTCTGAAGTATGCAATATATCATTATTCAAGATACTTTTCCTACATAGCTTCTTTTTTTTAGGGGGGTGGGGGAAAGAAGCAAAGGATGATCAACCTGCAACTGATCCTTTCTGTGAAATTTGGATGAATAATATATATCCTAAAGGTCCTTCTATGCTTTCTTATACAAATTATGCACTCTATGGCATTAAAAACTTTAGCTGAATAAAGTTCTATTTACTTGGTAAAATAGCTAATTCTTAATCTCAGTTATGCAGTAGAAGAAACTTAACTAAGAGCTACTCACTCATTTGCTGGAAGGTACTACAAGATGCAAAAAAAAACAAAAAAAAAAAGTAAGAATTTCTTAATTAGCTAAATGAGTTTAAGTTCTGTGCATTGACGATGTAAGAACTATTGACACTGTCAGGTCATAGGTAATTACAGGTAAATCTCTTGATATGCAATAAGTGGTAATTTAGTAAAAATGGTAACCTATTATCACAGATTAAAATTCACTGATAGTGTAAATCTTTACATAGTCCGTCTATATAACTTAAATCCTAGCTTACAAATGGCAAGAACTTTAGATACCAACAATGCAAATCACTTTATAAAAACGACCAGAACCCATTCGAGATCGATCAAAAGCCAAAACCCTCACAAGCAAATTAAAAAAGTGAAACCTTGGGTTTGAGATCTGAATGAAGTTTGAATTTCCAGTCTTTGTAGTAAGGAAATGACGGCGTATTACTATGAGCGAGGAGAGAGCAATCTGATGAGTGAGAAGAAGAGTGAGCGACAGTGGATAGAGGAGAGCTGTCCATGCCGGGAAATTTGTGAGACTCTTCAGGAGACCATCGAGAGATCGGATCGTCAACTCCGCCACCACGCCATTGAAGAACAAAGGCAAAGACAGCTAAGGATAGAGGAAGGATAGTAAGGAGGAGCAGAACCTTCGAGAAGAAGGATTGTTGGGAAGATGAAGAAGAAGAAGGTGGTTGGGGTCTGAGGGAGGTGTACAGACCCGCCATTGGAGAGGAGTTGAGGGGTGGAGTGAAAATTTTGGAAATCTCAACAGGTTTGTTGTAGTTTTTTAACTTCTTTTTGATTTGTGCTTTGAACCCTGTTACTATTTGTTATCTTTACAATTACTCCAATTACTTTTGTTATAGACTTGTCGTATGTACAAAAAGTTCCAAATTTGGTGATCACATGACATCCTACCTTACCACAACAATTATCAAAAAATAAATCCTTTTTAGGACTATAACAAATAGGTTTTTAAAGTTCCACTGGCTTAGTTACTTATTGCGTGTTAATTATAATAACACAAATTTGATTGACTTTAAGTGAAATAAGATTTTGTGGGATGATTTCTTGTTTCTTCTTCCCGTTCTAATTAATACTAGCTTGCTTGGTCAAGCTTCTTGAAAACTAAAAGTATTTAATTTTAGGTCCTCGTTAGGTACATTGTAAATGGCATATTATTATATACCGGATTCATTGTAAAAAAAAAAAAAAATACATCTTATGCTATCAACCATTTTTAGGAGTTAGATACCCCTATAATAAATTATAGAACATGTAATTTTGTTTTTAAAATTTTAAATGGTATATCCAACCTAAATATACTTTTAGTTTGGTATATCCTCCTTATTGTTTTACCTTGATTAGCTATGATAATAAATTTTTATGGTATGTAAATACCAAAAATATTGCATAATATATTTTTATTAATTATTAAATCGTATAATATAATTTTATTAATATAATCAAGAAGAAAAACCGTTGCAAAGAGGAAGAGGAAGATTGTGGTTGTTGTCTAAGGGAGGTGTATAAACCTCGCTAACGAAAAGGAGTTGGGAGTGCAGAGGAGTTACTAGCTCTTTTAATTTTTTGTGCTTTGAACCCCTCTTATTCGTTATCCTTGCATTTACTTCAATTATTTTTATTTTTTAATAACATATAAACTTGTCCATATGTACAAAAAGTTTCAAATGACTATCTTGATCAGTTGACATCCGACTTACCACAACAATTATCAAAAAGTAATAAAAATTCAAGGATTAAAACAAATCGGTTCTTCAAATTCCATTGCCTTAATTACTCCTTTTTAGTAATTAGTTGTTATTAATAACTTTGTTTCCTTTTTAAAATATCGTTAATAGATTGTTTGACAAAAAAAAGCTGAAAGTTAAAAATACTTATTTGATGATTATATCGAATTACACATTAATAGAATAATGTTTTGTTATACTTAGTCCTATATTATGTATATTGCAATTGGCAAATTATTATATGCCGAATCCAATATAGATAAATGATATACATTTTATGCTACCTATCTGTGACGGCCCAAAGGGTCATCACCGGATTTCTCTCTTTTTTCGTGCTTTCGAGGCCTTGAAAACCTCACCTTTAGTTGCCTCGATTTGCGTGCGCAGTCCGGGCGCGTAGCCGGAAAGATTATATGTTAAATTCTGTGAAAAATTTCAAATTGTGGCTTTAAAATGATTAAAGTTGACTTCGGTCAACATTTTTGGTAAACGGGGACCCGTGATTTGACGGTCCCGGAGGGTCCGTAGAAAAATATGGGACTCGGACATATGCCCGGAGTCGAATTCCGAGGTCTAGAGCCCGAGAAAAGAATTTTTCTGTTTAATTGTTTTTCTGAAATTATTAAGGAAAATGGAAATGAAAATTGATTAAAAGACTATGGTATCGGGCTCGTATTCTGGTTCCGACGCCCGGTACAGGTCTTAAATATGTGTTAAGCGCTTTCTGTGAAGTTTGGTCGGAATCGAACGTCATTTGACGTATTTCGGACCTAATTATCTAAAGTTGGAAATTTATGAAGTTAGAAATGAAAATGATGATTTTGAGGCTTGATCCATTGATTTTGATGTTGTTTTGGCGATTTGATCGCTCGAGTAAGTTCGTAGGATGTTATTGAGTTAGCGTGTGTGATCGGTTAGGAGCCCCGAGGGCTCGGGAGTGAATCGGAGGTGGTTCGGGGTGTTTTTACGCTTGGAATGGTAGCAGATTTTTCTGCAATTTTTGCCCAGATAATTTGTTCTTCGCGAACGCGGCCTCAGGCTCGCGTTCGCAGTACCCTGTCAACTTCCTCTTCCGCGTTCGCGGCCCTCTTTCCCGCGTTCGCGTGCCCCTTCAAACCCTTCAACGCGTTCAGATCTGCCTACTCGCGTTCGCGTAGGCCATTTGCCCAGGGCCCCAGCTTTCCTTCTTCGCGTTCGCGTGCTCTCAATCGCGAACGCGATTCCCCCAGTTCTTCTTCATCGCGAACGCGTCCTTGATGTCGCGATCGCGAAGGGTAAATCCCTTCAGTGATTTTTTTTAAAGTTCAAAACAGTAGCAGCACAGGATTTTCCTTATTTTTCCACACGAACTCTTCTCCCTAACACCCCATAGACGATTTTGAAGAGCCTTTTCCTCCATAGCTTCTTAGGTAAGTGCTCTTAACTTCATTCTCTCTTAATTTCTTCATCTAATCACTAATTTTCTAGCCCTAAATCATGAATTCAAAGTAGAAATTAAGGGTTTTGGGTAGAGTTAGGGTTTTGGGAATTTTGGGTGATTCAACCTCAATTTGGGGTCGAATCTTCAAACAAATTATATATTTGAACTCGTGGGGTTATGGGAGACTAGGTTTTGGTCCGAGCCTCGTGTTTGGACCATGTGGCCCCGGTGTCGAATTTTGGTATTTTTGGAAGATGCTAGAAAACTCATTTCTAGGCCATGGGATTATGTTGTTGAGCCCTAATTGATATTATTGAATTAATTATGCCTAGATACCATTGTTTCGAAGCCGAATTCGAGGGGTAAAGCTATACTAGAGGCTTGAGTTGAGTTTGGAGCATCCGAGGTAAGTGTTTGATCTAACTTTGGCTTGAGGGAATAGTATTAGAGTGTTATTAATTGCTAAATGCTAAATGATCGAGTACGGTGTATAGGCATGGTGACGAGTATCTATACACTGGTGTCTAGCATGACCGTTGGTCCTTGTTTGCACGTATTTCTGATATTTTTGAGACTCTTCTATGCTAATTGATGAATTCTACATAATGTGAAGAGTTTGAGGATTGGTTATGAATTGTAAATTCTTTGGAGCGTTGGCTCGAACAATAAAAATACTATTGAGTAAGAAATAAAAGAAATGGAAAGAGATATGATCAATCCCTTGCCGTGATGGTGTTAGTATATTGATTATCTCCCTTGCCGGGATGTGAAAGTTGTTGTTGTTACTCCCTTGCCGGGATTTAGCTGTTTAATTGTGTTTTCCCTTGCCGGGACATTTCTTATTATTTGCTTATTCCCTCGCCCGTTTGGTTGTGATTGTTGTTTGGGTGAGGAAGAGTGATAATGCACGAAGGGTCATTCCGTGCCATGTTTTGATTATATTTACACGAAGGGTCATTCCGTGCCATGTTTTGATTATCTATGCACGAAGGGACATTCCATGCTCTGATTTGACTATAATTGCACGAAGGATCATTCCTGCCATGAAATGAGAGTTATGTGAGGAAAAGCACGAAGGGTGATGCCGTGCATTCTATTTGATTGTTTTTGGTGAGAATGAGAGTAAAAGCACGAAGGTTGATGCCGTGCAACTGTTGATTCTCCCGTTTTTGTTAATTATTGTTACTATCCTGTTTCTTACTTAAGTTGATGACTTTATATCCGGTTTGTACTCCCCCATAGCATGTTTCCCTCCCTAGTTAACTGTTTAATTTCGGTATTCTTTCCTTTATTGCATATATATATATATTGAACTGCACAGGTTGACTTGGTAGTCCTGTCTAGCCTCGTCACTACTTCGTCGGGGTTAGGCCAGGCACTTGCCAGCATATGGGGTCGGTTGTGCTGATGCTACACTTCTCTGCTTTTTGCACAGATTACGGTACCGGAGCAGCTCTTAGACCACAGCAGTAGTTGATCGGGAGCCCTCTTCAGTCCAGGGACTTACGAGGTAGCCTAGCTGGCGTTCGCAGGCCGAAGTCCCTTTCCATATTTTCTGTTTGTTTTCATTGTGCCGAGACAGACATTATGAATTTTTTTTCTATTCAGACTTGTTTGTAGCACTCTTTCGTGGTTCGTGAGACAGCGACTCCAGTCTTGGGTAGAGAAATGTTAAACTTTCGTATTTTGGGTTTTCAGTTATTTATGTTTCAAAAGACTTCCGCATTTATTTAAAGACTCGTTATTTTATTATTGTTGTGTTTGTATCCGAAGATGTTTAAATGTTTGGCTTGCCTAGCTCCAACAGTAGGCGCCATCACGACTCCCGACAGTGGGAAATCCGGGTCGTGACAAGTTGGTATCAGAGCTCTAGGTTACATAGGTCTCGCTACTCACGGACAAACTTGGTAGAGTCTGAGGGATCGATACAGAGACGTTTGTATTTATCCCCCAGAGGCTACGGAGTTAGGAAAAACTTCACTTTTGTTCTTTCGTGTCGTGCGATTCTGTTTCTCAAATACTGATTGTCGTTCTACTCTGTTCTTTCGCAGATGGCGAGAACACGTGCTTCCTCTTCTACCGCGCAGCAGCCCGAGCCCCCAGCAACAACTCCTACGAGGGGCAGAGGCCGAGGCCGTGCCAGAGGCCGAGGCTGGGGCAGAGCTCAGCCCCGAGCAGCAGTCCCAGAAGTGGAGCCTCATGTTGATTATGATGAGGAGGTTCCAGCCCCAGCAGCTCCGGTGGGCCCAACTCAAGTCCAAGAGGGGTTCATAGCTACCCCAGTTCTTCAGGACGCTTTAGTCAGATTGGCAGGCTTTATGGAGAGCGTCACTAGAGCGGGTTTGCTGCCAGTAGCACCAGCCACTTCTCAGGCTGGAGGAGGGGTTCAGACTCCTGCTACACGTACTCCGGAGCAGGTAGCTCCCCAGGCTCATGTTCCAGTGGTCCAGCCAGCCGTGGCAGCTCAGCCAGGTATTGTAGCCCAGACCGGCGATGGAGCGGCGATGTCTTCGGATGCTTTGTGGAGACTTGATAGGTTCTCCAAGCTCTTCACCACCACTTTTAGCGGTACTTCTTCAGAGGATCCACAGGATTTCTTATTCAGCTGCCATGAGATCCTTCGGACCATGGGTATTGTGGAGACCAATAGGGTCGACTTTGCCACCTTCCGGCTTGCAGGATCCGCCAAGACTTGGTGGAGGGATTATTGCCTATCTAGACCAGCAGGGTCTCCAGCTTTGACATGGGATCAGTTCGCGGAGTTATTTTTGGAGAAGTTTCTCCCAGTCACTCAGCGGGAGGCACTTCGCAGGCAGTTTGAGCGCCTCCAGCAGGGCTCCATGACAGTCACCCAGTATGAGACGCGGTTCATTGATTTGGCACGCCATGCTATTGTTATACTCCCCACAGAGCAAGAGAGGGTGCGGAGGTTTATTGATGGATTGATTCAGCCGATCCGTCTCCAGATGGCTATGGGAGCTGGTAGTGAGATTTCTTTTCAAGAGGCGGCCAATGCGGCCCGTAGAGTGGAGATGGCTCTTGCACGAGGAGGTGGTCAGGTGTCAGATAAGAGGCCTCGTCATTCTGGTAGGTTCAGTGGTACCTCGTCTGGAGGTAGGGATTCTTATGGTAGAGTCCATTCACCGAGACCCTTTCAGTCAGCACTACAGGTTTCTCATGGCACTCCAGGCGGTGGTGGTTCTCAGCAGCATTATTCCGATCAGCAGCCCATCAGTGCACCTCCACTTCAGAGCTTCCGGGGAGGACATTCCGGTCGACAGGGCAAGCAGTCTAAGCAGCCGAGGGCTTGTTATGGTTGTGGTGACCCGTGTCACATTGTCAGATTTTGCCCTCGAGCCTCGGGTAGCTCTCAGCAGCAGGGTCCTCGCCCCATGATTCAGGCACCAGGTGATCCACAGCTTGCCCAGCCAACTAGAGGCGGGGTTAGGGATCATAGAGGTGGAGGTAGAGACTGTAGAGGTGGAGCTCGGACCGGTAGAGGTAGGGGTCAGCCAGTAGCAGATCGTCCTAGAGACATGGTTCAAGGAGGTGGGGCCCAGCCCCGGTGTTATGCTTTGACAGCCAGGCCAGAGGCTGAGTCTTCAAATGCTGTTATTACAGGTACTATTCTGGTCTGTGATAGGGATGCCTCAATGCTATTTGACCCTGGGTCTACGTATTCATATGTGTCGTCTTATTTTGCACACTACCTGGCTATGTCTAGTGATGCTTTGGGTATCCCTGTTTATGTATCTACACCGGTGGGTGATTCTATAGTGGTCGACCGAGTTCATCGTTCCTGTGTGGTAGTGTTTGAGGGTTTTGAGACTCGTGTTAATTTATTGCTTTTAGATATGGTGGATTTCGACGTTATATTAGGGATGGATTGGTTGTCCCCGTATCATGCTATCTTGGATTGTCACGCCAAGATCGTGACCTTGGCTTTGCTAGATTTACCCCGATTGGAGTGGAGAGGGACCCCAGGTCATGCCACCCGCAGTGTTATTTCATATGTGAAGGCTCGACGCATGGTCGAGAAGGGGTGTTTAGCTTATCTGGCGTATGTTCGTGATTCCAGCACAGAGGTTCCTTCTATTGACTCTGTTCCTGTTGTTCGGGAGTTCCCTGAGGTTTTCCCTTCAGACCTGCCGGGTATGCTGCCCGACAGGGATATTGATTTCCGTATTGATCTGGCCCCAGGCACGCAGCCCATTTCTATTTTGCCGTATCGCATGGCCCCGCTATAGCTGAAGAAGTTAAAGGACCAGTTGCAAGATTTGCTAGAGAAGGGTTTCATCAGGCCTAGTGTTTCTCCTTGGGGTGCGCCAGTGTTATTTGTGAAGAAAAAGGATGGATCGATGAGGATGTGCATTGATTACAGGCAATTGAACAAGGTGACGATAAAGAACAAGTATCCACTGCCGAGGATTGATGATTTGTTTGACCAGCTTCAGGGTGCAAAGGTGTTTTCAAAGATAGACTTGAGATCTGGCTACCATCAGCTGAGGATTAGGGCGTCTGATGTCCCTAAGACAGCATTCCGCACTCGGTATGGGCATTATGAGTTTTTGGTCATGTCATTTGAGTTGACCAATGCCCCAGCAGCATTTATGGAGTTGATGAACGGAGTGTTCAGGCCTTATCTAGATTTGTTCGTGATAGTCTTTATTGATGATATTCTGGTGTACTCCCGCAGCCAGGAGGAGCACGAGCAGCACCTCAGAGTGGTTCTTCAGACTCTGAAGGATAGTCAGTTGTATGCTAAGTTCTCGAAGTGCGAGTTCTGGTTGAGTTCGGTTGTATTTCTGGGTCATGTTGTATCAGCAGAGGGTATTCAGGTGGACCCGAAGAAGATTGAGGCGGTCAAGAACTGGCCTCGACCAGCATCAACGACTGAGATTCGGTGTTTCTTGGGGTTAGCAGGTTATTACCGCCGGTTCGTAGAGGGATTTTCATCCATAGCAGCCCCGATGACCAGGTTGACCCAGAAGGGTGCCCAGTTCAGATGGTCAGACGAGTGTGAGGAGAGCTTTCAAAAGCTCAAGACAGCTCTGACTACGGCACCGATATTGGTTTTGCCCACAGGCTCAGGACCCTATACAGTTTATTGTGATGCTTCCCGTATTGGGCTTGGTGCGGTATTGATGCAGGATGGCAGAGTCATTGCTTATGCTTCGAGGCAATTGAAGATTCACGAGAAGAATTATCCGGTCCATGATCTAGAGTTGGCAGCCATTGTTCATGCTTTGAAGATTTGGAGGCATTACTTATATGGTGTGACGTGTGAGGTGTACACTGATCACAAGAGTCTGCAATACTTGTTCAAGCAGAAGGAGTTGAACTTGAGGCAGAGGAGGTGGTTGGAGCTATTGAAGGATTATGATGTTACTATTTTGTACCACTCAGGGAGGGCCAATGTGGTAGCCGACGCATTGAGTAGGAAGTCCGCCAGCATGGGTAGTCTTGCTTATGTTCCGGTCAGCCAGAGACCGCTTGCTTTGGATATTCAGGCCCTGGCCAATCGATTGGTGAGGTTGGACATTTCTGAGCCTAGTAGAGTGTTAGCTTGTATGGTCGCTCGTTCTTCGTTATTGGAGCATATCCGTGATCGGCAGTTTGATGATCCTCATTTGTGTGTCCTGAGAGACACGGTGCAGCGTGGAGGTGCCACGAAGGTGACCTTAGATGATGATGGTGTTTTGAGATTGCAGGGGCGAGTTTGTGTGCCCAATGTCGATGGGATTCGAGAGTTGATCTTAGCGGAGGCCCATAGTTCTAAGTATTCTATTCACCCGGTCGCCGGGAAGATGTATCAGGACTTGCGGTAGCTTTATTGGTGGTGTAGGATGAAGAAAGACATTGTTGCATATGTGGCTCGATGTTTGAACTGTCAGCAGGTTAAGTATGAGCATCAGAGGCCTGGTGGTTTGTTTCAGAGGATTGAGCTTCCCGAGTGGAAGTGGGAGAGGATTACCATGGATTTCGTTACTGGACTTTCGATGACTCGGAAGAAGTTTGATGCTATTTGGGTCATTGTTGATAGGCTGACCAAGTCAGCGCATTTTATTCCTGTTGCAGCCACTTATTCATCGGAGAGGTTAGCTGAGATCTACATCCGAGAGATTGTTCGCCTTCATGGGATGCCGGTATCTATCATTTCGGACCGGGGTACGCAGCTTACCTCGCGCTTCTGGAGAGCAGTTCAGCAGGAGTTGGGCACCCAGGTTCAGTTGAGCACAGAATTCCATCCTCAGACGGACGGCCAGTCCGAAAGTACTATTCAGATATTGGAGGATATGCTCCAAGCCTGTGTCATTGATTTTGGAGGCTCGTGGGACCAGTTTTTGCCTTTAGCAGAGTTCGCCTACAACAACAGCTACCGGTCCAACATTCAGATGGCTCCATATGAGGCGTTGTATGGTAGGCGATGTCGGTCTCCAGTCGGATGGTTTGAGCCGGGAGAGGCTCGCTTATTGGGTACAGATTTAGTTCAGGAGGCCTTGGATAAGGTCAAGATCATTCAGGACAGGCTTCGTTTGGCTCAATCGCGGCAAAAGAGTTATGCAGATCGTAAGGTTCGAGATGTAGCTTTCATGGTTGGTGAGCGGGTCTTGCTCCGAGTGTCGCCTATGAAGCGCGTGATGAGATTTGGGAAGAAGGGCAAGCTTAGCCCTAGGTTCATTGGCCCATTTGAGATTCTCGATCGTGTGGGAGAGGTGGCTTACAGACTTGCCTTGCTGCCCAGCTTGTTAGCCGTGCATCCAGTGTTTCATGTGTCCATGCTTCGGAGGTATCACAGCGATCCAGCCCACGTGTTAGATTTCAGCACTGTTCAGTTGGACAAGGATCTGTCTTACGAGGAGGAGCCGGTAGCTATTCTAGACCGGCAGGTTCGACAGTTGAGGTCGAAGAGTTTTCCTTCAGTGCATGTCCAGTGTAGAGGTCAGCCTCCCGAGGCATCGACCTGGGAGTCCGAGTCTGATATGCGGAGCCCCTATCCTCATCTATTTCCCGATCAGGTACTTCTTTCTTTTGTCCGTTCGAGGACGAACGATTGTTTTAGAGGTGGAGAATGTGACGACCCAAAAGGTCATCACCGGATTTCTCTCTTTTTCTGTGCTTCCGAGGCCTTGAAAACCTCACCTTTAGTTGCCTCTATTTGCGTGCGCAGTCCGGGCGCGTAGCCGGAAAGATTATGTGTTAAATTCTGTGAAAATTTCAAAATGTGGCTTTAAAAGGATTAAAGTTGACTTACCCGGACCCGTGATTTGACGGTCCCGGAGGGTCCGTAGAAAAATATGGGACTCGGGCATATGCCCGGAGTCAAATTCCGAGGTCTAGAGCCCGAGAAAAGAATTTTTCTTTTTAATTGTTTTTCTGAAATTATTAAGGAAAATGGAAATGAAAATTGATTAAAAGACTATGGTATCGGGATCGTATTTTGGTTCTGACGCCCGGTACAGGTCTTAAATATGTGTTAAGCGCTTTCTGTGAAGTTTGGTCGGAATCGGACGTCATTTGACGTATTTTGGACCTAATTATCTAAAGTTGGAAATTTATGAAGTTAGAAATGAAAATGATGATTTTGAGGCTTGATCCATTGATTTTGATGTTTTTTTGGCGATTTGATCGCTCGAGTAAGTTCGTAGGATGTTATTGAGTTAGCGTGTGTGATCGGTTAGGAGCCCCGAGGGCTCGGGAGTGAATCGGAGGTGGTTCGGGGTGTTTTTACGCTTGGAATGGTAGCAGATTTTTCTCAATTTTTGCCCAGATAATTTGTTCTTCGCGAACGCGGCCTCAGGCTCGCGTTCGCAGTACCCTATCAACTTCCTCTTCCGCGTTCACGGCCCTCTTTCCCGCGTTCGCGTAGCCCCTTCAAACCCTACAACGCGTTCGCGTAGGCCATTTGCCCAGGGCCCCAGCTTTCCTTCTTCGCGTTCGCGTGCTCTCAATCGCGAACGCGACTTCCCCAGTTCTTCTTCATCGCGAACGCGTCCTTGATGTGGCGATCGCGAAGGGTAAATCCCTTCAGTGATTTTTTTTAAAGTTCAAAACAGTAGCAGCACGGGATTTTCCTCATTTTTCCACACGAACTCTTCTCCCTAACACCCCATAGACGATTTTGAAGAGCCTTTTCCTCCATAGCTTCTTAGGTAAGTGTTCTTAACTTCATTCTCTCTTAATTTCTTCATCTACTCACTAATTTCCTAGCCCTAAATCATGAATTCAAAGTAGAAATTAAGGGTTTTGGGTAGAGTTAGGATTTTGGGAATTTTGGGCGATTCAACTTCAATTTGGGGTCGAATCTTCAAACAAATTATTATATTTGAACTCGTGGGGTTATGGGAGACTAGGTTTTGGTCCGAACCTCGTGTTTGGACCATGTGAGCCCGGTGTCGAATTTTGGTATTTTTGGAAGAATGCTAGAAAACTCATTTCTAGGCCATGGGATTACGTTGTTGAGCCCTAATTGATATTATTGAATTAATTATACCTAGATACCATTGTTTCGAAGTCAGATTTAGAGGAAAGGCGGTATTGGAGAGTTGATTGCTATTCTTTGGACCGAGGTAAGTATTTGATCTAACTTTGGCTTGAGGGAATAGGATTAGAGTGTTATTAATTGCTAAATGCTAAATGATCGAGTACGGTGTATAGGCATGGTGACGAGTATCTATACACCGGTGTCTAGCATGACCGTAGGGCCTTGTTTGCACGTATTTCTGATATTTTTGAGACTCTTCTATGCTAATTGATGAATTCTACATAATGTGAAGAGTTTGAGGATTGGTTATGAATTGTAAATTCTTTGGAGCGTTGGCTCGAACAATAAAAATACTATTGAGTAAGAAATGAAAGAAATGGAAAGAGATATGATCAATCCCTTGCCAGGATGGTGTTAGTATATTGATTATCTCCCTTGCCGGGATTTAGCTGTTTAATTGTGTTTTCCCTTGCCGGGACATTTCTTATTATTTGCTTATTCCCTCGCCCGTTTGGTTGTGATTGTTGTTTGGGTGAGGAAGAGTGATAATGCACGAAGGGTCATTCCGTGCCATGTTTTGATTATATTTGCACGAAGGGTCATTCCGTGTCATGTTTTGATTATTTATGCACAAAGGGACATTCCGTGCTCTGATTTGACTATAATTGCACGAAGGATCATTCCGTGCCATGAAATGAGAGTTATGTGAGGAAAAGCACGAAGGGTGATACGGTGCATTCTATTTGATTGTTTTTGGTGAGAATGAGAGTAAAAGCACGAAGGTTGATGCCGTGCAACTGTTGATTCTCCTGTTTTTGTTAATTATTGTTACTGTCCTGTTTCTTACTTAAGTTGATGACTTTATATCCAGTTTGTACTCCCCCATAGCATGCTTCCCTCCCTAGTTAACTGTTTAATTTCGATATTCTTTCCTTTATTGGCTATACATATATTGAACTGCACAGGTTGACTTGGTAGTCCTGTCTAGCCTCGTTACTACTTCGCCGGGGTTAGGCCAGGCACTTGCCATCACATGGGGTCGGTTGTGCTGATGCTACACTTCCGTGCTTTTTGCACAGAATACGGTACCGGAGCAGCTCTTGGACCACTGCAGTAGTTGATCGGGAGCCCTCTTCAGTCCAGGGACTTACGAGGTAGCCTAGCTGGCGTTCGCAGGCCGAAGTCCCTTTCCATATTTTCTGTTTGTTTTCATTGTACCGAGACAGACATTATGTATTTTTTTTCTATTCTGACTTGTTTGTAGCACTCTTTCGTGGTTCGTGAGACAGCGACTCCAGTCTTGGGTAGAGAAATGTTAAACTTCCGCATTTTGGGTTTTCAGTTATTTATGTTTTAAAAGACTTCCGCATTTATTTAAAGACTCGTTATTTTATTATTGTTGTGTTTGTTATCCGAAGATGTTTAAATGTTTGGCTTGCCTAGCTCCAACAGTAGGCGCCATCACGACTCCCGACGGTGGAAAATCCGGGTCGTGACACTATCCCTCCGCTAAATTCATATAAAACTTTATTTAAAAAAAATTAAATGGCACATCCCACATAAATATATTTAGCTTTTAGAATCTTATGCAACATCCCCACCCCACCCCCTAATTTTAGATTGGCATAATTGCCCCCTCCCCCGCCCACCCCCACATTTTAAATTGGCATAATTGCATTATTATTTTACCATGGTGAGCTATCAGGTGATACATATTTATGGTGCAGAGTCCGAAACTTAAATTGTGCCTTTTTGGTCAAGAAATACCTTTTACTGTTAAAAAAAGGTTACGTAACTACATAATTCGCTGGCATAAGACATCTTAACAAATACTCCAGTAGTTACACTGGCCTTCAGCGGGTAAACTCAGAGACAAGATGGATGACCCGAGGAGGCGTATCTCATACTCTTCAATGCACGCACGGCAGGCCACGTGTCGCCCAAGGGAACCCCGCGTTCAGCGTTCCATTCCTTTTGACCACCCTTTCTTCAGCTGCAAAGGCCGAAGATGTTCTCAACCGGCCATCTTACGAAGGGCAGGCACGGGAGATAAGCAGCTTGGCCTATTTCGGTAACCACAACTTCATCAGTAGCATGTCTGCAACAAACTGGTACAGGGCATGGTTGATATTTCCGGATTTAGCCTTAACGATGAAACCACGGAGTTCCCAGGAGGAAAGCCCCTCAGCGATGCCGTCATTCTGCGCGCGAAGGCAATCTCAAACATCTTGGAAGTTCCATCAGCAGATGACTCCACCAAAATGCTCGACAGAGTCTGAAGTTGCCTTCGTTAAGGCCCAAGCCACCAGCGTATCCCTCTCTTTAGCTTTTTCACGGCCATCTGACGGTGGTAGGTGCAGTTTGATACTCTTCGACTGCTACCTTACCTTCCCTACACTTAGTTCCAAGTGCTGCTTCCACCTGATTGGCACTCTGAGGTCTACAGTAGTTTGTGCGGTAGCACCTCGTCGTCTATATTCATCCAGGACCCGAGATGGGTTGCCATTGCACTCTTCATTACTCCTCGACGAACCAGTCAGGGTCCTCCTCTTGTTTTAATGAGGAGTTTCACTTCATTCGCCTGTCTTTTTTCCTTTTCCTGGAGACAGGGACATGAGTCCATTCTTTGCTAACGAATACGCAGTCACTGGTCTCCGGCCTCATTGATTGGTCCTCACCTTCGCAATGGACCCATTGCATGATAGGCACCTCACTGGTTCCAGCCTGCTTTCCCTTCGCGATCGTCTGTAGGTCGTCTCCATCAGTCCCATCATCCATAGCCTGATGGGCCAGTTCATCTGTGGCAGTGCGCACGCATTCTCTGGTTCCAAATGTGGACCGCACGCAGTGGACGGCGCTTACTCTCTGAATGGGGGCTCAACTCGCCCGGTCATGTTGTTTTGGATGTAGCACTGTTGATTGCCGGAGGAAGGAGCTCATAGATTTGTTTAGTTCCTCGATTCTCCCCAAACCATTTTGCTTAGGACGTTATCTCTAACTTGCTGGCTGTCGGCTCACCGCCGCTTCTGAACCCCCTGGCTGCGGGGCAGGGCGGCGGGGCTGGAGCCTGTCCCTTCGAGCTCTTCCATCTGATAGTCCCAAAGGCATTCAGCTGCTTGGATTTGGCTTGGGAAGGGAATATTACCCTTTGCTCTGTAGCTCAGCGGGCATAACGGTTGGTCACCCTTCCATGAAGGGGTGAAGAGTTTGTGCCCTTACTCCCCCATGTCGCGTTATAGCTGAGTATGAGTGCGGGAAATTCTCGCACGTGTCCCGCACTGAATTTTGTTTTGGTGCGGAGCTCCCGTTATTTTTCTCTTTCATTATATGTCAACATGTCCTTCGGGGGACAGAACTTCGCAGGCGTAAACTAGCTGACGTTCACGCTTCGGCCCGGGATTGGCGAGCAGTATTCTTCAGCCGGCCTATGTCGGCTTTCGTATATCCTACAGCAGCCACCACCCGAGTTTTAGCATCCCGCTGGAAGATTAATGGCAAGCAGGTTGCTAACCTATTTTCTTAGCTTCCTCCAGATCCACCCAACCAGCATCGAACAATCAACTGATTGTTACTCTCGGTACGCTCAAAGATCGTAAGTTCTTTCCCACTTCCTTGGCAATTCCTAGCTGCCATCTCGTATGTCGTGTGGCTCAGGAATTTTCAGCTTCTTTGTCACGCGAGATTGCGGAGTTTCATATACCCGCGTGTTCTGGACCGCGTCCGATTGGTTTCCACCTCCATCGGATAGGCCCTAGTAAAGCAGAGTTGACAACATTGAGAGCCTTGGTCTTGTTAATTTTTGTTCAACTGGTTTGCTTGCATGGCAAGTCACCCGTTTTCTGCTTCTCTTGTGCCCTGTGGTACTAAATCCTCCGGTGCGCTCTCTCCTGCTGCGGAGCCCCCTCGAATTTGTCAAAGATTTCGGCTGCTCTGTGGCCTGTCCGTCTGCCGTCTCCCTCAGTCACGCGTGTTCGCGACGCGTGATTTTTCAACGTCAAACTTTCGGGGGGGGACCCGAAGCACTCTGCGGTAAACTAGGTCGTCCAACCTTTGCAGTTAGTGCTGGGTCTTAGTTGCAGGGCCCCGTATTCCATGATTAGGCCGGCCATACCTCAACCCGTCCCTTCGAGGGCCGATGCGGTCCCATGATTCACGCATGTGGTCAGGAAATTGTTGGTAATGTTCAACTACGTATACCGCTTCGTCCGACCTGTCCGAGCCTGGGGCTCTGATACCAAATTGATACGCGGCGCCTTCTGAGAAGATTCCTTAGAAGGGCGACGTACGGCTAGGCAACTGATGTTCAGTGAGTTGTTGCTTCCCGGCGCAACGTGATGTCCGCTTCCCGGTACGCTAGACTGAGATTTTGGTCAGTACCGCCCTGGTACGGGAGAAAACCAATATTCTAAAGAGCAATTGAGAGAACCAAAAATGAAATTTCCAAGAAATTTGAAAGAAAGCTTGATTTCGCCATAATCGAAAGCTATTACAGAAAGAAACGCGGTGTTGAGGGGGAGAGACACCAGTACAGAAGAATTGGCTTGCTTGCTAGACTAAATTTTGATTGCTTTAATCCCCCCTTAATAGTACTTATAAAAAATAATCCAAAGTTCAAGAGTATTGATCCTATTAAGCTATAGAAACTAATGGTACAGTGCATGAAATAATAACTATACTCTTATATTACAAATGAATGACTTATTTTCTATATAGGCAGCAGCAGTCCTTGTTCAGCTCAGCAGTGTCTTGGCATTTCACGGTTCAGCGCGCTGGGCGCTGTTTGGCTTCTGCCTGCGGCATGGCGCCACGAGGGATATCGGTGGGTCCGACAGAGGCAACCTGCCGCTTGTCCAACTTTGGCGCGGCCAAGGACACGGGCCGTCCGTGGCGCTAGGCATTGGGAGCGTTCGCTAGGGACGCCACGGGGGCGCGCCCAAGGGGTCATGGGGCATGCTGGGAAAGCCGCCCATGACAGTATGCGCAAACAACTCATTTAATAACAAGTTAAGCTGTAGGTAACAATATTTTACCTGTCCGCCACCGGATATCTAACACATCCCTTGACAGGGGGAGATTATGATGAGCATCAGAGCACTCGTGTAGTTCTCACGCCGGAGCAAACCCACCTAGTAGCTAGAGGGAGGAAATGGATAAGCCTCACCCGACTCTTAGTGGTGGCAGAGGTGGCTGCAACGGCATGATCCGCTGCAGCCCAAAACCTAAGATAAAAGGTTGGATTGTTAAAATTTAAAGAGTCATTTCGACCTATAGAATTTCGGAGTAATGAACAGAGTATTCGAAAATATTGTCACCTGTAAAGGGGCAGAAAAACCACATATATGTCACCTGGCAAAGCATGCTCGCCCGGCACATTTACTATCCGGTTAAACAGGTATGCTTAGAACAGCAGCCCCCAGCTGTACAGGGGTTAACTCATCTAGCTGCTGCAGAATGATGCATGAAAAGCGCATACACTTTACTTCCTGAAGTGTTCGGGAACAAGACACCCCAAAAGCAGGAGCAGCGCGAACCTCATGTACCCGCTCCAATATGGAGATCCTCGTCTGCGCCGGTAATGTCTGGGTGCAAAAACGCCAATATGGGTGCTCCGATATAGCTGACAAAGAAACGTGACTTGCCCCCTCTTGTTATAGCGTCAACCTGCGGTCTGTTAACCATATACTGCCCCATCAATCAAATACTGGGCACGGCGTCATGGATCTCATGTAATGGGCAGTGCAACGGCATTCCATTATACGCGTAGCCCATACAAAAACCTGAACATCTCAAGCGTGATGGTGCTCTCCAGCGGGCAGTGAAAAAGTGTGCGTCTTCGGTTCGCCCGCTCTACTAATGCAGTGATGAGAGACCCAATCAAGTTGTATCCGCCCAATCTGCAAATCGTAAAGAAGCCGTAGCCCTGTAGGGCGCTTCCCCCGAAACTAACGCGGGCATGGAACTAATTGCTGCTCAAAGAACTCCCACAAAATCGTCAGGTCCTCCTGGGGCGGGAGAGGGCTGACCGATAGCTGGTCCTCCCATACAAAGGAGGACCTAATGGTTCGTCCTGCAGCACTAATAGCCTTGATTCCTCGCTGGTCCAGGATGCGCAGGCGGAAGTCCCCATTGTTCGTTCTACTATACATTTAAACAAAATTTATTTTGTCGTGTTTACGTTTAATGACATTAAATAATTATTTTTATATAATTTGGACTGATAATTATCTATGGGTTCCAGGCTCGATATTGAGCCGGTAGCAACCAAAGTTATCTTTATTATTATGTGTGTCAATTTAACATTTTTAGAATTTGTTAGTTTAATTGATTAAATAATTATTTTTATAATTGGATGAGTAATTATTTATGGGTTCTAGGCTCGATATTTTGAGGGCCCAGTAGCACCAAGTTATCCTTAATTATTATGTGTGTGTCAATTTCAACATTTTTAGAATTTTGTTAGTTTAATAAATTAAATAGTTATTTTTATAATTGGACTGAGTAATTATCTATGGGTTCTAGGGCTCGATATTTGAGTTAATTTGACAAACATTATATTAATTTGTTAGTTTTGTAAGTTTAATTTTATAAATTAAATAATTAATTTTGTAGAGTGTAAATTGGATAGAGTTTGTAGTTAGTACATACTTAAAACTACAAAGACTGTACGCTAAAAGGCTCTTATATTACTACACCTAAAATGCTCTATATTTTACTACGCTAAAAGGATCTACATTTTACTACGTCATAAGTCTCTATATTTTACTACGCTAAAAGGCTCTATATTTTTAATACGCTAAAAGGATTTATATTTTACTACGCTAAAAGGCCACATTACATATAAAAATAACAAAACATAACATACATATGAACAAACAAACTAAATAAATAATATTTATTTATTATTTAAGCAAATAAAATATAACATTAACAATAAAAATTATTTATATAATTTTTAACTATTTTTTTGTCCCAAAGCTAATAAATCAATCCGGGTATAAATAAGATACAAAAATTTAAAACACAACATAACACAAAATTCACATGAAACACATTCAACAAAATAAATATGCATATACTCTACGAGTTTCGACATAAACAAAATCGAAATACTCGATTTTAAGTTTTTTGAAAATGATCCAAATTGATTTTTTGAACCCAAAAGAAGGAATCCAAGGCTTGTGCTATGTGCGGGACCTACACTCTTCGCTTTTTTAGGTGACGGTGGGCCCAATTTTTTTTTTTTATAATTTCGGCGCAGGGGGGAGGGGAGGGGAGGGACCACAGTGATGGAGTTTAAAAATGGGGGATTCACCACTTTCGTTATCTTTGGGGAAGAAGAAGGGGCTATATTATATAGCGATTCGCAGTATTATACTGCGAATTGTGTTGATCGCAGTATAGTACGAGTTTTATCAAAAAAAATTATTTTTTAATAATTTACAGTTATAATACTGCGAATCACTTTAACGGCCAACTTTCCGTTAAAGTAATTTCGCAGTATTATACTGCAATTATG
>NC_031989.1:49175879-49213518 GCF_001879085.1 Nicotiana attenuata
ATAACTTCGAACTAGGGAGTGGAGACCCTATGTTGGAAAAGCGACTAGGGAGTGGAGACCCTATAGTCTACAATTATAAAAATAATTATTTAATTCATTAAACTAACAAAATTCTAAAAATGTTGAAATTGACACACATAATAATTAAAGATAACTTGGTGCTACCGGGCCTCAAATATCGAGCCTGGAACCCATAGATAATTACTCAGTCCAATTATAAAAATAATTATTTAATTCATTAAACTAACACAGACAAATAATTTTGTTTAAATTATAGTAGACGACATGGACTTCCGCCTGCGCATCCTGGACCAGCCGAGGATCAGCTATTAGTGCTGCAGGACGACCATAGGTCCTCCTTTGTATGGGAGGGACAGCTATCGGATCAGCCTCTCCGCCCCAGGAGACCTGACGATTTGTGGGAGTTCTTGAGGCAGCATTAGTTCCATGCCCGCGTAGTCGCGCGCCTACAGGCTACGGGCTTCTTTACGATTTTGCAGATTGGGCGGATACAACTTGATTGGTCTCTCATCACTGCATTAGTAGAGCGGTGGCGACCGAAGACGCACACTTTTCACTTGCCCGCTGGAGAGGCACCATCACGCTTGAGGATGTTCAGGTTTTGTATGGGCTACGCGTAGATGGATGGGCCGTTGCACTGCCCCAGTACATGAGATCCATGACGCGTGCCCAGTATTTGGATTTGATGGGGCAGTATATTGGTTACAGACCTCAGGGTGACGCTATACAAAGAGGGGGCAGTCACGTTTCTTTGTCAGCTATCGGAGACCATATGGCGTTTTTGCACCCAGACATTACCGGCGAGACAGAGGATCTCCATATTGAGCGGTACATGAGGTTCGCGCTGCTCCTGCTTTTTGGGGGTGTCTTGTTCCCGAACACTTCAGGAAGTAAAGTGAGTATGCGCTTTCTGCATCATCTGCAGCAGCTAGATGAGTTACCCCTGTACAGCTGGGGTGCTGCTGTTCTAGCATACCTGTACCGGAGTATGTGCCGGGCGAGCATGCTTTGCCAGGTGGACATATGTGGTTTTCTGCCCCTTCTACAGGTGACAATATTTTCGAATACTCTGTTCATTACTCCGAATTCTATATGGTCGAAATGACTCTTAAATTTTACATCAACCTTTTATCTTAGGTTTGGGCCTGCAGCGGATCATGCCGTTGCAGCCACCTCTGCCACCACTAGAGTCGGGTGAGGCTTATCCATTTCTCCCTCTAGCTACTAGGTGGGTTCTCCGGCGTGGGAACTACCGAGGCTCTGATGCTCATCATAATCTCCCCCTTGTCAGGGATGTGTTAGATATGCCGGTGGCCGGACAGGTAAATATGTACCTACACTTACTTGTTATAAATTGAGTTGTGTTGCGCATACTGTCATGGGCGGCTTTCCAGCCATGCCCCATGACCCCTTGGGCGCGCCCCGTGGCGTCCTAGCGAACCTCCCAATGCCTAGCGCCACGGACGGCCCCGTGGTCTTGGCCGCGCCAAGTGACAAGCGCGCAGGTGCCTCTGTCGCCCCACCGATATCCCTCGTGAGCGCCATGCCGCAGGCAGAAGCCAACAGCGCCGCGCGCGCAGACCGTGATGCCAAAGACACTGCTGCTGACAACGGACCTGCTGCTGCCTTATAGAAAACTAAGTCATTTCATTGTAAATATAGAGTAGTTTATTTCATGCACTTCCATTATGTTTCTATAGCTTAATTAGGTCTACTCTTGTAACTTTGGATTATTTTTTTTAAGTACTATTAGGGGGGATAAAGCAATCAAAACTTTCTAGCAAGCAAGCAATTCTCTGTACTGGTGTCTCTCCCCCTCAACACCGCGTTGCTTTTCTGTAATAGCTTTCATTAATGCAATCAAGCTTTCTTTCATTCTGAATTCTCATTTTTGTTCTCTCAATTGCTCTTGATATTGGTTTTCCCGTACGGCACTGACAATCTCGTCTAGCGTACGGAGGGGACCTCAGTTGGCGGACAGCAACTGCACTGACATCAGTTGTCTAGCCGTACGTCGCCCTTCCAAGGAATCTCAGGAAGGCGCCGCGTATCAATACTCACGTTTATATTATTATTTGGTAGTTCATCTGGATGCCATACAACGACGAGTTGCTAGCTCAGCTACCCGATTATTGCTCAGTCGACCGACTGCTTTGGAGCACCTCCGTCCCGATGATCTTCTTCGATGTGGTTGAGTATCATGCCACAGAGCGTGTGCTTCGCCAGTTTCACCGTCCCCAGCCTATACCGGGGGAGCCTGCATGGGTGCCTACACACTATCAACGGGATGACTGTACCAGGGTGGACGATATATTTATGGGATAGCTAGAGCAACAGGTCCATATTTGGGAGCAGCAACGGTACCGTATTCCAGCACCACTTTCATTTACCCAGGAGACCACTATTCAGCTGTATACATCATGGTACCGCCTTCACACCCGACTGATGATTGGGAACCCCAATCATGTACTTGGCGAGCGCTACAGACCATACGCCGGGAGGCACGAGGCACTGGTATGCTTTTGTGGCTTATTAATATCTTATAATTGTGATATAGCATTATTTAGTTAATATTTTTAATGTTTCACAGGCTATTGGGCATCACCTGGTCTACCAATTGGGACAGGAGATGCAACAGCATGGCGACAGTGCTGCAATCGTTGAGTATGGCCGACGGGTGGCAGAGCTGGCTCGTCGGACCCTGTTTCAAGCAAGTGATGGCAGGAGGTTGGATCACGAGGCTCAGTATGTGGCGCCAGAGGACTACCATCGGGGTAGGGCTGTCCCACGAGGCAGGGTTAGGGCACAAGGGAGGGGTGCCCCACGGGGTTGCGGGGGACGGCGAGGAGGTGCTCCCCAGCAAGGGGGCGTTGAGGCACCTGTCGACCCACCTGTTGACGTACATGATGAGGATTTTGGAGATGAGGATCTTGGAGATGATCAGCCGGGTTATATCCCTCGGGTAGATGAGCCTTCTAGCAGCATGCTGTCGTACAACCTTCAGCTATCTCTGCCAGCATCGCAGGACACCCCGTTAGGAGCATTGTTGATCACGGGTACATTCGACGGGGATGTAGACCAGTTCTTTACAGGCCCATATACCGCAGCTGAGCATCGTCGGACCCGGGACGTGGATGGCGGGCGCAGGTTGAGTTATGCCTCATCCCCGGCGGTTGATGCGGATCTACCACAAGCGCAGGTATGTTTTGTATTACTGTGAAATTTCAATTTGTTTTCTTTTCCTTAATGATTTTCCATAAATTAATTTTTAATTTTTTTATTAAGGCTTTGTCCCGGCCCATCACGGAGGCCACTGTATGCGCTGATGAGGATACCACGGAGGCCGACGAGACCATGGTGAGAAAATGGCTTTGATTTAACACGTACAATACTAATATACATTTTTCACATGCTAAGCTTAGTACTTGTTTTGTAGGTTGCTGACGGCCCGACGGCCTTTTCTACCAATCCTGCCAGCTGTACTGTCGATGCTGCTGCGCATCCTCACATAAAGAGGCGACTTGATGATGATGATTCCGACAGTGTACCCGGGCGACAGGGGATTTGACTCAGGCCAGCAGCAGCACTGAAGCACACAGGCTGCGGGACTCATTGATTTACTTTTGTTTGTACTTTGTAAAAATACTACATTATGTAAGTAATTGCAACAATTATATTTTAACAATTATTTTGTATTAACTGCGGTTGAACAACAACTTTATTTTAACAGTACAACACAAAGACAAACATAACTTTATTGTAACAGAATTTGAACAACAATTTTATTTTTACATGACAACACAAACACAAAACGAGCGCACCTAAACATACACATAACAAAAAACAAACAGTAGAACTAATGAAAACACTTGACAAGGGAAACATAAAGATACGTTACTACGCTCAACAAGTACATGTCATTATTTAGTCATCACCGCCTAGTATTCTCCGCTCCAACCACTTGAATTGGTCTTCCAGCTTTTTTTTCTCTTCTTCCACCTCCTTGAGTTTCGCCTTTAACTCGACAATTTCTTGCTTGGATTGCTGCTATATTTCCCACTGCCTCTTACACACATCATGAAGATGATACAACTTGTCTTTGTAGTATTCCTGCTCACACGGTTCATTATTCCATACCTTAAAATTGCATGTAGGTACGTCGGGTTGCCTATAAAAGGTGTTCATACACTCCCAGTGGCGGCGTCCAGCTTCTTCCCAACATTCGTTCATCATGCTTTTGTTTCCGCAGTGGCACCTTGGGACTTTAACGGGTTGTTGAGACATTTCTTAAAGATAAACTTTGGTTTTACGTAAATATTTGCTATAGGTTGTTGTTAAGCGCAGAAAATAACTAGAATGCGCTCGCTATTTATAGGCAAGATTGCACATAAAACGTAGTATTATACCACTCTTTAAATATTAAATTTATTTGAAACTAAACAGCTTTTTTCACATGGCTTTCAGCTTTTTTAGAACGATAAGACAACTCAAAAAAATGTAGTATTATACTGCGCTTTACATATTATTTTTTTTTGCAACAAAACAGCTTTTTCTGCAGTCATTTCAGCTTTTTTGAGAACGACGAGACAACTCACAAATAAGTTGAATATTTGAACAATTCTATGCAAAAAATACTACATTATGTAAATAATGGCAGCAATTATATTTTAACAATATTTTTATTATAACAGAATAATAAACAATTTTATTTTTACATGACAACACAAACACAAAAGGAGCGCACCTAAACATACACATAACAAAATAAACAGTACAACTAATGAAAACACTTGACAAGGAAAACATAAAGATACACTACTACACTCAACACACACAAGCCACTGTTTAGTCACGACCGCCTAGTATTCACTGCTCCAATCACTTGAGTTGGTCTTCCAGCTTTTTTTTTTCTTCTTCCACCTCATTGAGTTTCGCCTTCAACTCCTCAATTTCTTGGTCGGTTCGGCACTCTCTTTCCCATTGCCTTGTACACAAATTATGAAGAGAATAAATTCTCTCTTTGTAGTATTTCTGCTCACATGGTTCATCCATCCATACCTCAAAATCACATTTACGCTCGTCGGGTTGACTATCAAACCTTTTCATACACGCCCAGTAGCGGCGTCCACCTTCTTCCCACCAATTGTACAAACTGTATTTTTCTCCGCAATAGCACCTTGGGACATAAAGGGGTTGTTGAGACATTTCTTAAAGAGAAACTTTGGTTTTATGGAAATATTTGCTATTGGTTATTGTTAAGCGCAGAAAATAACTAGAATGCGCCCGTTATTTATAGGCAAGATTTCACATAAAATGTAGTATTATAGCACGCTTTAGATTAACTGATAAAACGTAGTAGTATACCACGCTTTACATATTAAATTTTTCTGCAACAAAAGAGCTTTTTCACATGGTTTTCAGCTTTTTCAGAACGACAAGACAACTCAAAAAAATATAGTATTATACCACGCTTTACATATTAAATTTTTCTGCAATAAAACAGCTTTTTCAGAACGACAAGACAACTCAAAAAAAAGTAGTATTATACCACGCTTTACACATTAAATTTTTCTGCAACAAAACAACTTTTTCACATGGTTTTCAGCTTTTTCAGTACGACAAGACAACTCAAATAAACATAGTATTAATTACAATCTTGGTCTTCTTTACACAATCTTGGTCTTATTTACAAACACCAATATGTTTAATATTTCAACAACCATATCAAAAGGCGCGAGGTTAAAAAATAAGATGTAACAAGATTATGGAATATAATTTTATTTGATAAATATTGGAACATACAGAAGGACCGACACGTATTACAAAAAAAATACGAAAATAAAAGACTAAGGGTATCCTTGATAGTTGGGTACATTCGACGAACTTGCACCAGGAGCTGAAGGACATTTACGACGGTCGTGTCCTGTTTGCGAGCATATGCCACATTTACTCGCATAAACGGTGTCACCAACATCCATTTGGTTCCGTATACACATTCTCTTTTGCACTTGCAGCTTGCGCAAATAGTCCTTGTTACACACCATCTTAAAAGGTTCCGGTGGCCAATAATGCTCAGCACCTAATGGCTGCAACTGCCCACTATACGTGTCTACGTATGCAGCAACACTGTATTGCCTATCAATATAATTGGTTACCCCTAAACCTACTTGTTGAAAGCACTTCAAGGCATGTGCGCACGGCCTGTGGTAGATGGTCCATTTCCCACATGAACACAACCTTCTGGCTTCATTCACCATCTGTAGGTTATTCCCACGATGTCCGGATAGCGGTCTTAACTTCAAAAACACCCCGATCGTGATCGTACTGTAAAAATGAATGCCAATGTGCTCGCCTCCTGTACCTTTCAAATCTTTACATCGGTATTGGCATAAATTGAACACCCCTGTCCATCAATGCCGATGCAGCTCCATGCCTTTGAACTAACCTCTCCGCACTCTATCTGAATGTCATGCGGACCATGGCAGTGACAAGCAATACACGGGCAGACTTCAACAAGCCGTTGAATGACTCCGACACATTTGTAGTCAGAGCTCCCCATCGTCTGCTGCCATCAGCATGCAATGTCCACATGCGAACCTCATGTCCCATCAGCTGTATATGCTCGTTGACCAATCTGCCAGATCGCTTCCATGCGCCTCATGAATTTGCACTGCTGGTGCTCAATTGCGGCCATCCATATTAAGTCATGCAAGGCCTTGTCAGGATATTTCTTCTGGAAATTGGCCTTCAGGTGCCTCACACAGTAACGGTGGTATGCATAGGGTTCCTGCCATTCAGGCAAGTGCCGCACAAAACTTAAAATACCACCATGTCGATCAGATATTAGACAACTACCTGAATGCTGTTTAACAACGTACTGCTTCAAGTAGTTCAAAAAAAAGCATCCACGTCTCTTCGCTTTCGTTGGCACAAATGGCAAAGGCTAGTGGAAATATGTCCATTGGCATCTACTGCAACTGCAATCAAAAGCTTAATATCATACTTTCCATAGACGTGAGTACCGTCTATGGAAATTACAGGACGACAATGCACAAAACCATCAATTGCTGGTTTAAATGACCAGAACACATAGTTGAAAATATATTCGAGTCTGTCCGGACTCCGCTCACGCCTCTATTCAACAACAGTCCCGGTGTTAAAGTATTGCAGTGCAGCCATGTACCTGGGCAGAGATGAAAAAGACTTATCCCAGTCGCTATAAATAAGTTCAAAGGCACGTTTGCGACCGAGATATGCCTTTCTTTTGGTTATAGTGCAACCATACTCCTGGTGGCCGGCTGTAATACACTCTTTAATCTTGAACCTAATGGACACTTCTAAATATGGAATCAAGACAAGAGAAATCAAGTCTACATCCAAGTTGAAGTGATTCTTATTGAATGTGTCCATTTCACATCTGTGGGTGCTAATAAATTTACCCACTTTCCACAACCCTGATTTCTTCTTGCTGGCAGGCAACATCCAATGACAACCCATAAAGTATCTACGTCATACAGCCTTAAATACATCCGTAGTTGACTCGTTTTCCGTCATCTCACGACACTCTATTACGCTGTAGATTTTTACAGCCCTGATTAGGCAAGCTTTATCGGGGAAATACATGCCCTTCGTCAGCACAACTGGTCTAGACTCATCCCACATCGCTGACCGAATTTCGTCATCATCCCTTGTGAGGGCATCCGCATCCGGCATACTTGGAAAATTATCAAGGTAGGGAATATTCCGCTCATGAAATGGCACGTGGGACTCGTACACTCTTGGTCTAGCGGGAGGTGGAGGAACATGCTCCCTCGTCAGCTCAGGTTCAACATTCACTTCCTCCTCCTCATCACCCTCATCATGGAAGGGTGTGTCATCTCCAGACTCATCCGCATTGTTGTCATAATCACTATCATCTTCCTGACTTTGCGCATCTGCCAAATCACGAGTCAATACATCGTCTATGGCCAACTATGTGAGGTCAGGAGCATCAAGATGCTCGTTTTCACTGCACAAAAGAACAAAATGATAAGCTACCCAACTAGATAAATACCTTACATATAGCTATATCACTTTCCTTACAAGTCGTACTGTTTTGACGTTTCATGATGGATGTTTTCTTGTTGGTGATGACTCCCGGATGGACCAACGGGTCCAATACGCCAGAACTACGCATATTTCAACTAGGGGCGGGGTCATAACTTGTAAAATTCATATCCGGACGGTACCCCCAATGAAAAATATGAGTGCTAATACAAACCAATTAAAATATAAAATAAACATTGCTAAAGCATAGAAAAATTGAAGTTTACCAGTCGTCTTGTGGATTATATAAAGACGAAAAATTATTTTGTGGCTGCTCATTCGCCGGTGGTGACAAGTTTAAATCAAGGCAAGCTCTTTCATCAGCAATCTGTCCCGCAAAAACTGCTCCAGAATAACCACCCGATGACTGGGGGTTATCCCTACTATGCACGCCCTCATTATTGGAAACGTCTTCAACCTTGACGTATATTTCCAACAATTTTATTACAATAAATTCCCTATATTCATCCGGAATCCGCAAAAATCTCTAAGAGTTTCATCATCTTCGATGTTAAACTCAGAATAATAAGCAAACCCCTGCGGAGTCACTGAATACGGAAATCTACCGGTTACTTTAAGGTTCACCAAACGTTTCCTCACACTCATTTTTTTACATAATAACGATACCAATTTATCGTACTCCATTGTAAGCGGCAATTTAACATGACACTGTGAAGGTGAGCTATACCTCACAGAGTTATTCTCCAGCACAACTTCACCCCCTCAATATAATGAAACCCTTATTTTTGGCTCTTCAGACATTATAAAAAACCGATTGATAAGAAGAAGAGAGAAGTATGAATGGAAGTTTGAAGGAGAGTTTTGAAAGAATTTTCATAAAATTCAAATGCCTTTGAATAAGGCAAGTCCGGGCTTGGTATGAAATTTTTTAAATATAAATCGCAGTACAATACTAAGTTTTATCAATTTGAATTATTGTTATGTCAGTTATCCGCAGAGCACTTATTGGTGGGCCCAAATTTAAAAGCGATTCGCAGTATTATACTGCGAATTGTGTTGATCGCAGTATAGTACTGAGTTTTATCAAAAAAAATTATTTTTTTAATAATTCGCAGTATAATACTGCGAATCACTTTAACAGCTAACTTTCCGTTAAAGTAATTCGCAGTTATGTAACTTTTTTTTTAACAGTAAAAAGGTATTTTTTGCCCAAAAAGGCATTATTTAAGTTTTGGACTCTTATGGTGCATGCATCATAAACATCATATAATATTTTTATCAATTACAAAAGCGTACTATCTACATAATGACAAGGCAAAACACATAAAATGCCTTTTTAAATTGTCCATAATGATTAGACAAACACCCCAATTGACCCCTTTTATCATTTAGACACTTCAAATTTCTATTAAGTAGATCAAGTAAACACATATTCCTGATGTGACATATTCGTGTTTGCTAACAAAATTTTGAGCGCCTGAATAAATTTTTTTCAGCCTAATCTTTTTTTTTTTGAAAAAAATCGAGAAACAACAGCTTAGCCTCTCTTCTTCGTGACTAAACCACCTCATCTGCAATTCACCATGAAATCGCCATAGAGGAAATGAAAGTCAGCCACTAAAGCTCCAACTAAGGTGTGAATGGAAAATGGTGGGAAAAGAAATGGAGGGATGACCCGCGACCGGGTCCGATCTAGCCCGTTTTTCATTCCCGGATTAATTTAAATTCGTTTTAAATTTTCCGCAAAAAATTTCCAACAGCCATGGCTGTTCTGAAACAGTGTCACACCTGTTCCAACAGCCATGACTGTTCTGAAAGGTTGCAAACCTCTTCAGAGGGTCACACCTATTACAACAGTCATGACTATTCTGAAAGGTTGCAAACCTCTTTAGAAACATCACCAAGTTGGCTATAAATAGACCTTCAAATCCCAGAATATTTACTTACGAAATTTTCTGATTATCTTCTTCTTCTTCTGTACTAAAATTCCAGTGTGTTTTGCTGCCATCGAGTGGTTCGCTGATCATCGGCGTTTTTGGTACCAACACTCCGGTGAGTTAAATCGTTCTATCCTGGGAGGATATATTTCATAACCTCGGGTACTTGAGGGGAATAATTTCCTTAAGGACACACTGTGTATTCAGTGGGCTCGATTTGTTCCTTCAACGTTTCAAAAATTATTTTGAAGTTCGAATATTATTTTTCAGAATTGTTTCTACTAACTTTCTGTTTTATTTTTCAGAAAGATTACTGTTTTATTTACTTACAACAATACAGATAAATAACAATCTTAAGGAAAATACATTTATTATATTCTGTATTCTGTCTGAATTTTACTATTCTGATTTGAAGATATAAAAACTTCATCAAGGTATTGAAATTCAGAAAACGATTTGAAGAACATAAAAACTTCATCGTTTTTCTGTAAAACAGTATATAAAAACCTTAGTTGTTTTTATTACGTACTGTTTATTGATTACAATATTATTTACTGTTTTAGTTTTGCCATTAATTGATTTCTTCTGTTGTTGACTGTAAGAAATGGCAAATGAGAATGGAATTCCTTCTGCGACTGTTGGTGCAAACGACGATAGCCTCGTCAAGCCGCACTGTTGTTCCTCCGGCCAAGAAACCGGGAAAGTCGTAACGTTTGGATAAATTATTTAGTAAACAATGACATGCGAGATTTGACCAAATAATATTGTCAAATGGTTTCAAAAATTAATGAGTGTAAACAAATGTGTTTACGTTAAGAATACTTTAAATCATATAGTTATTATTTGATTATATATGATATGTTGATGAAATATTTAAAATGTGGGGGCTTCTAGCTTATGCATGACAAAAGCCAATGTTAGATGTAATGTCTATATTATATAATTTTTGAACTCCATTGATATAGTAGTTGGTAAAATCATCAGTTGTTTAGTCTTAATAAAGACTAGTTGATGAAACTACTAATTCGGAAGTTGGTCACATGCCTTTCTCGAAAGGTCATTTTCTTTAATGAAAATTTATATTGTTTAGTTCTTTTATGAAATGATGTCACTTTGAAGGTTGTTACTTTTCATAGAAAGATACGTCTGTATAGACATGACCGTTCATGAACGAATATATTAATACGTTGGTCTATAATGAGGTGAACTAACTGATGAACATGACCAAAATCCATTGCAAGTTGGATTTATTTCATGAATGGAGGTGCTATAATTTGCATATCATATAGACATATGAATGAATAGCATACAAATGCTTGAAAATGGCGGAATGATTACGAAATGTGTTATATATTAAAATGTTGTGGCCACAACTGATGCCAATCATTCCAGCTGTTGTTATAATTACTACATTAAGTGTAGTCAATAATCTGATATGCAATCAAAAATCGAGACATATTAGTCTACAACATAAGGAAGTTTGCATTGAACGTTCATGACAATGAAACAAGTTTTGAAGTATTTGAAATATACTCCAAATTATGCTTTGCACTACAATAAGTATCCCACGATAGTAGAGGGGTATAGTGATGCAAATTAGATCATCGGTTCAACCGATTCTAAACAATCGGTGGATGAGCGATGTCTTGGAAATAGTCCAAACAAATGTGCATTGACCGCTCTACAGTGGAGGCTGAGTTTATAGCCTTAGACAAGGCCGGTGAAGAAGCTGAATGGCTCCGAAATTTCTTGGAAGATATTCCATTTTGGACCAAACCTTTGGAACCTATATGTATACATTGTGATAGTCAAGCAGCAATAGATAGGGCAGGGAGCGTTATGTATAACGGAAAATCTCGTCATATCCGACGGAGACACAATACTGTTAGACAACTACTCTCTAGTGGTGTTATCACAATTGACTATGTAAAGTCAAGAGATAACGTGTCAGATCCACTTACAAAAGGCCTATCTAGAGAGGCAGTTGAAAGATCATCAAAGGGAATGAGGTTAAAGGCCTAGGACAAGTCATCATGGCTGTAACTCTACCTAGCAGACTGGAGATCCCAAGAGCTAGGTTCAAAGAGATCAAACAAAGTTATGAATGACGGTTCAACATTGTCAACTAACTCAACCCATTCTCGTGATGAAGACAATGTTCAAAAAAAACGAGGCAAAGCATTAAGGCTTTTTTGATGAGTCAATAAAGCTTAAAGCTTTTTAATGATTTGCTAAGTCTGGCAGGATATGACCAGATAGTGTGTCTTTAGGATTACACATTTAGGAATCACCTATGTGAGTGTGAAGTGTAAGCCGCTTCAAGGAGAATGAAAGTAAAGGCCCATTCTCTAAGCACTCATGAAACCAGGCGGTGTTCATGGCTGAAACGAACACAACTGTGAGAACCATAGATGGTTAAGGATTGATTGTGTGACTTATGTTGTCTAGGTATACACAACAAAGCTCGACGGTTCAAATATATCAAATCTACCGATTGATCGAGTATATCCGATATAAATTCATTACGGAAAGTTCAAAGGGAAACCTACTTATCCAGATGCAATCAATTCTTGTTTGTAAAACACATACACGTCCGTGCATTCCTTTAATTTTATAGCCATTCCCCATTCATGTGGGGGATTGTTGGGTTTGTTATTTAATAAATAATAACAAAAGAGGTGTGAATGAAAAATGGTGGGAAAAGAAATGGAGGGATGACCCGCGACCGGGTCCGATCTAGCCCGTTTTTCATTCCCGAATTAATTTAAATTCGTTTTAAATTTCCCGCAAAAAATTTCCAATAGCCATGGCTGTTCTGAAACAGTGTCACACCTGTTCCAACAGTCATGACTATTCTGAAAAGTTGCAAACCTCTTCAGAGGGTCACACCTGTTCCAACAGTCATGACTATTCTGAAAGGTTGCAAACCTCTTCAGAAACGTCACCAAGTTGGCTATAAATAGACCTTCAAATCCCAGAATATTTACTTACGAAATTTTCTGATTATCTTCTTCTTCTTCTGCACTAAAATTCCAGTGTGTTTTGCTGCCATCGAGTGGTTCGCTGATCATCGGCGTTTTTGGTACCAACACTCCGGTGAGTTAAATCGTTCTATCCTGGGAGGATATATTCCATAACCTCGGGTACTTGAGGGGAATAATTTCCTTAAGGACACACTGTGTATTCAGTGGGCTCGATTTGTTCCTTCAACGTTTCAAAAATTATTTTGAAGTTCGAATATTATTTTTCAGAATTGTTTGTACTAACTTTCTGTTTTATTTTTCAGAAAGATTACTGTTTTATTTACTTACAGCAATACAGATAAATAACATGAAAACACCTTCCTTCCGATAGAAACGCATAAATAACAACCTATTATTTGAATCGACATATAGTTTTAAGGATAAGTTTACACCCAAAATAATAAATTAGAGAAATAATAGTGATATAAGCCCAAAATTATAGTCAAGAAAATAGTAGAGAGAGAAGGCTGAAGATTGCAATAGAATCCATTCTTTCAGCTTTGATAGGGGATCAATTTTTCGGTGAGAGTTCGCATGAGAGGAGCTTTTTCAGGCAAGGCCAATGGTCCCTTAGTATGTTTTCTATTTGGCAATTCTCTGTTGTTTCTTATTTGTAATTTGTGTTTAATTAGTTGGAAAGATGGTGAATGATTTGGGAAAAAGTGGATGTGGGATGCATACGGAAAGAAGAAGGTGAAGAGGGGGGAGGCCGAGGGGAGGGAGGGACGCTGCTTTGGTGAAAAGTAAGAATTTGTTTTCTTTTTGTTTAAATGTATTTTCTTTAGTTAATTATATGTATCAAATTTCTATGTCAAATTACACGTGTCATTTATTAACTGGCTCGTTTGACACGTCATTGGCAAGTGTGACTCACGCACATGATGTGCTGCACCTAGGTATTTACTTGCTCTACTTAGTAGACACTTGAAGTGTCTAAATAATAAAGGGGTCAGTTAAGATGTTTGTTTGATTATTGTGAACAACTTAAAGAGGCCCTTTATATATTTTGCTTATTAGCAATTAAAAATTGTAATTTTGAAATTACAAACCATCAAACTTCACATGAAATTGACCAAGGATGGAACTTCAGATGAATCTAGCGACACCATTAACACATCGGAGAATATACGAGAATGGAGGTTTTGAGAATCAATCTTAGGAAGCTTCCATTGCCACCAACAAATTTTAAGACTTGATAGTTGAAATCCAAAGCGAGTGAATAACACTGCGTGGCGCTTTGATATTTTTTCGCCATCTTTGTCTTTCTTGCTATACTTTCTTATTTTTTTCCTTCTTTAAACCGTATTTTGGTCAAAACCCTTTTTCCATCTTCATATATTATTTATTTCTTTTGTGATCTACTTTTAATTTGTGTACTTTTCTATGTCACCATTAACATACAAGCTTTCATCAATATATAAAGAACTTCAAAATCTAAATGTACTTTAATAATCAAACTATTCAAAACATTCGAGCGACATAACTATAAACAAATAAATTATTAATCATGAATATGTCACGACCCTAAACCAACCCGGCCGTGATGGCGCCTATCATGTAACTACGCCAGCTGACACAAATCCCAAATCAAATCAATATTTTATAAGAAGACGTTTTAAGCTAATAATTAATAAAATTTCCATAGCATGAGTCTAAATAACAAGTGCGGAAAACAACACAAGCCCGACATCAGGGTGTCACTAGTCATGAGCATCTAGAGTACAATTCTAATACAGTCTACTTAAACTGACCAAGGAATCTAAAGCAACTGAACAGCTATAAGATAGGATGGAGAAAAGCAGGGCTGCGATTGCCAGGCAGCTACCTTACTAACTCTGATGGACCTGCCACTGAGTAATCAACACCCGCTACCGGGCTCAGAAATATCTGGATCTGCACACAAGGTGCATGGAGTAATGTGAGTATGCCAACTCAGTAAGTAACCATCATAAATAAATGCTGAATGCAGTGACGAGCAGTAAATTTACATAAAGATCACAATATAAAGTTTCAGTGAAAAATAACAAAGGCCAAATCAGTATTCCAGTCAAGATATCTCATAAAACTCCAGTTTCAATGAAAATCATATAAAAACTTTTTTTTTGTTCCACAGCTTTTAATAGAGGCTCAATATAAAAGAAGAGGAGTGAAAATAGTAATTTCATAAACAAGCCCCTCGGACGAATTGTCACTCTCATATATTGCCTCTCAGGCGAAGTATCGCTCATATATAGCCTCTCGGGCAAGTATCACTCATATATAGCCCCTCGGGCAAGCCTCTCATTCACTCGTGGCTCAACACTCATCAACCAGCACTCACACTCAACACTCACGCTCAATAGGTACCGCATAATAACCGATGCGGCGTGCAACCCGATCCATAAAATATATAGTCGACTGCGCTCACTGGGGGTGTGCAGACTTCGGAGGGGCTCCTACAGCCCAAGCGCTATATCGCTGCGGCGTGCAGCCCGACCCAATATCGCTGCAGGCGTGCAGCCCGATCCATAATTATATAATCCTCGCCATCAGGCCCTCGGCCTCTCTCAGTCATCAACCTCACAAGTCACTCGGGTATTTCAGTGAAAAATCAGGGAACTAAGCCCAAACAACTTTCATACATTTAAAAATAGAGTAATGAAACTGAATGAAACAATAAACAGGTAAAAATCATGACTGAGGATATGCTTTCGAATCAAAACAGTGTGAGGATAGCAGTAAAATACCCTTGAGGGTTCAAATAGTACGGCACAAGGCCCCAAACATGGCATTCAGCCCAAGTTAACAGAATCATTTCTAAAACACATAGATATCATATAGAGTTTATCAAAATATGCAACTTTACAGTTGCCACGGGACGGACCAAGTCACAATCCCTACGGGTGAACGCCCACAGGCCCGTCACCTAGCATGTGCGTCACCTACTTTATCAAAATAGTATAAAATTTTGGGGTTTGATACCCTCAGATCTAGATTTACAATAGTTACTTACCTCGAACCGGACGAAAATCTACTCCGTAATACCCTTGTCTCTCGACTCGGCCTCAAATCGCTCCGAATCTATCCAAAATCAGAATCATATCATCAATACATGCCAAAGGAACGAAGCCCAAGCGAAGATTATCAAATTTAATCAAAATTCTCAAAATTGGCCAAACCCGACCCCTGGGCCCACGTCTCAAAATCTGATAAAAATCACAACACTAGAATCCTTATCCTCTCACGAGTCTATATATACCAAAATCGGACCTCAAATGGCCCCTCAAATCCCCAATTTAAACTCTCCAATTTCAAGCCCTAATCTCCCAATTTCTTCCCTAATTTTCCCACTAATATCTTGATTAAACAACTGAAATTTACCACAATTACAAGTATTAAGTTCAAATAACTTACCTCAATGAGTTTCCCCTTGATTCTCTCTTCAAAACCCTCTAAAAAGCTTCGTCCGAACAGGAATGGTGGAAAAAAACCCAAATTTTGCGAAGTCTCAAATTTATAGGTTCTGCCCAGCAAACCGCATCTGCGATCCCATTTCCGCATCTGCGGGACCGCTCCTACGAAGTCCTTTCCGCTTCTACGGAATTTCATTAAAAGCCCACTTCCGCCTCTACGATATATGACCGCATCTGCGGCCATCGCAGATGCGGGGACCAAGCCGCACCTGCGATCCCATCTGCGCACCTGCGCCTATTACTCGCTTCTGCAGACCTCGCACCTGCGGTCCCCAATCCACAGGTGCGGTTACGACAGAAGCAGCAGTACCGGCTGCAATTTCTCAAGTTCAAACTTACCGATGGCCATCCGAAATCATCTCGAGGCCCTCGGACCTCAACCAAACATGTCAACAAGTCATATCACCATTCAAACTTATTCCAACCTTCGGAACACTCAAAACGACATCAAAATACCAAATCACCCTCGGATTCAAGCCTAAGGATTCCTAAACTTCCGAAATCCGCAAACGATGCCGGAACCTATCAAATCACCTCCGAATGACTTGAAATTTTGCACACACATCACAAATGACACTATGGACCTACTCCAATTTCCAGAATTTCAATCGGACCCCGATATCAAAATTTCCACTGCCGACTGAGAAACGCTAAATTCTCAATTTCGCCAATTCAAGCCTAAACCTACCACGGACCTCCAAATCACATTCCGCACGTGCTCCCAAATCTAAAATCACCTAACGGAGCTAACCAAATCATTAAAATCCAAATCCGAGATCGAATACTAAAAAGTAAAAAACTCGGTCAAACCTTTCAAATTTAAAGCTTCAGGCTGAGAATCATTCTTCCATATCTGTTCCGATTAACCTGAAAACCAAAACCGACGATTTACATAAGTCATAATACATCATACGGGGATAGTCATGCCCGAGAATTGGCGAGCGAAATGCAAATGCTCAAAACGACCGGTCGGGTCGTTACATCCTCCCCCACTTAAACATACGTTCGTCCTCGAACGTGCCCAAAGCTGTTCCAAAAACCATCAAATCGCTGTATAACCTTACCATGCATATACCCGGGGGTGATCCCACGTCACCCTATCCCATATAGTTCTGATAACGCAACATGACTGAAATTTCGCAATCCAACCAAGCCCGTGAACCTTAGAACCAAATTCCACTTCCGAACTTATCTATAAGGTCAGAATCTCACATCTATACACTGCATAAGTCTAAACAAGCTATATCAAACTATATCTGTAACCCAAGATGTAATCACATGATATACCACATAACTCAACCACTCGTAGCGATAACTTCTAGTCACAACAGCTGCTCAAACAACCCAATACCGGTAATAAACCTCTTATCAAACAAAGCCTCATTCCAACACTTTTGTATACTGCCAGTGATGAAAGAAACACGCAGAAAATCATAACCACTCCTCTGATCAACCAGTCATGGCGCTCCCTCTCCTTCGGCAAGGACCGTGGTAAATATCTAAGCCGAATCTCGATATTATCTTTCCAACATGCTGAAATTGAATCCGATAGTATTCATCCTAGATCCCGATGAACTCATCTCATCCAACACGACTACTCTAGCGATATGACACATAGATACAATCTGAAACCACAACCCCTGCGACCCGCGCACCAATAAGCAACAGTCCAAATGTAATCAAATCGTGGAAAAATGACTCAAATGAGAGAGATGTACCGCAAGCTCACCAGTACCACCACAACACAATTATGAGAACCCATCACATATCGTAGAACCAGAACACACGAGTCTAACCCGTAGGATCATATCTCCACATAACTTCGCTACAATGCGCGACCCTATCCAAACACTGGTCCACATGAGACACCTCAAGTCACCACGATCAAAATCATCAACCACGTGCAATTTGATGTCTAATACCAAAAGTAAATCACCATAACCATGGGGAAGTAAATGACTGACAGACTTCCTTCACATTCTGCGTCCGCCGACGGAAATCTACGGTCTGCACTTGAGCCTTTGTGCCTAATTTTTGTCTTGAGTTCATATCACTCCTTCTTGAGTTGGATTTCACCTTTGTGACTCATTTTCCAATACTCCTGCAATTAAGCATATTTTATCAGTTTTCGGGAATACAATTAAACACTTTTGGACTAAAACAAAAGTAAACTTGTGCTAATAAGTAGGCAAAATCCCCACTTATCAGTCGCGGTAGTTGAAGGTTCACGAGAAGAATTATCCTGTTCATGAATTAGAGTTGGTAGCCATTGTTCATGCGCTGAAGATTTGGAGGCACTATTTTTACGGCGTGTCGTGTGAGGTATTCACAGATCATCGGAGTTTGCAGTATTTGTTCAAGCAAAAGGATCTCAATTTGAGGTAGAGGAGGTTGTTGGAGCTATTGAAAGACTATGATATCACCATTTTGTATTATCTCGGAAGGCCAATGTGGTGGCCGATGCCTTGAGTCGAAAGTCAGTAAGTATGGGCAGCCTTGCGTACATTACAGTCTGTGAGAGACCGCTTGCATTAGATGTTCAGGCCTTGGACAATCAGTCTGTGAGGTTGGATGTTTCTGAGCCCAGTCGTGTTCTAGCTTGTACAGTCGCTCGGTCTTCCTTGTTTGAGCGTATCATGGAGCGGCAGTATGATGACCCTCATTTGCTTGTCCTCAAGGACATAGTGCGGCATAGTGATGCCAAGTAGGTTACTGTAAGAGATGATGGAGTTTTGAGGATGCAGGGTCATGTTTGTGTGCCTAATGTAGATGGACTTTGTGAGTTGATTATTGAGGAGGCCCACAATTCACGGTATTCTATTTATCCGGGTGCCACCAAGATGTATCAGGACTTGCGGCAACATTATTGGTGGAGGAGGATGAAGAAGGATATAGTTGCATATACAGCTCGGTGTCTAAATTGTCAGCAAGTAAAGTATAAGCATTAGAGACCTGGTGGTTTGCTTTAGAAGATAGAGATTCCTGAGTGGAAGTAAGAGCGTATCACTATGGATTTCATTGTTGGACTCCCACGGACTCATAGGAAGTTCGATGCAGTTTGGGTTATTATGGATAGGATGACCAAGTCAGCACATTTCATTCCTGTGGCAGTTACCTATTTTTCAGAGCGGTTGGCAGAGATTTATATCTGCGAGTTCGTTCATCTTCACGGTGTGCCCGTGTCTATCATTTCTGATCGACGTATGCAGTTCACCTCGTATTTTTTGAGTGCAGTATAGCGTGAGTTGGGCACGCAGGTTGAGTTGAGCACAACATTTCATCCTCAGACGGACGGACAGTCTGGCGCACAATTTAGATATTGGAGGATATGCTCCGCGCTTGTGTTATAGACTTCAGAGGTTCTTGGGATCAGTTCTTGCCACTTGCGGAGTTTGCCTACAACAACAGCTACCAGTCGAGCATTTAGATGGCTCCCTATGAGGCATTATACAGTATGCGGTGACGATCGCCAGTTGGATGGTTCGAGCCGAGGGAGGCTCGGTTGTTAGGTGCAAATTTGGTACACGATCCCTTGGATAAGGTCAAGATTATTCAGGATCGACTTCGCACACCTCAGTCTAGGCAGAAGAGTTATGCCGATCGTAAAGTTTGTGATGTTGCATTCATGGTCGGAGAGAGAGTGTTGCTCCGGGTTTTACCCATGAAGGGTGTGATGAGGTTCGGAAAGAAGGGCAAGTTGAGCCCTAGGTACATCGGACCTTTTGAGATTCTTCAGAAAGTGGGTGAGGTGGCTTACAAGCTCGCATTGCCACCCAGTTTATCAGCAGTTCATCCGGTATTCCATGTGTCCATGCTCCGGAAGTATCACGGTGATCCGTCCCATGTGCTAGATGTCAGCTCTATCCAGTTGGACAAGGATCTGACTTATGAGGAGGAGTCGGTGGCTATTCTAGATTGGCAGGTTCGTCAGTTGAGATCAAAGAGTTTTCCTTCAGTTCGAGTGCAGTGGAGAGGCCAGCCCGTTGAGGCGGCTACTTGGGAGTCCGAGTCGTACTTGCGGAGTAGATATCCACACCTTTTCACCAGCCTAGGTACTTTTCTATGTCCGTTCGAGGACGAAAAATTGTTCTAAAGGTGGAGAATATGATGACCTGATAGGTCATCTTATGTTTTAGAACTTAATTCTGTGTTTCGAAGCCTTAAATACCTCATTTTAGCCTTCCTCAATTTGGGTGCGCGGTCTGGCTATTTTTCCGGAAGGCTTATATGGTAAAAACTGATAAAACTAAGAATTTTGCCTTAAAAATTCATTTGGGTTGACTTCGGTCAACGTTTTGAGTAAACGGACCCGGATCTGAGTTTTGACAGTCTCGGTGGATCTGTATCGTAATTTGGGATCTGGGCATATGCCCGGAATTGAATTCGGAGGTCCCTAGCTCGAGTTATTATTTTTTGTCGAAAATTGAAAGTTTGAAAGTATAATGATTTTTAAGAATTGACTGATGTTTGTTCTTGTTGATACCGGATCCGTATTTTGGTTTCGGAGCCCGGTACAGGTCCATTACTATATTTTTGACATGTCTGTGAAATTTGGCGAGATATGGAGTTGGTTTGACGCGATTCAAACGTCCGGTTGCCCAAATAGAAGTTTCAAAGTTTTCTTGAAAATTTCATTTGATTTGGTGTTCAATTCGTAGTTCTAAGTGTTATTTTGGCAATTTGATCACGCGAGCAAGTTAGTATGATGTTTTTGGATTAGTATGCATGTTTAGTTTGGAGCTTCGAAGGCTCGAGTGAGTTTCAGATAGGCTATAGAGTAAATTGGACTTAGAAAACATATGTAAGGGAGGACTTGGGAGCAACTTCGTATTTGTTTTTAATAGTTCCTTCAATGAACTCCTTCAATTGATCGATTGGAATCATCCCTTCATATGAGACAAGAATAGCCTTAGCGGATGCTACTCGTCTTGGGGGAGAATCACTCTCTGGAACTTCTAGGAGCTTGCCAGGTGCATGGGTGGATTCTTCTTCCATCAAGATTTCCACCCTATATGTTAGCTTGTCGATTCTAGCATCTTGATTTTGCATGCACTTGTCAAGCCAACAATTGCTTCCGTTAAGTTTGCCAACTTCTCCTCCACAAATGAAGTGTTTGTCAACGTGGCATGCATGATTGTTGTGGACGATGGAGAGTAGCATGGATTGTCACACAGATTGATCCTCGATCGGCTCACGCTATGTAGTGTAAGTGGAGAGTATCCATCACTTGAAGCATCATCATCTTCCTTCATAGCAGAGTTCTTGGGTCCAGAGAGGTCAAGCAGAGCGAGAGTTTTCTTAATCTTTTTCGCAACATCGCTTCCTCCTTCAGGTGCATTTGTGGAAGATCTTTCTCCTTCTGAGGATGGAGATCCGAAAATAGGGGTTAAAGCGGACGACACTAGGAGTGCTTGTTGTTCTAAAGAGCTTGCCTTGCTCCTTGTAGTCGGTCCAAAGCTTCCAAAGGCAACATCGAGGATGCTTTCTACATCAGCATAGAACCTGGAATTAGCAGCCTTGGTGGAAGCTGAACCGGAGTTGATTTTCTTTGAAGCCATTTCGATGTTCTTAAACTTTGGTGATTGAAAGGTTGAGATGAGAGGTAGAGATTGTACCATTGGGCATACCAGAATTTGTAGACAATAAATTTGCATCAAGAAAATAAAAGGCCGAAAAATATTGCAACAATCGTAGTATTTGATTTCAAATAATTTGAGTGTACAATCTCTATGAATCCTCTGATTCTTCTTTTCAATAGTAAATAAATTTAAGGGTCTTCGAGCTTGATCTTGAATCTATATTGGTTGCCACGAACGATGATCTTGAATTCAACTAGCACAAACTTTGATTTGAACTCGTACTCCTTGAACCTTGATTTGTTCTTCGTACTTGAGCTTGAACTTGAACTTGATTGCTTGAATCTTGAAACTTGTGGAGGAATTTGCAGTGTTTGATCCACAAGCTCTTTCTTGCTTCTTGTTATAACTTTTGATATCTTTTCTGAGTTATGAAGACCCCCATTTATAGTTGTGGGAGGGAAGAGTTATGATAAGAACAAACTCTTTCTGACCAATCAAATCGAAGTGTGACAAGGCAACATTTGATTGGCCAGAATATGTCACTTGCACACGTGGCGCAATTTCACTACCCTTTTAATGTGACTTGGCATGCCTTGTCATTTTGACACGTGGCATGATCCTATTGGCTCTTCCGCTTGACTTGGCGTGCCACGTCATATGACACGTGGCACCAACCTGGGCCTCTAGGAAGATAACATCTTGGGCTTAATGAAGTGGGTTCATCACTTTAGCCCAATTAAATGGGCTAGCCTAGTCAATATTTATTGAACTTAAGTAATTAATCCAATTATATTAGCCCATAATATTTATTTGGACTAATATATTTAAAATATAGTTCAAATTATTTATTGAAATTAAATTCAATAAATTTTGCATGCCTACACTAGATAATATTATATGTTTTGGTAAGCTATATATGTTATATTGATTTAAATCTTTAATATGTATGTTTACTTTATGTTTTATATTTTAGTTAAATAAAATAAAAAATAATAGAAGTCTTTTACGAAAATATTTAAGTTCATTTTCTCTTTAAAATAATTACAAGACCTTGGTACTATCCTTTTTGGTAATTTGACACTCAAAAATACTTTTTAGAAAGATCGGTCAAATACAATTTGTTTAACAAATATTGTAAAAAGTACTTCTTAAATGAATTGACCAAACATAAACAATTTTTTTTTCAAAAGTACTTTGGAAATAAAACACTTATGAAAAAAGAACTTTTCAAAATAAACAGTTTTTTGCAGTTTCGCAAGGGCGGCCCGTCCATAAAGCAGGTAAAGCGACCGCTTTAGGCCCCACATTTATGGGGGCCCCATTTTTTAGTTATACCTAAGTTCTCTCTCTCTCTCTCTCTCTCTCTCTATATATATATATATATATATATATATATATAATAACATAAAATAAAATAAAAACTATAAAGTGAAACAATACGTGTGAAGTTTGCATAAAAAGAGAACATAAATTTGAGATAGTGAATGCCAACGGGAGGGGCCCACTTCTATTACTCATGGTAATTTTTTTCCAAAATAAAATAAAATCTAAAAGTATAATTACATGGTAAGAACCAACGTTACTAACTTTTTGGGAATGGAAAGAGTCTCTCTTTAAGGAGGATATCTTGGAAAATAATCAATTAGGTAGGAATATATTCTTATTGGTTGTAGTACATAAACAAGTACAACTTTTACTTTAAAATTTTAACTTTTCTATCACAAGTCACAGGGAGAAATTCAAAAATAGTCAGATTTACAAGTGGTCATTCAAAAATAGCCAGTTTCAAAAGTAATCGAAATCTAGCCACTTTTCATTTAAAGATAAATCTGAGGGAAACAGTGTTCAAAACAAGGAAAATACGCCAGTATATTATGCTGGAGTTCCAACATAAGTATACTTGAACTCCAGCATATTATACCGGAGTTCCAGGATAAGTATGCTGGAACTCCAACATAATATGATGGAGTTTCAGCATAAGTACACTAGAACTCCAGCATAATATACTTGAGTTCCAGCAAAGTATATCGGTCCAGTATAATATGTTGGAAGTTCATACACAAGTGCTCGAATCTCCAGTATATTATGCTGGAACTTTCCGTGTGTTGGAGTTCCAGCATAATATGCTGGAAGTTCATACACAGGTGCACCGAACTACAGTATATTATGCTCGACCGGTCTCTGTTGTAGCAAAATAGTGGCTATTTTTCATTGACTTAGTAAACGCTGGCTATTTTGAATGACCAGTCCGAAAACTGGCTAGACCGTGATATTTTTACCAAGTCACAACTTTCTCAAGCAAAGTGAAAACAAAAACGTGTGCACTATTCTATATTATATTTTTATACTTTATTTTTCAATTTAAGCATCCATTCTGCAATAGCCAAAGGTCAAGCATATTGTGGAGCTTTAGAGTTCATTGCATTAATTTAAAAAATAGTGGAGTGTTTTTTGTTCGTTCTATTATAATAATTCAAGTCTTACGACAAGCATACTCGAGCAGAAATTTAATTTGATATCAAGTTATCCATTCTTGAACTAGGTTCTATCATTCTATCTTTTTATTATTTTCTCATCTAGAATTTAATATTTTGCTATTTAATGCATTTTTAGATTATTTATTAGAAGATAAGTATGACAAATAGAAAGTATGAATCTGGTTATGAAAATATGACGACCCGACCCGTCGCCACGTATGTTACCGCCCCGTTTTCCCCATTTTCTATTTCCTTATGTTTCAGTATCAGTATAGATGTGTTGGAGTTGATTTGGATTGGGTTTGATAAGAAATGAGACACTCAGTCTCTTTTAAGAAGGCTTAAGTTGGAAAAGTCAACCGGACGTTGACTTTTGTGTTAGAGGGCTCGGATATGAATTCTGATTATTTGGTTAGCTTCGGGGGATGATTTGTGACTTAAGAGTGTAATCAAAAGTGATTTTGGAGGTCCGGAGTAGAATTAGGCTTGAATTGGCAAAGTTAGGATTTTGGCGAATTCCGGTCGATAGGTGAGATTTTGATCCGGGGGTCAGAATGGAATTCTGAGAGTTGCAGTAGCTTCGTTAGGTGATTTGGGATGTGTGTACAAAATTTCAGGTCATTCAGAGGTGTTTTGGTTGGGTTTTTGATCGACTGCGTGTTTCGGAAGTTTTGGAAGAAGTTAGGCTTGAATTCGATGAGAAATGATGGTTTTAGTATTGTTTGAGGTGTGTTGATGATTGGAGCAAGTTTGAATAAGGTATTGGATCATGTTGGTGTTTTTGGTTGAGGTCCCGGGGGCCTCGGGATGATTTCGGATTGGCTAACGGGATGAAAATTTAAGTTGGAGATTGCAGGTTCATATCTGGTATCTGGTATTTTCGCTTCTGCGGAAATGGATCGCAGAAGCGGTCACGCAGAGGCGAAGGGAGGATCGTAGAAGCGACTTTTGGGCCTGGTGCTGTTTTCGCAGAAGCGGTTAGGGGAGCCGCATCTGCGAAGCCGCAGATGCGGAAGAGAGACCGCAGAAGCGGTTTTTGGATTTTTAGAAGATTCTGCAGAAGCGGAAAAATGACCACTGATGCGGTAGTCGCAGAAGCGACAAAGGACCGCAGAAGCGGAAACAACTGATCAGAAGTGGGTTTTTAATCCCTTCGCGAAATTTTACAGAACACATATTTTAACTTCAGAATTGGGGTGTTCTTGAGCGATTTTGAAGAGGAAATTCAAGGATTTCGATCAGGTAAGCATTCTTGGACTTAAAACACAATTTTATCATGCAAATACATGAAATTACACTGAAAACTCAAGGAATTAAGGTCAAAAATGGTGGTTTAGGGCTTGAAACCTAAGAGAACAAAAATGGGAATTTGAGGGGTCATTTGGACTCCGATTTTGGTGTTCTTTATATGCATGGACTCGTGGCGAGATAAGGAATCCGGTGATGTGAAATTTATAATTTTTCTAGAAGTGGGACCGGGGCTCGGGTTTTGCCAACTTCGTGATTTTCGATGTTTTTCGAGTCTTTTCGAGTGGGTTATATTCCCTTAGCATATTGTGACGCATTCGTTGTGGTTTTGGTCAGATTCGACGCACGAAGAGGTGAATTCGAAAGGCAAGGGCATATCAAGCTAGGACTTTGGACGGCTTGAGGTTAGTAATAAATGTAAATGCTGTGTTGAGAATTTGAAACCCCGAATTTGCACAACGTAGTGCTATGTGAGGTGACTTGCACGCCAGATAACGGGCGTGGGGTAGAGCACCGTCGTAGATTGTGACTTGGTCCGTCCCGCTTAATAAAATTACTACCTAATTGATTGTAGTTTTGTGATATCCTTATAAAAATGGATTAAATTGTTATCATTGGGCCTTGTGCCAACTACTTGAATCCTTCAGGGATTGTTTTTTTTTAATGGTTTCTTACCATATTTATAAATATTAAACTCAGTCCTGGTATTTAATACTTTGTTTGGAAACTCAGCCATTTTTCTTAAGTTAGTAATTAAGTTAATATTTTTAAATGAAGTTTGGGCTGAATATTTTTATACTATTGTGTGATTTTTGGACTGAGTATGGGATCGGGCTGCGCGCCGCAGTGGTTTAATAATGATATTGATATGAGGCCAAGGGCCTGTTTGATGCCACGAGATGGATTATTGTTGCGCTTGGGCCGTAAGGGGCCCCTCCCGGAGTCTGCACACCCCTAGTGAGCGTCGTCGACGTTAAATAAATGGAGCGGGCTGCACGGCCGCAGCGAGGTACTAGAGAGTACCGGTTTATGTGTTGCATTGCATATTTTAATTGTCATTTATTCTTTATCTGTTGTGGTATTATTATAATTGTCCTCGCTGTTTTACTGTATCTATAGCCTTACCTTGTGTTTATTTGGGTTTTATTATCCTCAGACATTATTTATATTTATTACTTTCTGGGTTGGAAGTACTCACAATACTCCCTGCACCTTGTGTGCAGATTCAGGTACACCACAGGGTAAGTGAGGACTTGTTGGCTGAGCAAAGTTTATCCGGGAGTATCGAGGTAGCTGCATGGCATTCGCAGCCTTGATCTCTCCCATCTATCTTTATCCTTTTATTCGTGTTTTCTTTCCTAGACAGACTTGTGATTAGGTGAATATTTTGTATTAGAGGCTCATGTTCGTGACACTAGATTTTGTGGGCTGATTAGTATTTTGTTTTTATTTTGGGGTTTTCGAATGTTAGAGATTATTTCAGAAGTTCCGCATTAAATTGGTATTTTAGTAGTGAATATTTATTTATCTATCTAGATTAATTGGCTAAGGTTGTGGAAATGGTCGGGCTTGCCTAGCAATGTGTTGGGCGCCATCACGACCGGGGTTTGGATCGTGACAGAAAAACTCAAGAAAAGAAGAAGAATTCAAAATCTAATACAATCTCAAAAAGGTTCTCTTGATAAGTTTTTATTGAATAATAAAGATCTTGAATCATAAAATTTGGGAGAGTGTTCTCTAGATGAGCAAGTTAGTAATCACTTGAGTTAGATAATTCTAAAATTAATAATATTCAAGTAGAAAAAGAACAAGTAAGTGACAAGTCGGAAATAGATCCTAAAAAAAATCAAGAGCTTATAAATGAAATAGATAATTCAACTCCTATAAATATATATGATCCTAGTCAATGGACTAATGTAAATACAAAGTTCAGAGATCTATTAGTAGAAAAGGGACCGATTAGAATAATTGACATAAAATTTTCGGATGATAATTTTTCAAGATATTTTTCTACTACACATTATATTCAAAAATTGGCAAACGGTGAAAGACATGATAGAAGATGGTTAGTTTATTCTAAAGACTTAGATAAAGTATTTTGTTTTTGTTGTAAGTTGTTTAGTTCGAGTTCCGAAACTTGTAGCAGTAAACTAGCTAGTGAAGGTAGTAATGATTGGAGAAATATTAGTACTAAGCTCAAAACTCATGAAACAACAAATGAATATATTATTAACATGGCTGCATGGATTGATTTAGAAATGAGACTCAAAAAGATAAAACACTCGATAAAGATGTTCAAGAACAATTCAATACAGATAGAGAGCATTGGAAAAATGTATTCTAAAGAATTATTGTCGTGATCAAAACTATTGGAAAAAATAATTTGGCATTTAGAGGAAAAAATAAAAAGATATATCAAGAGAATAATGGAATTTTTTTAAGTTTAATTGAAATGATTGCAGAATTTGACCCCGTCATGCAGGAACATATTCGACGAATTAAGCATGATGAAATTCATAATCATTACCATGTTCATAGAATACAAAATGAATTGATAAACCTATTGGCAAGTGAAATTAAGAATAAAATATAGAAAAAATTATAGAAGCAAAATATTTCTCGATCATACTTGATTGCACTCCAGAAACAAGTCATCAAGAACAAATGTCTTTTATACTGCGGAGTGTGGATATTTCATCAACTCCAATAAAAATTAATGAATATTTTTTAGAATTTTTATAAGTAGATGATACAAGCGGAAAAGGTCTTTTTGAAGTTATTATAGATGAAATAAAAAATATTGGACTTGATATTGATAACTTAAGAGGGCAAGGATATGATAATGGGTCAAATATGAAAGGAAAACATCAAGGAGTGCAAAAAAAAACTTCTTGATGTAAATCCTAGATCATTTTATACACCATGAGGTTGTCATAATCTAAATTTGTTACTTTGTGATATGGCTAATAGTTATACAAAAGCTATATCATTTTTTGGAGTGGTACAACGTATATATTCACTATTTTCATCTTTTACTAAGCGATAGAAAGTATTAAAGGATAGTGTACCCAGTCTAACTCTTAAATCATTGTCACAAACTCGTTGGGAAAGTCGTATTGAAAGCATTAAAGCAATAAGATTTCAAACTCCACAAATAAGAGATGCTTTATTGAAATTAGTAGAAATTAGTGATGATCCAAAACTAAAAGTAAAGCTAATTGCTTAGTAACAAATGAACTCGAAAATTTTGAATTTTTATTTGGGTATGACTGTTTGGTGATATATTATTTGCTGTTAATTCAGTTAGCAAAAGTATGCAGTCAAAAGACATGCATATTGATGTTGCCATAGATCAGTTAAAAGGTTTGATTTCTTTTTCAAAAAAATATAGAGAAGAAGGATTTGCAACTGTTATGATTTCTGCCAACAAAATTGAATTTGAAATGAATATCGAACCCGAATTTCGTAAGAAACGTGTGATATCTAGGAAGAAACAATTTGATAAGAATGTTGATAATGAAATCTCAAAGTCTCTTGATGAGTCCTTTAGAGTTGATTACTTTTTATACATAGTAGGCAAGGCAATTTTTTCACTTGAAAATAGATTTGAACAATTTGAAGCGTATGAAAATATTTTTGGTTTTCTATTTAGTGGTAAAAAACTAAGATCACTAGATGATGAAAATTTAAAAACATATTGCCTTAATCTTGAATTTTTCTTAAAGCATAATAATCACTCCGGTATTGATGGTTTAGATTTATTTTCTGAGATGAAAATATTAAGGAAAATAGTACAAGTAGAAGATAATAATTTAATCGATATATTCAATCAAGTAAAGAGACTCGATTCTTTTCCAAATGCCTATATTGCTTATAGAATAATGTTAACAATTCCTGTTACCGTTGCTTCAGCGGAAAGAAGCTTTTCAAATTAAAATTGATAAAATCTTACCTAAGATCGACAATATCTCAACAGATATTAAATGAGTTAGCTATATTGTTAATTGAGAAAGACATATTAGGAGAAATTGATTATAAGAAAATTATTAGTAACTTTGTATCTAAAAAAGCTAGAAAAATTGACTTCAAATAATAAAAAAAAAAATTAAAAACATTAAGGCTTTAGAGTTTGGCTTTAGGCACAAAATACGTCGGACCGCCCCTGCAGCTTGGCCAAACGGGCTCTAACTCGGAATGCATTAAATAATGGGATTTTTTCCTTCTTATACCATATATGAAACTTTATTACCAAATATGTGCATAGTATCTAAATTACCCGCCCAGTCCACATTTTTCCTACAATATCTGTACCATTCGTTTATTAGGTATTAAAGGGCAGAATATTCCCTAAAAACGCGCTAAAAATAAGGAAAGAATCTTGGGATTGATTGATTCTACATTAAATTCAATTTTTGAAACGGAAAGGAGATTTCTCATCTGCGTATTTTTCTCTTAAACTACAATTCAAATCTCGAAAAAAAAAGAAGTACGAACAACTTCAAAAAGTACGAACAGATTCAACTACCAACAGCTTCGACAAACTGAATTCAAATTGTAGAATTCAAATTTTCGAGATTCAACAACTCAAAGTTGCTAAATTCTGTTCTTCGTCGTTTTCAGAAATCAAATTGTCACGACCCAGATTTCCCACCCTCGGGAGTCATGATGGCACCTACTCGTAGAAGCTAGGCAAGCCAAATTTAATTACCTTTTGTTTACAACATAGTCCCTTTTATCAATTTATGGCAACAAAATCAAAATAATAAAATTTAATAGTAGCGGAAGTCTTAATTATAGAAACTGAATCAAAATGCGGAATAGTCAATATAAGCCTCTACCCAAGACTGGTGTCACAATACTCACGAACTGCTAAGAAATACTATATACAAATGTCTGAAAGAACACATAAACTGTTTGTCTCGAATACAAAGAGGCAACAGACTAAAAAGAGAGAATAAGGGAGACACCGGGCCTGCGGACGCCTGCAAGGCTACCTCGGGTCTCGCTGGACTGAAGGCCTGCTCCCGTACTAATGTTGCTGGTGCTGCTGCTCGAAACCTGGACCTGTGCAAATAGCACAGAGTGTAGCATCAGCACAACCGACCCCATGTGCTGGTAAGTGTCTAGCCTAACCCCGGCGAAGTAGTGACGAGGCTAGACTGGACTACCACATAAACCTGTGCAATTCTATATATACAGCAGAATCGAAATACAAGGCAAGTAAAACAATATGGGAGGGGAAGCATGCTGTGGGGAGATAACAGTTTCAAATATAAATGGACTAACCCTAAGGAAAGGCACAACTCATACAACAATAAAGAACAGAGATCAACAAATGCACGGCATCACCCTTCGTGCTTTTACTCTCATCCTCACCAAGCAATAGTATAAACAAACGTGCACGGCATCACCCTTCGTGCTTTTACTCTCATCCTCACCAAGCAACAATATAAACAAACGTGCACAACATCACCCTTCGTGCTTTTACTCTCATTCCTCACATATAATCAATAGAATAGGCACGGAATGGCACATCGTGCGGCACGGCATCACCCTTCGTGCTTTACACTCTTTCCTCACAAGAACAAATAATGCACGGCATCACCCTTCGTGCTTTAACACTCTTCCTCACCCAAACAACAATCACAAACAGCGGCAAGGGAATAATAAAACAAGAATAGAAGTACCGGCAAGGGTACACAACAACAATTTAAAAACCCGGCAAGGGTACAACATCTATAACCAACAACGTCCCGGCAAGGGAATGAATCATCAACTCTTCTCTTTCTTTCACTTTCATCTCAAAGTTCACGTTATCACTTGAGCCAATGCTCCAAGGAGTCACTTATCTCATATACCTTCACAATTTGTATTTCAACCCGAGCTAATGCTCCAAGGGGTCCAAAGATCACAATTTCTTTCACAAGATTTTTACAACACATAGAAGTCATCAATTAAGCATGGAAGGCATAACAACAACCAAACTATTCGTAAAATGAGGACTCACGGTCATGCTAGACACCAATGTATAGATACTCGTCACCATGCCTATACATCGTACTCGACAATTAACAAGTTACAATTAAGACTCAACTACTATTCCCTCAAGCTAGGGTTAAACCAAACACTTATCTCGATGCCTTGAACTCAACTCAAGCCTCAACTATGGCTTTACCCTGTAATTCCACCTCCAATCCGCTCGAATCTAGCCATAAATTACTTGATTACATTAATAAACACTAAATGAATCGATTTGAATGCATAAAAATGAATTTCCCAAAGTTTTTCCCAAAAATTCCAAAATTGCCCCCGGGCCCACGTGGTCAAAGCCCGAGGTTCGAACCAAAACCCAGTTACCCATTCCCCCACGAACTCAAATATGTAATTTGTTTTGAAATCGGACCTCAAATTGAGGTCCAAATCCCCAATTTATAGAAAACCTAGGTTCTACCCAAAACCCCCAATTTCATCCATGAAAATCTTTAATTTTAAGGAGAAAACATGTTAAATGATGTTAATGAATGAAAGAACTGAGTAAAAATTGACTTACAAATGATTTGGAATGAAACTTGTTCTTGGAAAATCGCCCAAAGAGTTATATTTTGAAAGTGGGGTGAAAAATGACTTAAAATTCGTCTAAGTATGAAAAATGCACGTTGCAGATGTGGGAAATGCGAAGTTGGGTTCGCAATTGCGAACCCTGCAGGCATGGGAAATGCGACATTACTGTTCGCATTTGCGAACACAAGCCAACCAGGGGACCTTCGCATTTGCGAACAAGTGACCATCGCATTTGCGACGTTTGACTTCGCATTTGCGAACCTTGGCCGGCCTAGGCTGGTTTCGCATTTGCGAACCAGCCTCCGCATTTGCGATAGCTGGATCTTCGTATTTGCGAACTCTGGCTTCGCAAATGCGTATCCTGCAGATCAGCTGATACCAGATTTTTCCAAAAATGAGTAATGCAATCCGACACCTATCCAAAACTCACCCGAGCCCTCGGGGCTCCAAACCAAATATGCACACAACCTCAATAACATCCTACGGACTTACTCGCGCGATCAAATCGCCAAAATAACATCAAAAACAACGAATCATACCTCAAAATCCCTAGTTTTCTTCAAACTTCATAAACTTTCAAATTTAGTGTTTTAAGTCCGAAACACGTCAAACGACGTCCAATTCCAACTAAACTTCATAGAAAGTGCTTAAACCATATATAAGACTTGTACCGGGCACCGGAACCAAAATACGGGCCCGATACCACAGTCTTTTAATCAAATTTTATTTCCAATTTCCATAATAATTTCAGAAAAACAATTTTACTGAAAAATTCATTTCTCGGGCTTGGAACCTCGGAATTCGATTCCGGGCATACGCCCGAGTCCCATATTTTTCTACGGACCCTCCGGGACCGTCAAATCACGGGTCCGGGTTCGTTTACCCAAAATATTGACCGAAGTCAAATTTATTCAAATTAATATCAAAATTTAGCATTTTTCTCACAGAATTCATATTTAAGCTTTCCGGCTACGTGCCCGGACTACGCACGCAAATCGAGGCAACCCTAAATGAGGTTTTCAAGGCCCCGGGAGCACGGAATGAGTAAGAAAACAGGTGATGACCCCCTTTGGGTCGTCACATTCTCCACCTCTAAAACAACCATTCGTCCTCGAACGGACAAAAGAAAGAAGTACCTGAGTCGGGGAAAAGATGAGGATAACGACTCCATATGTCAGACTCGGACTCCCAGGTCGATGCCTCAGGAGGCTGACCTCTCCACTGAACACGAACAGAAGGGAAACTCTTGGATCTCAACTGACGAACCTGCCGGTCCAAAATAGCTACCGGCTCCTCCTCATAAGACAGATCCTTGTCCAATTGAATAGTGCTGAAATCTAACACGTGGGCTGGATCGCCGTGATATCTCCGAAGCATGGACACATGAAAAACTGGATGCACGGCTGATAAGCTGGGCGGCAATGCAAGTCTATAAGCCACATCTCCCACTCGATCAAGAATCTCAAACGGACCAATGAACCTAGGGCTAAGCTTGCCCTTCTTCCCAAATCTCATCACGCCCCTCATAGGCAACACTTAGAGCAATACCCGCTCACCAACCATGAAAGCTACATCTCGAACCTTACGATCCGCATAGCTCTTTTGCCTAGACTGAGCTGAACGAAGCCTATCCTGAATGATCTTGACCTTGTCCAAGGCCTCTTGAACCAAATCTGTACCCAACAACCGAGCCTCTCCCGGCTCAAACCATCCAACCGAAGACCGACACCGCCTACCATTTAAAGCCTCATAAGGAGCCATCTGGATGCTCGACTGGTAGCTATTGTTGTAGGCAAACTCCACTAAAGGCAAGAACTGATCCCACGAACCTCCAAAGTCAATAACACAAGCTCGAAGCATATCCTCCAAAATTTGAATAGTCCGCTCGGACTGGCCGTCCATCTGGGGATGAAATGCTATGCTCAACTCAACCCGTGTGCCCAACTCTCGCTGGACTGCTCCCTAGAAGAGCGAGGTAAACTGCGTACCCCGGTCCGAAATGATAGATACTGGCACACCATGAATGCGAAAAATCTCCCGGATATAGATCTCAGCTAACCTCTCGAATGAATAGGAGACTGCCACATGAATGAAATGCGTTGACTTGGTCAGCCTATCGACAATGACCCAAACTGCATCGAACTTCTTCCGGGTCAACGAAACTCCAGTAACGAAGTCCATAGTGATCCTCTCCCACTTTCACTCGGGAAGCTCAATCCTCTGAAATAAACTACCAGGCCTCTGATGCTCGTACTTAACCTGCTGACAATTCAAACAACGAGCCACATATGCTACGATATCCTTCTTCATTCTATGCCACCAATAGTGTTGTCGCAAATCCTGATACATCTTCGTGGAGCCCAGATGAATAGAGTACCTGGAGCTGTGGGCCTCCTCTAAAATCAACTCTTGAAGCCCATCCACATTAGGCACACAAACTCGCCCCTGCAATCTCAAAACTCCATCCGCATCTAAGGTAACCTGCTTGGCACCTCCTCGCTGCACCGTGTCTCTAAGGACACACAAATGGGGATCATCAAACTGCCGATCACGAATACGCTCCAATAATGAAGAACGAGCGACCGTGCAAGCTAATACTCGGCTAGGCTCAGAAATATCCAGCCTCACAAATCGATTGGCCAAAGCCTGAACATCCAAAGCAAACGGCCTCTGACTGACCGGAATATAAGCAAGGCTGCCCATACTGGCTGACTTCCTACTCAAAGCATCGGCCACCACATTGGCCTTCCCCGGATGATATAAAATGGTGACATCATAATCCTTCAACAACTCCAACCATCTCCTCTGCCTCAAATTCAACTCCTTTTGCTTGAACAAGTACTGAAGACTCTTGTGATCAGTGAACACCTCACACGCCACGCCATACAGATAATGCCTCCAAATCTTCAAGGCGTGAACTATGGCTGCCAACTCTAAATCATGCACTGGATAGTTTTTCTCATGAATCTTTAACTGCCTCGAAGCATAGACAATGACCTTGCCATCCTGCATCAACACCGCACCAAGCCCAATACGGGAAGCATCACAATAAATTGTATAAGGCCCTGATCCTGTGGGCAAAACCAACACCGGTGCCGTGGTCAGAGCTGTCTTGAGCTTTTGAAAGCTCGCCTCGCACTCATCCGACCATCTAAACTGGGCACCCTTCTGGGTTAATCTGGTCATCGGGGCTACAATAGATGAAAATCCCTTCACGAACCGTCTGTAGTAGCCTGCCAACCCCAAGAAACTCCGAATCTCTATAGCTGATGCTGGTCTAGGCCAGTCTTGACTGCCTCTATCTTCTTTAGGTCTACCTGAATACCCTCAACTGACACAACATGACCCAGAAATGCAACCGAACCCAACCAGAATTCACACTCCGAGAACTTCGCATATAACTGACTATCCCTCAGAGTCTGAAGAACCACTCTGAGGTGTTGCTCGTGCTCCTCCTGGCTGCGGGAGTATATCAGTATATCATCAATGAACACTATCATGAATGAATCCAAATAAGGCCTGAACACTCGGTTCATCAAGTCCATGAAAGCTGTTGGGGCATTTGTCAACCCGAATGACATAACCAAAAACTCATAATGCCCATACCGAGTGCGGAAGGTTGTCTTAGGGACATCGGATGCCCTAATCCTCCACTGATGGTAACCAGATCGCAAGTCAATCTTGGAAAATACCCTGGCACCCTGAAGTTGGTCGAAAAAATCATCAATCCTCGGTAGTGGATACTTATTTTTGACCGTTACTTTGTTCAATTGTCGGTAATCAATACACATTCTCATTGACCCATCCTTCTTCTTGACAAATAACACCGGCGCACCCCAAGGGGACACACTGGGTCTAATGAAACCCTTCTCAAGCAAATCCTGCAACTGCTCTTTTAACTCCTTCAACTCCGGCGGGGCCATACGATATGGGGGAATAGAAATGGGCTGAGTGCCCGGAACCAAATCAATGCAGAAATCAATATCCCTGTCGGGTGGCATACCCGGCAGGTCTGAAGGGAAAACATCAGGGAACTCACAAACAACGAGCACAGAATCAATAGAGGGAACCTCAGCACTGGAGTCCCGAACATAAGCTAAATAAGCCAAACAACCCTTCTCGACCATACGCCGAGCCTTCACATACGATATGACACGACGGGTAGAATGACCTGGAGTCCCTCTCCACTCTAAGCGAGGCATACCTGGTAAAGCTAAGGTCACAGTCTTGGCATGGTAGTCCAAGATAGCGTGATAGGGGGATAACCAGTCCATCCCCAATATGATATCAAAGTCGACCATATCTAAAAGCAACAGATCTACACGAGTCTCCAGACCCCCAATCACCACAACATAAGAGCGATGGACTCGATCGACCATAATGGAATCACCCACCGGCGTAGACACATAAACAGGAATACCCAATGCATCACTAGGCATGATCAAATACGGGGCAAAATAGGATGACACATACAAATACGTAGACCCCGGATCAAACAACACTGAAGCATCTCTATCACAAACCAGAACCGTACCTGTAATAACTGCATCTGAAGCCTCTGCCTCGGGCCTAGCCTGAAGAGCATAACATCGGGGCTGGGCCCCTCCACTCTGATCTACCTCTCTGGGACGGCCTGCTGCTGGTTGGCCTCCACCTCTGGCAGTCTGAGCTCCACCTCTATGACCTCTACCTCCACCTCTGGCATCTCTACCCCACCTCTAGCTGGCTGGGCGGGCTGTGGGGCAGCTGGTGCCTGAACCATGGCACGAGAACCCTGGTGCTGAGAACTGCTCGGTGCTCGAGGGCAAAATCTTGCAATATGCCTGTGTCACCACAAGTGTAACAAGTCCTCGACTGTTGAGTCTGCTGGCCCTGTCGACCTGAATGACCACCACGGAAACTCTAAAGCGGCGGTGCACTGATAGGAGCTGGCGGTGCACTGAATGGCTGCTGATCAGAATAATGCCCACGGAAACCACGATCACCTGGTGCACCCTGAGAAACCTGGAGGGCTGACTGGAAAGGCCTAGAAGGCTGACCCCTATCATAAGAATCTCTACCTCCAGATGAGGCACCACTGAATCGGCCTGACTGACGGGGTCTCTTGTCTACTCTATGACCACCCCCCTATGGCAATACCATCTCGATCCTCCGGGCCACATTGGCCGCCTCCTGAAATGTAATATCACTCCCCGCCTCTCTGGCCATCTGGAGACGAATAGGCTGGATCAGTCCATCAATAAAATCGTCTCACCCTCTCCCTCTCAGTGGGGAGTATAACCAGTAGCATGGCGA
>NC_031989.1:49213599-49222798 GCF_001879085.1 Nicotiana attenuata
GCTGTGTGACACGGGAGAAAACGTTCTCCAGAAATGTATGCGTGAACTGATCCCAGGTCAAGGCTGGAGACCCTGCTGGTCTAGCTAAACAGAAATCCCTCCACCAAGTCTTGGCGGATCCAGATAGGAGAAATGCAGCAAAGTCTACTCCATTGGACTCAACAATACCCATGTTCCGAAGAACCTCGTGGCAGCTGTCCAAATAATCCTGAGGATCCTCGGTAGATGCACCGCTGAAGGTAGTAGTAAAGAGCTTGGTGAACCTATCCAACCTCCATAAAGCATTGGCAGACATAGCTGCCCCATCACCGGCCTGGGCTACCACACCCAGCTGAGCTGCTCTAACTGGCTGAATTGCTGGAGTTTGAATCAGGGGAACTCCCCGCTCCGGAGTACGAGTAGATGGAGTCTGGGCCCCTCCTCCATCCTGAGAGATGGCTGGTGCTACAGGAAGCAAACCCGCTCGAGTAATACTCTCCATGAGGCCCACCAATCGGACTAGAGCGTCCTGAAGAACTGGGGTAGCAATAAACCCCTATGGGACCTGAGCTGGGCCCACCGGAACTGCTACGGCTGGGGCCGGAATCTCCTCCTCAAGGTCAACCTGAGGCTCCGCCGCTGGTGCTGCTGATCGGGGCTGAGCTCTGCCCCTACCTCGGCCTCTAGCACGGCCTCGTCCTCTGCCCCTAGCGGGAGCTGCCTGGGGCTCGGACTGCTGATCGGAAGATGAAGAAGCACGTGTTCTCGCCATCTGCGAAAGAACAGAGTAGAAATTCAATTAGCATTGAGAAACCAAACCGCACGACGAGAAAGAATAAATGTGAAGCTTTTCTTAACTCGGTAGCCTCTGGGGATAAATATAGATGTCTCCGTACCGATCCCTCAGACTCTACTAAGTTTGTCCGTGAGTTGTGAGACCTATGTAACCTAGAGCTCTGATACCAACTTGTCACGACCCGGATTTCCCACCCTCGGGAATCGTGATGGCGCCTACTCGTAGAAGCTAGGCAAGCCAAATTTAATTACCTTTCATTTACAACATAGTCCCTTTTATCAATTTATGGCAATAATATCAAAATAACGAAATTTAATAGTAGCGGAAATCTTAATTATAAAAACTGAATCAAAATGCGGAATAGTCATTATAAGCCTCTACCCAAGACTGGTGTCACAATACTCACGAACTGCTAAGAAATACTAAATACAAATGTCAGAAAGAACACATAAGCTGTTTGTCTCGAATACAAAGAGGCAACAGACTAAAAAGAGAGAATAAGGGAGACGCAGCGCCGTGCGGACCCTACAAGGCTACCTCGGGTCTCGCTGGGCTGAAGGCCTGCTCCCGTACTAATGTTGCTGGTGCTGCTGCTCGAAACCTGGACCTGTGCAAATAGCACAGAGTGTAGTATCAGCACAACCGACCCCATGTGCTGGTAAGTGTCTAGCCTAACCCCGGCGAAGTAGTGACGAGGCTAGACTGGACTACCACATAAACCTGTGCAATTCTATATATACAGCAGAATCAAAATACAAGGCAAGTAAAACAATATGGGAGGGGAAGCACGCTGTGGGGAGATAACAGTTTCAAATATAAATGGACTAACCCTAAGGAAAGGCACAACTCATACAACAATAAAGAACAGAGATCAACAAATGCACGTCATCACCCTTCGTGCTTTTACTCTCATCCTCACCAGGCAATAATATAAACAAACGTGCACGGCATCATCCTTCGTGCTTTTACTCTCATCCTCACCAAGCAACAATATAAACAAACGTGCACGACATCACCCTTCGTGCTTTTACTCTCATTCCTCACATATAATCAATAGAATAGGCACGGAATGGCACATCGTGCGGCACGGCATCACCCTTCATGCTTTACACTCTTTCCTCACAAGAACAAATAATGCACGGCATCACCCTTCGTGCTTTAACACTCTTCCTCACCCAAACAACAATCACAAACAGCGGCAAGGGAATAATAAAACAAGAATAGAAGTACCGGCAAGGGTACACAACAACAATTTAAAAACCCGACAAGGGTACAACATCTATAACCAACAATGTCCCGGCAAGGGAATGAATCATCAACTCTTCTCTTTCTTTCACTTTCATCTCAAAGTTCACGTTATCACTTGAGCCAATGCTCCAAGGAGTTACTTATCTCATATACCTTCACAATTTGTATTTCAACCCGAGCCAATGCTCCAAGGGGTCCAAAGATCACAATTTCTTTCACAAGATTTTTACAACACATAGAAGTCATCAATTAAGCATGGAAGGCATAACAACAACCAAACTATTCGTAAAATGAGGACTCACGGTCATGCTAGACACCAATGTATAGATACTCGTCACCATGCCTATACATCGTACTCGACAATTAACAAGTTACAATTAAGACTCAACTCCTATTCCCTCAAGCTAGGGTTAAACCAAAACACTTACCTCGATGCCTTGAACACAACTCAAGCCTCAACTATGGCTTTACCCCGTAATTCCACCTCCAATCCGCTCGAATCTAGCCACAAATTACTTGATTACATTAATAAACATTAAATGAATCGATATGAATGCATAAAAATGAATTTCCCAAAGTTTTTCCCAAAAATTCCAAAATTGCCCCCGAGCCCACGTGGTCAAAACCCGAGCTTTGAACCAAAACCCGGTTACCCATTCCCCCACGAACTCAAATATGTAATTTGTTTTGAAATCGGACCTCAAATTGAGGTCCAAATCCCCAATTTATAGAAAATCTAGGTTCTACCCAAACCCCCCAATTTCATCCATGAAAATCTTTGATTTTAAGGAGAAAACATGTTAAATGATGTTAATGAATGAAAGAACTGAGTAAAAATTGACTTACAAATGATTTGGAATGAAACTTGTTCTTGGAAAATCGCCCAAAGAGTTGTATTTTGAAAGTGGGGTGAAAAATGACTTAAAATTCGTCTAAGTATGAAAAATACAGGTTGCAGATGTGGGAAATGCGAAGTTGGGTTCGCAATTGCGAACCCTGCAGGCATGGGAAAATGCGACATTACTGTTCGCATTTGCGAACACAAGCCAACCAGGGGACCTTCGCATTTGCGAATTGGGTCTCGCATTTGCGAACAAGTGACCATCGCATTTGCGACGTTTGACTTCGCATTTGCGAACCTTGGCCGGCCTAGGCTGGTTTCGCATTTGCGAACCAGCCTCCGCATTTGCGATAGCTGGATCTTCGTATTTGCGAACTCTGGCTTCGCAAATGCGTATCCTGCAGATCAGCTGATACCAGATTTTTCCAAAAATGAGTAATGCAATCCGACACCTATCCAAAACTCACCCGAGCCCTCGGGGCTCCAAACCAAATATGCACACAACCTCAATAACATCCTACGGACTTACTCGCGCGATCAAATCGCCAAAATAACATCAAAAACAACGAATCATACCTCAAAATCCCTAGTTTTCTTCAAACTTCATAAACTTTCAAATTTAGTGTTTTAAGTCCGAAACACGTCAAACGACGTCCAATTCCAACTAAACTTCATAGAAAGCGCTTAAACCATATATAAGACTTGTACCGGGCACCGGAACCAAAATACGGGCCCGATACCACAGTCTTTTAATCAAATTTTATTTCCAATTTCCATAATAATTTCAGAAAAACAATTTTACTCAAAAATTCATTTCTCGGGCTTGGAACCTCGGAATTCGATTCCGGGCATACGCCCGAGTCCCATATTTTTCTACGGACCCTCCGGGACCGTCAAATCACGGGTCCGGGTCCGTTTACCCAAAATGTTGACCGAAGTCAAATTTATTCAAATTAATATCAAAATTTAGCATTTTTCTCACCGAATTCATATTTAAGCTTTTTGGCTACGCGCCCGGACTATGCACGCAAATCGAGGCAACCCTAAATGAGGTTTTCAAGGCCTCGGGAGCACCAAATGAGTAAGAAAACAGGCGATGACCCCTTTGGGTCGTCACATAAATTGTCGATCATATATCTGTTCTTCATCTTTTCTTCTCTCAATCTAGAAATCCAAAAAACAACAACAACAAGCAATCATGTCCAAAATCACAATCATGCTACAATTGAATGGGAATTGGGATAACTATGGCAGATTTAGAGATTTTGAAGTTGATGTCATTGTGGTAGATGACAATGCAAGCTACGGTATTCTGATTTCTACAATTGCAGAACAACTATCAATTGATACTACAGAAAAAATTGTAGAAATCAAATACATCATGAACGACAATTGTCCCCCAATGGAGATTAGGAATGACATGGGGGTTCGTGTGTATATGGAGACCAAAAAGGAGAATAGAAACTTAGGTTCATATCCGTTATGCATAAGTGTACGAGATTTCAATATGGAATTGACAATCACCAACGATAACACAAGTACAGGTTTGTGTAATTCGAAATTGCATAGAATTATGGTTTTACGAAATTATCTACAAATTTACTACATTTTTCTACAATTAGAATACAATTTCGTTGAATGAAAGAGTTAAGCAGTATTGTTTTCTGATAAATCTACAAATTGCAACAATTTTACTACAATGTAACTACAATGTCTGACATCCTAAAATGGATGACTACAACTTTTCACTATATCTACAAATTATCTACAAAGATTCTACAAAATTATAATGACACTGTTTGTCTCTATTTTGATGCAGGTTTATTTGGATCCCTAAAGTACTTGATATGCCATCATCTCCAGATATAGAGGAATATCAAAGTGAAATAATAAAAGAATACACGCAAACTGATATTGAAGAAGGACAAGTGTATCAGGACAAGCAAACTGTAGCTGCTGCAATGAAGCACTTTTTTGTGGTGCATAAGTTCCAGTTCGGAGTTAAAAGATCTAGTCATAGAAGGTATGGAGAAAAGATCATTTTAGGCAGTGTCTTATTCAAGTTATGTGTTTTTTAAACATTGTAGATAAATTATAGATAAATTGTAGTTAAATTGTAGTTTATGTTAAAACAATCCTTTTGTTACACCTATAATTATAATATGTGTTAAATATTATATTTTTTTTGTAGCTACTGGCTTGTATGCGTTGGTGAAAACTGTAAATGGCACTTCAAGGCAACGTCAATTAATGATTCCGCAATGTTCAAGATAAGGAGTTTTAACCGACAACACACATGCTCCTTAATGGACGAAACATTCATACAGCGCAAACGTACTGCAGCTGTAGTTGGTAGCATGGTCATTCCAAAGTATTGTGATCTAAAGACTGTTTACACACCAAAGGACATACAAACTGACATGTTAGCAGAATACGGAGTGAACCTAAGCTACATGCAAGCATGGAGAGCAAAGGAAAAGGCTTTACAGTTTTTTAGAGGGAATCCATCTGACTCCTACAGCAAATTACCCAAATATTTTTATATTCTTGAGGAGACTTATCCTGGTTCGATTGTTAAATTGAAGAAGACAGCAGACGAATGCTTCTTATACGCATTTGTTGCTCTTTGTACATCAATAAGTGGTTGGCAACATTGTAGGCCAGTAGTAGTGGTTGATGGGACATTCTTAAAGTCAGCATACAGGGGGATTATACTGACGGCAAGCACCATGGATGTAGCAGGTAAAAAGTATAAAAATTTTGTAGTTATTATGTAGGCAGTCTATAAAATGTAGATACATTGGAGTAATTTTGTAGGTATTTTGTAGCTATTACAAAAAAATGTAGATAAATTATCTATATTATGAAGATATATTGTAGTTGTTGTGTATTTATATTTTTATATACATTTTCTTAGCTTCCAATTAATATTTTATGAATTGATAATGTAGGTACAATATTGCCCTTGGCATATGCTGTGGTTGATTCTGAAAACAACGCATCTTGGAAGTGGTTCTTTGAGCAATTCAAGCAGGCATATGGTGAAAGACCTTCAATGTGTGTTGTTTCAGATAGGAATGAGAGTATAATGAAGTCAACATCAATTGTCTATCCGGGCATGCCACACTACTCTTGTATGTGGCTTATTTGGACAAATATAAGGTCAAAATTCAAGAAGGGTCATCTACAATTACATGAATTGTACTTTGCTACAGCAGGGGCATACACTCTGGATAAATTTAATGAAAGGATGTCGAAGATTGAAGAGATAGACCCTCGTGTTAAATCATACCTCTATGATATTGGCTATCATAGATGGTCAAGAGTACATGCAACAGTGAATAGAACTTGGACTATGACATCAAACATTGCAGAGTCATTGAATGCTGTAACAAAATATGCAAGAAAGCTGCCAATATTTGACCTATTAGAGTATATGAGGACGCTTCTTGAAACTTGGACGTAAGAGAAGTTATTGAAGGCTAAGGGTACCTTCACATACCTTGGGTACAAATTCAACAAAGAATTGGAGAAAAACAGTACATTATCTCAGAAACTTAGGGTAAGATCTGTTTATTTGGTGCAGAAAAAAAATATTTTAATATACAGTGTTTCCAGATTGTAGATAAATTGTAGGCAAATTGTAGTTTATTTGTAGATTGTAGATAAATTGTAGATATATTGTAGATAATCTATTTTTATGATTGTAAATATTTTTCTTTCTGTTTGTTCTGCAATTGTAGGTGAGGGCTTCAACAGATCATATACATACTGTGTTAGATGGTGTGAAGCGGTACATTGTGTGTCTAGAAAATAAGAAATATAGCTGTGGCCAATTCCAACTTGAAGAACTTCCATGTGCGCATGATTTGGCAGCATTAAGGCGCAGGCATGAAACATATGAAAACTATTGCTTTCCGTATTACACAGGGGAAAGCCTTCTGCGTACGTATGAAATACCAGTAAATCCTCTTCCCGATGAAAGCAAATGGATTATGCCACAATATATTTTGGATAAGGTAGTATATCCACCGACGGGAGATAAAAGGCAGCCAGGGAGACCTCAAAAGGAAAGATATAAAACATATGATGAAATAAAGTCTAAGAAGTACAAGGTGTCATGTGGAAATTGTGGAGGTGAAGGGCATAACAAAAGATCTTGCAAGAATGCGCCCAAAAAGAAATGAATATCATGTAGTTAGAATGGTTATTCAAACTAAATGTTAGTGAGTTAAAGTTAGCAGATTTTTTTGTGTAATCGTTTAACTTTTTAAAGATCATTATGAAGTATACTACAATTTGTTTATGTGTGTTTAATATGCTTTTATGTATCTTGTCAGGCATCTAAATTTGTCTTTGATATAGTGTAATTAAATTTTTGTATTTATTATCTACAATACAACTGATATTAAAAAGTAACTTCATGTAAAGTGTTTCCAGATTGTAGGTAAAATATAGGTTAAATGTAGTTAAATTGTAGTCTTTGTAATAATTTATAGACAATTTGCAGATTAATTGTGGATAATATATTTCTGTGATTGGAGTATTTATTTTTTCTTTTTGTTGTGTAATTTAACTTCAACTGACAGTTATATACAGATATTACATAGAACTTGAAGGTAAACAACTAAAAATTATGATATACAACTACAAAATTTATATACAATAACTACACTGAGTCTTCACAAAATGTAGATATTGTGAAGCTTATTGGTAGGCAAATCGTATTCTAACATCAAAATACTCATGTTTAATATAATGAAGATACAGTGCTATAAACAAGCCAACTTATATTCAAGTGAACAACTAATAATGAAACATAAAATAATAAAACAATAAGGTATGCTGCAATAAAAACATACAAATTTTATTCATAAAGTAGTGTATTCTCCTTCAAATACAAATTGGCATCAACTAAACTAGGAAAACAGGACACTATTTCTTCTTTCTCTGGACTCTAGTCTTCTCATTCAAAGCAGGTGTACCCTGCCTCCTTGCTAGCCTTCCTGTAACCTCACTTTCACTGATTGACCCATCTTCTTGCTTCTTTGTAGCATAGTCCCATAGGAGAGCTCCATAGCGTGTACGGTATTGGTCGATATCCGAAAGGTCTTCTGAAGGAATTGACAAATCTCCAAGGCTAACATACTCCGCAAAAGCAGCCACAAATACCCCACAATCGCTGCATAAGACACAAAAATTTAATTATTTAACAAATGATTATAAAAAAAAAAATAATTAACCATCTAGAAAGAGAGAATAGTTTTTTTACAGTGATCCTTCCTTTTGCTGTGGAATCTCCGCAACCAACCACTGTATGTTGAGAGGGTCTGTAACTGATTTCTCAATGTATGCCTTTGTGGTCTTGAAGTCAATGTCTTTACGCTTACCATAGAAACCAGTGCAAGACAAATACAGAGGGATAATGATTGAAAACTTATCAACACATGATTCAACAGCATTATGATTGTGTGAAGACACCATGGAATCATACACATAAAGTTGCCTGTCCAATGCTAAAGATTTTAACATAGTACTTAATGAGGGCCCCGCAATTTATGTGTTTTATGCAGCGAGGCTCGTCTCAGGTTTATTTAAAGGCCATCCTAAGGAACCTATGATTTTTCTATTACATTTTGTCTCTAAAAGGGCTTTACAATATGAGATTCGGGTTTTCAAGTTCAAGTCCGGATTCAAACAAAAGGGTAAAACCTTTTAATTTAAAACCGCAACCTAACTCGAAAGCCCAATTTATATTCCATTAAGCTATGAACTAAGGTCTTCAAACCAAGTCCCAAAACAGAGAATCTTAATGGAGCTCGGATGAAGATCGATCAAATGGGCCTGCTCGGGGGCCCAAATCGAAACTGAATTGAATCCACAGGTTGAAATACAAATTCACATGGACTGTTGTTGAAGCCAATGCGACAGGGCAAGATTAGTGACAATTTTATCCAAAAAACTAAGAGTTCAGATTAGCATATGCAAACAGCTCGATTCCATGGACATCTTTTAATTCCGATCTATATTTACACCGGACTATACATCTAAACGTTAGGCGTGGATAATAAGCAATTGATTTCAAATTTAGACGCGTGAAACTCATATTTGATCGCAATTTCAATCTGATTTTTACATTTCTGGGCATGCAATCTTGTCACATTCAGTTTTCAACCAGTAAATTAACAAGTCCAAATTCATACTACTGCTGTCATTAGTTAAATGCTCACAGCCATTCATATGTCGAATTACTAACTACAAGCGAAGATCTAAATCGACTTCTACCTGTATACCATTGCTAACATCGACAGTTAAGCTAATCATCCAAATACAAT
>NC_031989.1:49224001-49285762 GCF_001879085.1 Nicotiana attenuata
ATATATTGTAGTTAATAATATTACCTACTGAATTTCCTTTTCCAGCTTCCTGAGCTTCTTAGCCACAGATTCCTTGTCCTCTTGACAATCTGTATGTTTGGGTTCCAATGTTGGAGAATCAACATTTGGAACCTCTGATGATTGTGCACCTTGTTCATCTTCATACTCAATCTTGTTTGGCAGAGTAAGCACTCCAATCTCTTCTCCAGATTCAGTCATGCTTGTGAACTGAATGATGAAAAAAAAAGTTAGTTCCACTAAAGAAGAAAATGTAGACTATTTGTAGATATTATGAAGGTAAATGTAGACAGTAACCAAAACTGAAAAAAATACCTTAATCCACTCAGGCTTGATCATCTTCTCTTCAAAGGCAGTTAACCAAATTTGCCCCTTAGTAGCTGACCATCTTAACATGCGAGGTATTGAGTCAGGAGACCTCGTAGCAAGCTCCGTGCTGACGGTCGAGTAACACTCATAAAGCCACACTTGCAAGGCTAATGAGCATTCCCGTATGAGATAAGAATGTACACGGGGATTTAGACGATGCCTAACGGATTCCATAACCTGATTGAACGATTTAATACCCCACGGGTATGACTCAAACCGTCCAGACTCTACCAAATAGAACCTAAAGTTGTCTATAAAAGACACATGGTCTTTGTCAGAAGGGCAAACAAAAAATTCCAAAAGATAAAGAATTCACAACTTGACTGCATCCTCATCGTTTACCCAAGATCTATTTGTCACTATGTTTTTCAAATACCACTTCTCTACTCTTTTTTTGTTAGAAAAATAGCTATTCATTAACTTGCTAACATAACTAGAAGTGTATCCATAATCTGAAAACTGATTCACACAATTTAAACCAGTAATTAAACCAAACTCTCTCAATGAAAAATTTAATTTTCCCCCCTTCAAGTTGACTGAAAAAAATGATTCATTAGACTTAGACAGTTTATACTTCATGAGGAGATGAATAGCTTGGTTTTGCATGCAAATAGAGGGGAGAGACAGTAAGTAACCAAAACAATTATTTTTAAAAAGCTTTAAAGCATTTGGAGACAATAACTCTTTTATCTGGCCAGGAATGCTAGGATCACACAAAGTGTGGAATCTAAGCACACCATAATCCACATTATGTGGCGTAAAATAATGTCCATTCTGCACAAAATGATAAATTAGTTCACATTAGTAAAATGCATAAAAATGAAGCATTAATCTACATATTATCTACATATAACTACACCATCACTACGCAAATAGCTAAAAACAAATGAGGAAGAAAAAATACATACATAATTGCTTCAAAAAAATACAGCCTATCCACATAACTACAAAACACTACAAGACATCTACAAATATAAAAATTATCTACAAAAATGCAGGAAGAAGAAAGTAACTACATCTCTGTTTCAAAATTTAAAAGCTAACGACAATTGCAATACAAGACAACTACAAAATAACTACAATTATAAACTGTAGAAAATCACAACTACAATCAATCTACAAAATTAAGACAACTAATCTACAATTTACCAAAACACTTAAAACAGAGATTTTGATATCCAAAACAAAATTACAAAACTGGAAACGAAAATAATAAATGTTTACCTTCGCCAAAATTTTTTTTGAACCAATTTGGGGAGATTTTTGGATTGTTTCTTCGATTTTTGCTTTGAGGAAGCAGGAGACAACTTGGGTTTTTTTACTCTTGGAATTTTAGGGACATCGTTAACAAAGTCGTCATCTACACAAAGCTCTTTATCCTTTCTTTTGAGTTGTTTGCCGCCTGGTGTACCACTGCCTCTAGCATCGACATCGTGCAAATGCTTTGTTCTATTCTCGGCACGGATTTGTCTAGGAGATGAACTGTGAGTAGTAGGTTCCATTGCATGTGTAGATTTTAGGGATTTTTGTGGTGATTTTGGTGTTAAAACACCCAAATCGAAAGAGGGGATATCACCTACTGTCGTTTTTCTAGGTATTTTTTTGGGAGATTTGATGTTCTTCATAGTTTAACTTAAACTTGACTAAAAATGGGAAAGAATTTTGAAGAATAAGAATTTAAATGGAGAAAAATGAAGAATGTGGGTAACTTTTGTTCTGTAAAGAAGAAAACATACGCAGAACGTGAGGGAGTGAAGGTAAAACGTGGGGGGAGGGGGGAGTTAGGGGTAACGTGCGGAGGGGGTGGGGTTGAATTGAAAGGAAAGAGAAACGTGGGAAGTCCTATAATTATGCCTCATATAAATGCCTATTAATTATATTCCTTTTTTAAATTATGGTATATAAATGATAATTTAATATACTAAATGTAATTTACTCAAACCTTAAACATGTAGGGTAAAAAGGTTTCATAAATGTGATAGGAATGTAAAAATTACTAGATATGTTATGAAATTTAATAAACTTCAACTGATTCCATGAAGAAGTTGACATCATTTAAAATACAAATAAATTTAAATAGTAGATTACCAGATAATGGTTTATTGTTGTTGATAAAAGAAATGTATATAGTTTCTATTTTATGAAAGTGGACCCAATTATTATTAGATTTTATATAAATAATATTAATAGAATAAAAATTAGAAAAAAAAATTAAAAGAATTGCCCATCGCCATTGCTTTTCTGTTCCCCAAAAAAGAATCCAAATTAGTCCTCTTCAATATTCACCCCCTTTCTTCCCCAAAATCCCAATTTGGAGAGCGAGTCACTGAAGTCGCCAAATTGACAACTCTATAGCAAATTTAATAGCCCCTATAGTATACTACCCCGTGATTCTCTTGCAGAAAATTCAGTTTAACCCATTTATAGCATTCTACAGTTGGAATTACCATTTAACCACCAGCAGCTCTTGTAGAAGAGGAAGATTTGAGAATTATACTCCAGTGAGCTTGAAACAAGAACCTGACTGAGGCAATTTTCTCAAAAGGACTTAGAAGTTCGGAGCTCCTTATTGAGGTCCCAACATTTCTGTTTTAATTCGATTATTCAATTGATTGCTTTTTTCGTTTGTGGATATTTCATTTTGGATTTAGAAGTTTTCATCTGTGTTTGGTGATTCTGGGTGAAATATATATCTTTTGTGGACATCTTAAAGCTTGTGTCTTTTTTTATAATCTAATTGCTATTCAGGTTTCATGCATGGCATTCATGTGAAGCTCTGGACTCTCTTTTTTCTTTTCTTTAATATGATAATCAAATCGAATTGGCTAGTAGAAAGCTTAAAGATACTTCAATAGAGGGCCTAATAGGTTTTATAGTGTGATTTAATATCCATGACAAGTGGCAGAACCAGGAATTCTGAACAAGTGGATCCAGAACAACAATAGAATGTCACATATGGGATTGGAACCTGTGATCCAAAGCAATTGTTAAACCCCCTTTGCCACATCACTAGACTTTTTCCTTATAGGATTCAATAATTTATTAAAAAAGGGCAGCCTACCCTGACGTAAGCGTAAGTGGCTAATTCTACGGTTCGAACCTGTGACCTATAGGTCACATGGGAGACAACTCTACCGTGGCTCCAAGGCTCCCCTTTAACAATTTATATATAACCTAAAAAATCATTTTTGTCCTATTTGCACACGTAATTATTCAGTTCACTCCTCTTAGCTCCGCCACTGTCCATGATGCCGAAGGGTTTTAGGCCCAAGTTTACATAGGTTGATGTTTGCATCTCGAATTGCCTAGAAGTTTAAGCTATTCTTATGGTTAAGAGATATGCATTTACCTCTGAAAAGCTTGCCTTTTTACCCTCCCTTGCACCATATTTTTCTTGTATTGACCAAGCACATTGAGTAATAGAACTAAAATAATTGCTAAGTGACTTTTGTGTTGAGTGATGATGATCATAACTGTTTTACCATAATTATTAATGTTTTTCTAGAACATGAGCTTTGCATTCAGAGTAAAATGTTGCATCTGCTTTAGCAATTTTGTTTGTAGTGCATTGTCTTCAGCAACATATGGCACCTAATATATTGTATTTAAGTGATGATTTTCTATTTAACTGTTCCCTCCTTATTGTTCTCTGTCCTTTCAATTTAGTTTCTCATATTACTCATGAGGACACTTTATATCCAGTCAGTAGGTTTTAGGTAACTTTTGGAAGTGGGATATGTGCAATACAAATTCCATTTCATGAATTAAGAGTGCTGGACGATTGCTCTGTAATAAATTTTTGATTATATTTTACTTTGAATTTTGACTTTATAGGACTTGCTAGTGCATTCATAAAATATCGTTGGTAGGTCGTGCGGAAGGTTTATAAAATATTATAATCTCAATCTAATTGGTTTCTCTTTCTTCCTCATCCCCCTTGTTTCCTTCTTATTTTACCTAATGGAGACTGCGGAGCCTGGTCTTTCAGTAAATAGAGATACACAATAGGCACACGCTTAGGCTCCAGAATTCTGAACCTGAACACAGAGAAGAAAATTCATAATGCTCTTGGATGTGTGATTCACTGTTCAACTTTTAATGCTTAATGCTGTTGGAGTATTTTGAAATTTAATCCAGTAGATTTATTAGTGTGTATTATGTTCGCAGCCGAGCTGACTGAATCATACTGTGTGTAAATTGTCATGCTGAATGCTGCTTCCAACTGGTGGGGGTGGGATGAATTCTACAATGGATGACATGAACTTAATACATCAGGCTCAGAGGCATCATCTTGTAGTGAGAGAGATAGGAGAAGAAATTGATTTGGAAATAGGGCCTGGGGATGATGACCCTTCATTTAGTAATAACACTTTGATTAATGTTCCACCACAAGAATCTGCGGGCGAAGAGCATGATGAGACCAAGCAGATGATGATTCATCAAGCTTCCGGAGTGAATCAGGATTTGTTGAAGACTCAACCAGTGAAAAAGAAAAAGAAGGTTGTTAAAAGATGGAGAGAGGAGTGGGCAGATACATATAAGTGGGCGTATGTTGATATGAAAGATGGCACAGCAAGGATATTCTGCTCTGTTTGCAGAGAGTATGGTAGGAAGCACAGGAGGAATCCTTATGGAAATGAAGGCAGTCGAAACATGCAGATGAGTGCTCTGGAGGAGCATAATAATAGTTTACTTCACAAAGAAGCTCTTCGTCTCCAAATGGCATCCAAAGATAAGATAGTTGTTGATAAACCTATATATGTTAAAGGTAATTTCCCTTTTAATTTTTTTTTTGTTGGCTCTATTCCACCTTATCCTTTACACTTTTGTTTTTATTTTAAAAATTGTGTGGGACTTCTAAAGCAGTAATTATTTAATTTGTCAACCATTTTCAAGAACATCACTCTTTCCTTCATACCTCCTCTTGCTGTATATTGATGATAGCTTTAGAAGGTCATCAAGTACACATAGTTTAATTTTCTGCCGTATGTAGAAACCGTATTTGTTGTTAATTAGGTTTCAAATTCTTCTTCTTTTTTCCTTGAGGAGTTCATATATTCCAACTCTACCCCTAAAAATTGAAATATATGAGTTTGATGTCAGTGGTAGCAGCAGCTATTTTGTTAATATCTAATCTAAGCAAAAACTTGTAAATTGTCCAACTTAAGTCTTTCCCTGGATCTTATTCTTATTATATCCCTTTGGAAGATTATGCCTTTCACTTTTGCGAAGTTCAGAAGTCTCTAGAACAGGTTAATTTTATCCAGTATGCTTGCATGGGTTTGTACGACTATTGAGTAGGCAAATTAATTAATTGACATACTAAACTGACTCTTATGTTGGAAGTAGTTGGGTGATCTCAAGTATGGGAATGGTGGGCCAAAAATTGGTTTTGATCTTCTATTCCATATTGAGGGATAGAGTTGTAAATTTGTGACTAGTGTTTAGAATCACAGGTATATCTTTGTTTAGTACTTTTGTGCTCTGTTTTATAAAAGTGAGACAATAACCACTGAAGTCAATTTGTTATCACCTTGAACATTCACACATATACACACGTGTATGTATGTGTGTATCAGATTGTCATTTCACATTCATTCTTGTTTGTTTGTGTAGATGTGGGATTTTGTTCCTAGCGACTAAGATTCTTTTCTGACTTTTTCATTGCTGTTGTAATTCCTAAAAAAGCGCTTATGTCAAAAACGGCTGGATCGATCATTGAAGCTGCATTAAAAAGGGATCCTCATGAACTAGAGTTCATACAATCTGTTCAAGAAGCGGTTCATGCTTTAGAAAGAGTCATTTCAAAAAACTCAAGGTAAGTTGTCTTGAGAATAAACCATATGTATGAAAGAGTAATCATTACAACTTTTATTACAACTCTGATAAGAGAATATTTTACTATGTTAGTTACGTAAGCACTATGGAGCGGTTATTAGAACCTGAGCGCACAATTATTTTTCGAGTGCCGTGGGTTGATGATAGGGGTGAGACGCATGTGAACCGTGGGTTTCGGGTTCATTTTAATCAGACTCTAGGTCCATGCAGGGGTGGTCTCCGTTTCCATCCATCGATGAACTTGAGTATTGCCAAATTTCTTAGCTTTGGACAGGTGATCTTCTGCTAATTATCGTACTCTCTTAATTTACATGCAAACACTCGTAATGTGTGTATAATTTCTTTAAAGAGTACAAGCAATGATGTGCAGTTCAATTGAGAAAGTTTGCTGCTTCTCATAATGTTTTATTTTGCTCTCCTTTGGTAGACTTTGAAAAATGCCTTGTCGCCTTACCGACTTGGGGGTTCTTCAGGTGGAAGTGATTTTGATCCTAAAGGCAAAAGTGATAGTGAGGTATATGTTTATGTTTAACCATGTTGATTTCTAATCACGAATTTGTTTTCAAGCGTTAATCTTTCTTCTACGTCCTGCCTACTTCACTGTAGGTCATGCGATTTTGCCAGAGTTTTATGAATGAATTGTATCGTTATTTGGGTCCTGAAAAGGTAGCTAAAGACTAACTTCTATGTCTATTTTACTTTGAGTTTCCTGTCAAATCATATCTTGTTTCTGTAGTCTGATTATTATCTAATCATGTAGGATCTTCCTTCAGAGGAGATGGGTGTTGGTACTCGGGAAATGGGCTTTCTGCATGGACAATATCGACGACTGGCTGGTCATTCACAGGTGAAGATGGTTAATTTTTTGATATTTCAGATCATCTTATTCTGTTCCTTCCATTTCTTTTGTTTTCTGCACCTAATGTGACCATGGATAAGAATTGTATCAAGACCAGACAAACTAACAGCCTAACATCCTTAAACGTATTACGAGAATCAAGAGGCTAATAATTCACATATTATATGAGATTTTCTGAATTTCGTAGGGTGACAGCAGAATACAGATCTAAGCTAAATGATCTTGATATTTTAACTCAAAAAAGAGAAAAAGTAGAAGAGAAGAGAATGCCATCTGATGGATTTCTGAACTGTGTTATTATTGTCATTTCTGCTGAAGATGAAGTGAGGAGGACAAGAGGGGATTCTGTACATAGCATTATGTCATTTTTTTTAATAAGTTAAGGCTGCGTACAATAGACACTTGTGGTCCGGCCCTTTCCCCGGACCCCGCGCATAGCGGGAGCTTAGTGCACCGGGCTGCCCTTTTTTTAGCATTATGTTATGTACAAAGCTGCAAAACTAAAAATAAATTCCTGAAAGTATGCCTGTCTCCTTCTTATGATCTCATTGGGCTGAAGGACTAATAGTTCATGGAGAAGGCTCTGCTATTTTCAACAAAAAGCCACTAATTGGCTTTGTTGTTGATCTAATGAGGAGCATCTCTATCAGTTAGTCAATTGAAAGTTCTAATGTGCATGCATTTCCCTCGTTCGTAAGTCCACAACCACAAGGCACTTGTTGGTATCCTTTTTGAGCTTCTTCGGTAGTTTGGGCAAGTTACCGAAAGCTGTTAAGCAAGTTTTTCAATTGTATGATTTTAGGGCTTCTTTTACACTTGCAGATTTAATTATTACTACTATTGTGCCGGTTCTTGTGATTCAGTTTTCCATTTAGGTATGTCTCAAAATGTTTGACTCACTTCCAACAATGATAATTCACATCTAAGAATTTTTAAACAATGATTTGATGTGCCAATTGATATAAACAGGTAGATCTAACTTATTAAACTCCTTGCTCCAATTAAACCCTGTCATGTAAAATGGTCCGGGTAAGTATTTGTTTACAAGTATATATATGGAAGTTGTTTTTGGTTGTCCTTGTAATAAGTCAAGATATAGATAACACTCATGTAGGGGTTTTAGTCCTTCCTGTAGGGGTTCCTACTCTTCTAGATAAAACATTGCTATCTGTCAAATATTACTTTTTTCATTTTATTCTCTTTTTGTTGTTTCTACACGTCTTTAACTGACTAAGGGTTCATGGTAACACCCGTTTAACAGCTGTGCCAATCATATAAACGAAGCATAATTCTGAAGCGCTTGATGTAGTTAGAGATATTAATAATAGATAATTAACAGTTCTTCATGGGTGAACCGCCAGATTTAATGCTTTTGAGCAAGAAGTTTTTTTTCGACCTTTTTCCTTTGAATGTGTTGTATATCATCCAAATGATTATACACATTCTCCTTTCTGTTCTCCTCTTTCTTTTCTTTTTAATTTTATGAATAGTTAAATTGATACACGTTCCACGTTATGCAGGGAAGTTTTACAGGACCTAGAGTAAATTGGTCAGGCTCCAGTCTTCGAACTGAGGCTACTGGCTACGGATTGGTGGAGTCTCTTCTTATGTTGGTTTAATTTGTCAAATACCTGTCTCATTCCTGCCAACTAATTTCTGTTGCAAACTTTAGGTTTTCTTTGCACAGCTTATGCTTGCAGACATGAACAAAGAACTAAAAGGTTTAAGGTACCATCCTTTCCAAATGATGGATTTCCTTCTGTTTGAAATCAGAAATATAAGAGCAAAATAGCCTAATGTTTGGGGCTTCTTTTACTGATCCTCATGAATGGCAATGTCACTGGATCTGTTTGTTATTATGAGCATCCACCTACATTATGGGCATTGCTGAAAAATGGCAAGCCTGTTAGAAATTCACGGAGATCTCTTTGTCAGAAGACATGAGTGGGTAGCATGTAGATATTTATACCGTCCGACATTATAGGTGGCACGTAATTAGGTCATTATAGCCTGACCCCTCCAAGGCATTTAAATTATGAGCTTCGAAACTATTTGCATTGGCAGGTATCGATAAGTAGAGAGAGAAAGCTGTTTGCTCTTGGTATTTGCGGGTGTTATCAGAAATAATGCTTGTAACGTCCTTTATGTTCAGGTGTGCAGTTAGTGGTTCTGGAAAGATTGCAATGCATGTCCTAGAGAAGCTCATTGCTTACGGGGCCGTTCCCATCACCGTATCTGGTAAACTTTCTGATTTCTTTTGAAATCTTTTTCAGCTTGAATGGTGAACTTAGAGGCGTTCTCTAAAAAATCTGTATTCCAATATCAACCAGTACAGCCTGCGACCTACCTTCTTTCATTTTTATATTTTGGCTTGGCTTAGAACTTATATTTAGGAATCACCGAACATTCAGTTTATGCTTGTCACAGATGTTCTCTTCCAGAAGGTGAGAGTGATAGTTCATTGCACCACTAATTTGGTGCAGGTACAATATGATACTTAAATTATTAAATTTGCCAATTATGATTTTACAGACTCAAAGGGTTATCTGGTGGATGAAGATGGATTTGATTTCTTAAAGATATCTTTCCTGAGAGAAATCAAAACTCAGCAGAGAAGCTTAAGGTTTGTTTTTTTCTCCACAATAGCTGTGTAGACAAATACCTTTGAGATTTTGAATAAATGGCATACTTACAAGTACTTTTGCAGAGATTACTCAAAGACTTATGCTCGCTCAAAGTACTATGATGAAGCTAAGCCTTGGAGTGAAAGGTGTGATGTTGCATTCCCATGTGCCTCACAGAATGAAATTAATCAATCTGACGCCATTAACTTGGTTAACTCTGGTTGTCATATACTTGTAGAAGGTATTGGTCAACCTCCTGTTATCATTATCACTCGTTTGTTATTATTGTCCAGGATTCCTACCCATATAGTGAGTGGGTAAGTGGCGTTCCTTTCTTTTAACGCTTTAACTGTATTCCTGTTCATTTTTAGGCTCCATTATGCCATGTACCGCTGAGGCAGTTGATGTTTTGAGAAAGGCTAATGTCCTAGTTGCTCCTTCTATGGCTGCTGGTGTTGGAGGGGTAGGATCTACTTTCCTCACTAGTCTGTTCATGATAAGTAACTCACTTGTTGAAAAGTAGCAAACACTACCTGAATTTGCAACGGAAGTCATTATGTATTTCTACTATCTTTTTTGCGTTCAAAGTAAGCTTATGCTTCTATGTGACAGTAATACTGGCTTGGGTCTTCCAACATGGGTAAGATATAATGCTAAAGTAGGAAATTTCAAACTCTAATTTCGACTGTTGATGGATTATTAGTAAGGTTAAGGATGAAAGTCTTGGTAACTGTGAAAAAAATGGTTCAATTTTGTTCAACTCATGAATGGGAATGAGAGATGGAAGCAACATTCTCTTCATTCGATCCCAATTTTACTTTTACACAAGAAATGATTTTGGAGACTGTCCTGTAGTTAACCGGCTTCCTGCGAGGGCATCTCACACGTTTGATGTCCTATTTAATGCTTGACAAAAGATTCATTTCCAATTTCTTCCACGTTACTTGATTAACTTTTCTTTTGTGATGTCTCATTTTTGACATCCCTTTTATGAGATAGAGCTTGTGAAGTAATTTTGTGAAGCTTGCGTTAGACATAAGTTTAGCAAGAAAGTTGGTGCAACAAGCATGAAACACCAATTTGTATCAACATATGTTTTATATCTTGAGATGCTCATAATAACATGGACGAGGTTTCCCATATTTTCTTCTGTTGTGGACTGACCTTTCTGCAACTTCATTGTGTCCATTTTCTTGGATGGATAAAATTTCTGACCATCAATCGCAGGTTGTTGCAGGGGAACTTGAGCTGAAAGAGTGTAATTTAAACTGGTCTCCAGAGGATTTTGAGTCTAAATTACAGGTTAGCACTTAAATCTTGATGCAGAACTGGAGCTTTTATTTTGGGGGTGGGGGGGTAGAGGGGTAGAAGTGTCAATATGATAAAGCTCATCAGTTTGCTTCTGATAATTCAAATATATTTAGTTGGAGCAAGTGCCAATCAAAGCAAATTGTTATGCTTTTCCTACTCGTGGTCTAGCCAACAAAAATTAACATGTGCTGGAGTCAGTTGTGAAAGAATATCCTCTTGTTAATCATCTTCATGTAGCATTTTATCATATGCTTGTTGTCCGTAAATATTCTGTGAACCAACACTAGTTGTCTCTAGATGAGGTTTTGTATAGTTGCAGGTGTTTCTTTTGTCTGTTTTCCATTTTAATGCAAATGTCATCCCTAGTAACAGTGAGGATGGATCTCTTGCTTGCTGCAGGAGGCTATGAAACAGACATACCAGAGAGCCCTAAAAGCGGCAACAGATTTTGGTTATCAAAAGGAAAGTCCAGAGTAAGTTTTTGCCTAAAACTAACACCACAAAAAAGTGGTCTTTATGTGCAATTTTATGGATTTAGTAAATAGGCGCTTACAACAATTGTCTCTTTCCGTCTTCTTGAGCCGAGGGTCTATCGGAAACAGCCTCTCTACTCCGTCGGGGTAGGGGTAAGGTCTGCGTACACACTACCCTCCCCAGACCCCACTTGTGGGATATTAGTGGGTTGTTGTTGTTGTAGCGCTTACAACAATTATATTGAACAGTTTGAAGGAAATTGTTCCTGTGCTTTGTTATATTATGAATAATGTCTTTTTGTGTTTTTGTTTTTTCTTTCTACATAAAGCATGAAATATTCTTTCTAAAATGCTCTTCAGTTCTTTTCTTAACAAGATTGTTGTTTTTTTCCCTTGAAATGTTCTATTATCCTTTTGGATTTTTGTGATAGACATTGCTCGCGTGGATATTATCTTGTTCAAACATGCTAGCTCGATTCAATAGGTTGTTGTGATATTTGCAGGGCGTTGGTCCATGGAGCAGTGATCTCTGCTTTCCTAACGATTGCCAACGGTATGGTGGACCAAGGATGTGTATAAATTGCAGCTTTTTCTTGATATAGCTAAATATCATATTTAATTACTTTTTATTTGACATCAAATAAAAAGTATGGTGGACCAGGATCTTATACAGTGCTTGATATTGTAGATGGTGGGAGGAATATATGTTTGTCATTGTAGTGTACATGTATTATGTAGGTTAGTTAATGTCAAAGCTTTGGTGTAGGATGTACTACATTTCTATGTTAGCAAGGTTTAGTTAGCTGCTGAAATACAAAAAGTAATTGTGAAAGCAAACACTTGGTATTGTGGGGTTGATGGACTTTTAAGTTTTCAGCAAGGAAATCCTTATAACTTGGATGGACTCCAATAAACCTTTTCAAAGATAAAAAGGCAAGGGAACACTCTGATTAGTTGGATACACCAAAAGAAATATTTTAGGTGTTTTGATCTGAATATGGATGTATTATTATACTTTTTCTTGGATTGAATTTATGAATTGCCAAAAAGAAAGCGTGAAACGATATTAAGTTTATTATTAATAATAATGGAGAAGTTTTATTATTGCACTAAAAACAACTGGACCTTTTTTGAACCTTGGACTTGGAAAATATCTTTTTCTTTAGGGACAAAAGAAGTTGAAATTTAAAGTTAAGAGCCGCATATATGCTAAATAAGTGAAAAATTATCCAATCTAAGAGATGCACAACTATTGACATAACCAGAAATTGTAACCTTTGAAGTTCAGTTGGCAATAGTTCAAGCATTTGACTTTTAGTTGGGAGAAGTGGAAAAAAGAGTCGCCACATAAAAGTTAACGTTATTTGTGTGATGTTTAGTTTCATTTAGTCTTTACACATAACTAATACTCGAGTAAATTATGCGGTAATGTAATATTATTTTATGGAGGATAAAATGTGATATAAGAATATGAGGATTACTAATACATGACTAAAACAACTAAATGATAAAAATAATCTTTTATGTAATAACCGATAATTTATTTTGTTAATGTGTAATAATATTTAATAAAATAACCAAATACAATACTAATAAATTCATTATAAATTATTGTATTACCAATTTTTACATAATTTAAATTCTAAACCAAATGACCCGCACAGAATTTTGAAGAAAGTCAAAGCGCACCAAGTGTGTGTAATAACTAAAAATTCAGAGGAGTATTATTGAGTTCGAGGTCGGTATGCACTGTATACAAAAACTGGAATTTGCTCAGTATAAAAAAGCCGACGTATATAAGGAGATCGGCACCCTCTTTTTCCCCAAAAGAAACCTACAACCTAAGCCACTGACCTAAAACACACACACACAACTAGGGACAGTCGGACAGACGAAAAACAAAACCCTCCAAAATCCCTATATATTCCAATCCTTGTCCTTGTTGGTCTCATAATTCTGCGTTTATTAGAATTGTTCGATGCTTCTCCCGTTCATAATCGGATCCACTTCAGCTAATACTAAATGCTCTGTTTCTCCTTCTTTGTTTCTTCCTATTTCATGTCTGCAGCAACAAGGCTAATTTTTCATAAGTTCCCTATAAAGTTGTCTACTTTAGTGGTTTTTGAGTTCCACCCTACAATTTTCTGCACAGCATGAGTGATTCTAAGGTGTGTATTATTGATTGTTGATGTTTCTCTTTTGCTTTTGGTGGGTTTTTGGTAATTCTAGAATGTTCTGAATTATGGACAAAATTGGTTCTTGAGTTGTGGTTGTAATATTGTGGTTTGTGGCCTTCATATTGTGGATGCCTGAGTAAGGTAAAGACTGCACTTTGTTTCTGATATATGGTGATTGAGTGGAATTATGATGTTTGATTGTTTTGAGTTATGGATAAAAATCAATTCTTTAGAAGTTTGGGATGGTTCATAGGTTTATCATTGTCTGGTTATTATTGGCTGTAAGCAATTTGTTTGTGATGATGTGCATTTTTTTTTGGGGGGGGGGGGGGGGGGGAAGTATGTTCTTTGAGTTGCGGACTGTTTTTTTTTTTTTGGTTTATATTTTTACTGTTATTGATTGCTAGTTTGGTTTTTATGGTATGTGGTTGTTGTGGATGACCTAGGAAGTGAAAAATAAATCTATGTTTCTGTCAGATGGATATGCTGTTAGAGAAAGATTTTAGTTAATGGTTGAATGGCTTCTTGCTGCAAAGTAAAAGAGTCCTAAAAATTTCCCTTTTTCTCCACATGGTTGTCTTTATGGATACTTGTCTAGTAGGAAGTGGTCCAGTGCTAAGTTACGTAAGATCACTTGGGAATATCTCAGGCTTGTGGTAGTGACCAATTACTGTGGTTACTTGCGCTTTGCTGGTATATTCTATTTACCACGGAGTCAGGGGCGGATTTGTAGGCAAATTGACGGGGCACGTGAACCCATGGTCTTTCCGTCAAACTAGGTATTTTATGTACACTTTTTTTTGGAATTGGTCTAGTATTCTCTGGTGGCACCCATGCTCCAAAGAGGCTTAATGGTGCACTTGGTTGAATGATGAGTTATTTACCTAGAGGACTAGGGATCAAATCCCACTTAATACTTTCTTTTTTCTCCTTTTTTAGTGGTGCACCCATGTTATAAAAATCCTAGATCCGCCTCTGCACGGAGTATGAAAGACCAGGGTTCATTCCTGCCTATTGTATTTTTACTTGATCACTTTTATATTACTAAGACATGGCATAAAGACTTACAAGAATTCAAGTTAATGATCAAGTCAACAAATTTTTTTGGGCACAACTTTAAACAAATACTAACTAACTAAGCTAAACCTTCTATACAATGTTAAATAGACATTCGTTGATCCTAATAGAAGAAGTGGTTTGAGCAGTGATATCCTGCATTTAGCTAGGTGCATTAAGTCAATAAATTAGTGGTTACACAAGTCTTGTGAAGGCTAATTCGGATTTGAACTGATGGGGTTGGCAGTAAAAGACTCAAAAGGAGCTGCTACAATTGCAGGCAGAAAATGACTTCGGTACATGGATTTGGCGTTAGCTGTGTCAAGTGATTGTGTTAAGTGTGGTTTGGACTTGTTAACTTTGTTTGAATAGTTAAGAGCTTTAGATGTGTCGGAATGATTGGTGGATATTTGATATAATTATTGGTACGGTATGATATGACAGAATTACAGTCTGTAGTTTTTGCAGCTTCTGTAGATTTACTCGACCGTTGTGCTGCGTTCGGTGATACTTTAATTAGTTAAAGAAATTACTGACTGCCTCTGATTCTGCCCTTTTCTTTTCCTCTCATTTTGGTTAGCGCTGATAGAGCCAACATTGTTTCTTTTGTCTTGATGTTGCAGTTATTTTTATTTGGTTCATTTACTGAAGATGAAACGAAGTCATTGCTGAACCCGCCATCTGGTTGTGATGCGAATAAGCACGTGGAAGAAAAGGTGATAGTTAATTCTTCAAAATTGGTGCCTGAATTATCTTTTGGAAGTTTCAGCAGTGTGTCCAATTCTCAACACGGTTCTTCCAAAGAGAAAGTAGGCTCAGATTCCTCTGCTACTCTCAAGGAGCAGAAAGCTGGGCATGAGAAACCAAAGACAGATAACTTACTCAGAGAAATCAAACAGAATGGAGATGTCCAGAATGATTACTACGCCAATGGACATGAAGGATCTGCAATGGTACACAATATCGGCTTTAGCAATTTATGTGTGTCGGAAGATGAGGGTAAAACCATTAACAAGTTGTCTAGTACAGCTGGACGAGATGATGGTGCACCATTAAATAAAGGAAATTCGAATGGGCTCACTAGCAATTCAGCAAAAAGTGCATATTCAGGACAGGCCCCTCTGGAGGTATCTGGTGCGCCTCTTGATGTTGCAGGCTTGCTACCTCGGGGTCTAATCAACTCAGGGAACTTATGCTTCCTTAATGCTACATTACAAGCTCTTTTGTCATGTTCGCCTTTTGTTGAGCTTTTGCTAAGTCTAAGCATACACAGTATTTCCAAGGTTGAATATCCAATATTAGCTGCATTTGTGGGGTTTCTTTCTCAGTTTACTGTACCTGGTTCAAATTTAATGAAGAAAGATGCCACCAGTATTGAAGTTGGTACACCCTTCAGCCCAGCAGTATTTGAAGCAGTTCTGAAGAAATTTACTCCTGATGTGCCTAAAGCCATTTCCGGCAGGCCAAGGTCTGTACTTATTTACACTTGTTTAGTATCTTTTTTCTGGAGTTTTCTTCAATGTACTTGTTGTGACAGACCTTGAGGTTACCATTTATCGATTAGTGTAAATTGGAGAAATGTGTCAACTCTTTGTAAAGTATCTCAAAACTCCCTTTATTAACATTTTCCAGACAAGAAGATGCACAAGAGTTCCTGAGTTTTGTGATGGATCAGATGCATGGTGAATTACTAAAGCTTGAAGGGCAATCTGGTTCAAGTGGGAAAAATTCATCTCTTGTTTCGTCAGAAGAAGATGAGGGATGGGAAACTGTTGGCCCAAAGAACAAATCTGCAGTCACAAGAACTCAGGACTTTGTTCCTTCAAAATTAAGTGCAATTTTCGGAGGGCAGTTGCGGAGTGTTGTTAAAGCAAGAGGTAGTGTGCTTTTTATAAATATTGAGATTTGCTTCTTATATAAAGATCATCTGCTACTTATGAAGAGCATAAGACTAGTCAAATCTAGGGGTATTACCTGAGTTTTGGAAAAAGGACTAGTCAAATCTAAGAATTGGGAATTGGTTATTTCCATAAATTTTCTCATTTTGGATTGCCCATGTGAATCCTGGTCCAACTGTGATAACTGTTAAAGGAAGTGTGTATCATCAGTTTAAGTTAAATATCCCCTCTAAGACAAAAAAAAGGATTTACACAAAATTAAGTAGCTTTTGAAAAGTGGTAAGAAGCTTCGTTTTCTCTCTAAATCCCAGCAATTTCTTGTTTGCTACTTTTCATGATTTTATTTTAGCAGAAAGATTGCACATGACCTATAGGTTGATCATTAACTCTATTGCATGACCAAAAAAACAATTCTGCCTTTATTGTAAATTTGTCAAAGGACGCATAGAATGCAACAGAGGAAGGTGACTTCTGGCTGTAGCATAGGAAATTATCTTTTTCCCAGCAACCAGTCTACAGTATTATCTTTAGTTTCAGAAACTGTAAATGTGCTATATTACAAGCTCTCAATCTGACAAATGCAATAGCTCGTTTGCCAAGCAACTAGATGTTGTGGTCTTTTATCTATTTTTCGTAGGAAAGAGAAATTTGTCTGACCTAATGAGGTTCTCTCAAGTTTCAACTATTTTTGAATTTGGATTGAGTTTAAGATTTTGAATCTACTTTATTTATTATAGGGAACAAACCCTCTGCCACTGTTCAACCATTTTTGGTGCTCCATCTTGATATTTCACATGAGGCTGTTCGTACCATTCAAGATGCTCTCCGTCTATTTGCTGCTCCTGAGACACTCGAGGAATATAGAACAACAGTAGGAAAGGTAAATTGTTCCGCTACCTTTGGACATTATGGTTTGTAGTGTCTGCTCTTAAAGTGTTATGAGTTACAGTACGGAGTCAAGCTGTTCCTCTTATATCTTTTGGGGAGCCTATGAAATCCAAATATTCATGTACGACTGTACGTCACCTACAAAATGGAAAATTACACTAAAAGGATAAGGTTGTTTGATAAAAAGCCTTCAATCTGTAAAGGCGATTAAATTTTCCTTTAAATCATCTAGGGTTCCTTTCCTTCGAGAGTCCATGAAGTGAAGACTGGAACTGTGAGACATGTATTCTGCAGTTGTTTTGAAGCCTTTTTCCCATGCCAGCTCCAGTTCTTTGCATCACCAACTGAAACCCTAAAATGGTTATTAAAAAACCTTTACCATATGTCCCTTGCAAAAATTTAAAAAACAAGTTTTGTGAATTTTCATTGTGCAATCCTCATAGGTAACATCAAATATTCCTATGTTAGACAAGCTTCACGCATAATAACAAGTAACAACTAGTTTTACAGGTTCAATCATAATTTGCTACAGGATTTTCCATGGCCATTCCTTTCCAGTTCTCCCGGCTACATTCATATTTTGACAACAAGTTCTAACTGCAGATATATCTTTCTTTGCATCTTTCAACCTTATAAGATCTGATGCCTTAGTTGCACAGCTGCTCTCCTCCAACTTTTAGGAGTGGAATCAGCCTTCTACCTGTCATCAGGATTAACTTTGTTTTCCTATTGGTTGATTATTCACAAGTTATTGCTGGTTTAGTGATCACTGATCAGATTTAAATGATCACATTCAGCAGAAGGTGCAAGTAGCACACATTGGGGATAAAATGAGAGTGTCTTCAGATGGTTTGGTCATGTCCTGCATCAACCTACAGATGCATCGGTCCGTAGGTGTGGAACTATGCTGAAGGAGGGTGTCAAAAGGGGACAGGGTCACAGGGTAGACTTAAAATCACATGGAAGGAAGTTGTCTCGAAAGACCTACAAATCCTTGGAATCAATGCAGACTTAGTTAAAGATGGACATAATGGAAGAGAAAGATCCATATAGGTGATACCTACTAGTTGGAATGAGTTTCAGACTTGGTAGAGAACTTCTATTATTATTATTATTATGAAAGACCTGTGCTTCTATTTTCGTATTATCTTGCTGTTGTTACTGGGTTTTTTCCATGACTAGTAATTTCTTTCCTATATTATTGTGACTTTGCTTTCCTTGAGCCGAGAGTCTATCAGAAACAACCTCTTTACTTGCACAAGGTAGGGGTAAAGACTGTGTACACATTACCCTTCCTAGACCCTACTTGTGGGATTACACTGGCTATGTTGTTGTTGTTATTGTTATTTATATAATACATTTATCTTATTTTTCACTTTCACTTTTATTTTATTTTAGTAATAATGATGATATCAGTTGAGCTTAAAGAAAGAAATGGGGATTCATATCGCCAATCCCAACTTGTTTGGGACTGAGGTATAGTTATTGTTGTGATCGCTGATCAAAGGCAGGATACTAGCTGGTTTTTGACCTCTAACATCAGGTAGTTTATTTCCTTGCAGTTTGGATCAGGTAGTGCCAGAAAATCCATCAGCATACAGACACTTCCTAAGATGATGATTTTACACCTGAAGCGGTTCGGTTATGGAAGCCACGGAAGTACTAAACTGCTTAAACCGGTGCAATTCCCTCCTGAACTAGTGATAAGCCGTGATTTGCTTGCTACTTCGACTACTGAGGTAATATTCAAATTTAATGAAGTTCTTTGTTAACCCTCTATCCCTATCAGGGGGAAACAATTTAATTTTTGATTTTATAATTCTGGTTGCGATTTTATGGTGTTATAAGGAATATTTTGAAGGTCACTGTAGATAGAATGGATTCAATTGTTCAAGTTGCAATTTCAAGATCTTTGGTAATTGAAGACTAAATTGATCGAAAGTTTGGTCTATCTGAAAAAGTCTCATTCATGGGAAGGAGGGAAAGTACAAGCGAAAGAGCTGATATACTTGAACCCTTATAATCTAAATACCTCACCTTCAATGAACTAATTTTATATATCAACTACTGTGCATATATGATAGTAGGCATATAATTCAGTTAAGTGTTAAATGTGAATATATATTACACCCTTGTGGGTTTTAGAAGTCATAGATATCTATAGAGCAAACTTGGATAGATCATACAGCTAACTCACATGGGGAATTAAGTGTCGTCATTTATTAAAGTGGAGTAATGCATCATAAGTCAGAAACCTTGTCGACAGAGCATGTTGACGTCCCTTGGGTCCAAAAGTGAAAAATCATCACCTTTTTGTACAAATTATCTAGGAAGCAACACATTCTTCTACAATGGCATGATTTCCATAGATTGACATGAGGTGAAACTTTTGTTTGTTGTTGTTTTTACATGCAGGGTCGACAATATCAACTTGTTTCCACAATAACCCATCATGGGAGGGAAGCTTCTAAGGGGCATTATACTGCCGATTGTCTCAGCGAGAGTGGGAAATGGTTGCGATTTGATGATGCCTCTGTTACTGCTGTTACCATTAATAGAGTGCTGCATGATCAAGCTTATGTTCTATTCTATAAACAAGTATAGGCAACACGTCTTAATCCAATCAGGTAACCGAGCGGGACAGAAGACATTCTGAAGTCAATTGGACATTGCCACACCTCAGGCATCTGCACTGCTATGTGCTCCATTGTGTTAGATAGTCATTATTGTGTTTCCATTTACGTGCTCATTAGGAAAATGAAGCATCCATTGGCATCCAGGGCATGTGTGGTAAATGTATGGAAATTTTGTTACCAGTTGTGTTTGGAGCTGTTCCTTTCCTCGTCTTCCTTTTTTGATCTTTGATTCATTATATTAGGAAAATTTGACTATTATGTAATGAGAATGAGGTCGAGATATTTCTTTATACTCTTTTGATATTCGAGTTTCTCTTTACTTTAGTTTAAATTGAAGCATAGCTTTATCTGGAAGGTGGGACAAAGTGAATATATATTGTGGTTTATATGCCTTTCTTTGTCCGCGATGCCTAGGATTAAGAATGAAATGGAATAGCCAAAGCAAGCAGCAGAAAGTATGCACCTATATATGCTGTTCCAAGCCTCAATGCCTTCTTTGGACCGACAGAAAGGGTTCGAAACAATGGAAATGACACTAGGTAGCCACTTTTAAGCATGCTATTTAAAATATATTCACAGTAGAAAATGTATTTAAAGATTAGCCAATTTGTTCAAATGTATTTAAGCATGCAATTTGAAATATAGTCACTTTTAAGTGTGTTATTTAAAATATAGCTACAGTTTAAAATGTATTTAAACAGTGAAAATGTATTTAAAGATTAGCCACGACGTCTTGAAGTTTTATATCCTGAATTCTAAATTAGCAGTTCAGAAATTTAGTACAATTAATGTTAGAATTTCAAATTAGCAGCTCGAAAATTTAGGATACTTAAAAACCTAAAGTTTGGATAATCTATAAATACATCGTAAATTGTGGATAGATTTTAAATAACAGGCTTAAAAGTGGCTACTGGTGTACTTGGCTCTCTTTTCTTTTCTTGTAGTATTTGGATGCTGTAAACTCGTCAAATTTGCAAGAATAAACCGTTCTAATCTTGAGGAATTGTATCATAGTCGTTTTTTCGCAAAATATCTTAGCTTCACCTGTAAATTTATCCTTGTAATTAACTTTTAACTCTTTTGCCTTTTGTGAAGAATAATCGATAGGTCTACGTTGCGCTTACAAGTAAGCATTTCAAGAAGACGAACGTAGAAAAGAAGAAATGGAACTGTGTACCAAGAGGGAATACACGAATTCAACTTTAAATTAAGTTGGGCTATAGTTCTTCTATAGGACAATGCAACACAGTGTGAGTCAAGATTAACTTACTGACAATGGCAAGCAATTAAGTTTTATGCACAGACAACCTAAGGTCTTTTACACAATCAGATTTCTTATTAGGTAATTGCGGCTAAATCTCTATGATAATATGGTTAAAATGGTTAAAACATACTAATAGTCTGAAAAAAACAGTATATATAACTTAAATCCTATTCTAAATAGTGTAGTATCCTTCGAAATCAGTCCAAAGAAATGGTCATTCCATTACACCTACGTAGAATGATTAGTTTAATGAAGCAGTTTTAGATCTTTGCTGCAATTTGAAGAATTTATTTGCGGCATTCTTTTATAAGAGGTGGATTATCTTAATTTAATATCATTTTTTCATTACATCACACCAGCAAAATAAGTCAACTTAATTATTTGGATATTACCTGCATAATATTACAATTAATAACTCTATCTATATCTGTTTGTCAACGTATTCTTAAAACACATATTAAATGATAGTTTTACTATACCAATTATTAAGAGCTACTTTCAATCTCAACCACTCTCCCTTTTTACAACATATATATAAATATAATTAAGAGTTTGACTTTTGCACAGTTTTTCTTACACAATCATGTCGAAATGACCTACAAATTTTCTATAATTTGGTAATTTAAAAATTTACTATTCCATCTAAAGTCCTAATTTATGTGTCATATTTTCCTTTGTAGTATGTCCCCAAAAAAGGTCATACTTTCTACTTTTAGAAATAATTTAACTTTAAACTTTGAATTTACCTTTAATGGGATGATTTATAGAACCACAAATTTCTATATTTTTTACAACTTAAACTACAAAGGTCTTCTTTTCTTTCTTAAACTCCACATCCAATTAAATACCAACACATAAATTACGATGAAGGGAATGATAAATAACATGTGCTAACCGGTTAAAATATATTATTTGCGTAATAATTTATCCCATCTGAATGTGACCTCACTCTTTTTCCTCTACCTTAGCTGCCCATTATTTGTACTGCTATTATATCGTCATATATTGGAATTTAAAAAATACTCAATCAGAATTTCATTATTAAAAATACTTTATGAAGTTATCCTAATCGCGATATCTTCCAAGGAATACACATAAACCATAAGTATTATTTTAATTTGACTGAACATGAATGCGATTACTCATTCCTTATTTGTTTCATTGCGTTATTAATTCACGTAGATTGATGGTCCCTTAAATATTTTTAGTTGAACTGGTAAATATTTAATCACAATACTGCTGGATGGAAACATCCCTTCAAAGTTTAGTTGTTGTCTTTGGAAATGAATTGCTTTTTTTTCTTTTTATTAATAAGGAAATAATCATCACTAAGAAATATAGTGAGATGAATGGAATTTCAACGTGATATAAATCCGAATTAGCCGAGCCAAAAAGAAATAAAAAACTAATCAATTAACTCTCTTGTTTTTTGTTTTCCTCCAGAAAATTAGAGTCAATTTTCAAACCCTGCCCACCAAACGGGAAAAGAATTCCTTAAAAATTCTAAAAGAAGAGTCTTAGGAAAGAAAAAGTCTTAACTTTAATAGGGTAGTCTGATATCTTTTTATTAAAGTATTGAAAGGAGAAGAAGTAGGAATTTGTAGTTTGGTCCCCCCTTTTGTATACAACATTAAACTATTGTGTTTGGATTCCTTTCTTTGAGTTCAATTTAATGAACTGTTACTTTAACTTTTTTAGGTCTTCGTGGTCCAGTCCATAGACCGCTCCTTCTCACCCTTTTTAGCTCCCCCAAGATATTAGAAAATAGGAAGAAAAAAAAAAAGATATTTGTAATTTGGGAATGAAACAACTATTACATGCCCCAAAATGGACATGGTCATAAAATAGTTGTTGTTTCAAATTTGTGCCACAGAAGACTCTTTAAAGAGGAAGCAGCGCTTTCTATTAAAAGTTTTTTCAGGCTCAAACCAAAAATATTTGATTACAACGACAACAATAAATCTAGTGCAATCCCACACGTGGAGTCTGGGAAGGGTAATGTGTACGCACACCTTACCCCTATCTTATGAAGGAAGAGACGTTCTTTCCGATAGACCCTCGGCTCAAGAACAGTGAAAAGGACACAATAAACAAACAATAACAATGGCAAAGAAATAAGATAATAGAAACAAATAGCACAACATGTAATAGCAAAGAAATTAGGAATACGAAGCTATAAGAGAAGTGCGAAAACTACCGGCAGTAATGCCACATCGTCTAATCAACAAGGAACTTGGAATAGGAGAATACAAGACTAATACTAATACTACTAGTACGACTAGAAGAGACTCTCGACTACTTATCAACCCATAACCTTAATCCTCGACCTCCACGCCTCCCTATCGAAGGTCATGACCTCGGTAAGCTGAAGTAGTGCCATGTCCTGCCTAATTGATGTGTGGCTATAATTTTATAGTTCTGTACATTATTTGCCTTGCATTTTATATGCTTTAATGATAAATTACACTTTATTTGTGCGTAATGGAGTCTATTTTATGTGTAGGTGAATTGAAGATGAAAGTAGAGCAAAAGGGATACTTAAACGTTGAAAGCGTGATCGAGAACAGTAAAAAGGAGAAAGCTGGCGACGCCAGACCTTAAGCAAGATTTATACCTGGCGAGGCCAGGCAAATGCCAGCTCAACCAGGCGTTAGCCTGGCGAGGCCAGGTAAAGGCCAGCTCCACCAGGCATTATGCCTGGCAACGCCAGGCCTGGGGCGAGATCCATTCCGAATTTTGAAGATTTATTTGGTCTCCTGGTTTGACTAGGACTTGACCTACACGTTTAGGTCTTTTCCTACACATATAAATAGACCTAAAAATGCCACTTTGAGGGGAGATAGACGGAGATTGGACGGAGAGACCGACATTAGATCGGAGATTCGACCTAAGGAGGTAAGAACACAGTAGGAGCAAGGCGGAGAATTCTTCTACGAGTTTTTCACTTGCTTCTTCCTATTTTCATTATTGGTTATGAATTATAGTATTGTAGTTATGCATACTACTATGAATAGCTAATTTGTTATCTAGGATTTTGATGGAGCCTATTAAAGGATGATTTTCCTGTTACGTTAATATAGTTTTATCGTAGTATTTTCTCTATCTGTTCAACTACGTTATTATTGTGGTTGGTTGAAGAACTCTCAATCGACTGTGCCTATTTAGTGTGTATTACTCGGGAGAGAGTGCATATTTAGGTAGTTGTTGAACAACATCACTCCTAACGTATATGAGGGATCAACACGAGGGTTTAAAGGTGGAATTAGAGATAACGAAACCTTGGTGCGATCCGAGTGAGCCGTACTTAATGCCAGCTAGCGTAATTCGGAAGAATATGTCTAGTAAATTGTGGTAGTTACTCGGGATGGAATTACAACACTCAGAGCGCTCATGATCGCCAGAGAAGACTTAGGAAAATTTATAGAAAACTAGCGGAAAGGATTTCCACAATAAGGGAAATCATAACTCTAGACCTACTTAATCTTGTCTCTAATCCTTATCCTTGTTAATTGATAGTTTTACTGCTTTCTAGTATTTGTTAGTTAATTAGATAAAAATAAATGTTATAATCTTTATAATTAGAAAATTATTTGGACTTGTGTTTCTTAGCGATATTGAACAACTGTAGCTAAGCCTTAGTTCTCTGTGGATTCGACTCCGGACTTGTAAATTAGATTATATTTGCAACGATCGCTTAGTCCTTTTTATAAGTCATAGTTGGGCGTGATCACTAATCACCTCTCCCCAGTACTTCCTGGCCTCCCTCTACCTCTCCTCTGACCCGCTGTGGTCAATCTCTCGCATCTTCTCACCGGGGCATCGATGTCTCTCCTCTTCACATGTCCGAACCATCTCAGCCTCGACTTCCGCAACTTGTCTTCCACAGGGGACACACCCATCTTGTCCCTAATAATTTCATTCCTAATACGGTCCTTTCTGGTATGTCCACACATCCATCTCAACATCTTCTGTGATTCTTTTTCGCAAACTATACCCAGAAGAATTCTAAAGTTAAAAGTTAGAAGAAGAGTGACATTTATCCAAGGTTCTTGGTTGAGTTATTAAGAACTCATCCTCACAAAATGCTTTTGTTAACTTCACATAGTTCCTCCAACTAATTCTTAGACATTATTATTAACTTTAAAACTCAAAATTTTATCTAAACGCTCTCCGATTTGTTATTATTATTGATTGTTTCTATATGTTTTCTGAAAATTGCTTTCTACTCACCAATAACACTACGAAATATTTTCTATAGAAAATGACTTGCAGTCATGAGTCATTTTTCAATCTAGGATTTTCTCGGGTTATCCGGATTTTTTCCGGTAAAATCTTCGTAGAACAAAATATAATTTATGCTCAAAATATTTCTTTAATCCTAATAAGATACAACTATATAAAGTATTTTTCAAGAAAATAATACAAAAATATGAGATGTGTCATGGCAGTATCCTAAAATATTCAATAATAAAGAGAACAAAATTATGTAATATAAATATTGCTAATTAAAAAGACGTAATAAAAATAAACATAATCTAAAAGTACTAAGTCATGCTAAAATAAGTAGACTAATAAGAGAGTATTAATTATATGACTAAACGCTAAAGAAAAAATAAAAAGATGTTATGCATATTTATCTAAATTATTGCAAAACAAAAAATAGATATTCAATACACCCATTCGTAGTATGAACTGAATGTCTTTTATTAGCACTAGTATTGATTTGATTTTGATTTGGACTTTTGTTAGCATTATTTAATTTATAGGCAATTTTCCTTTTTTGAGCTTATATGCTTTTCTCTGTCTTTGATGTCAAGCCTTAATATTAATGGCTATAAAATTTATTGGAACATTCAAAAGTTCTAAGTCCAACCTTGAAATAATACCTTAAAAGATAAAATTATAAAATTTTTCAAGAAATATTTATAAATTACATCACAATAAGTATATTTATATATTAAATGTGTTTGGATTTCTTTCTTTGAGTTCAATTTAAACAACTGTTACTTTAACTTTTTTAGGTCTTCGTGGTCCAGTCCACAGACCGATCCTTCTCACCCTTTTTAGCTCCCCCAAGATATTAGAAAATAGGAAGACAAAAAAAAAGATATTTTCGATTTCATTTCCCATTTGGGCTAATCCTCTATATAAGAAAGGAAAAAAAAATGCTTGTTCCATCAACGATTGTTGGTTATTGGTAATTTGGGAATGAAACAACTATTACATGCCCCAAAATGGACATGGTCATAAAATAGTTGTTGTTTTGAATTTGTGCCACAGAAAGAGGGATTTGCATCTATACCTGCTTTTTGGGTCACGTTTTGACTTATACCTGCTTTGCAAAAAAAAAATTGCAAGTGTACCCACTTTTCGCGTAAACTTCAGGCATACGGGCCTGAAGTAGCTGTATATTGTAAAATCGGAGGGTCCGATTTTCCATCGTTACGATACCTCGAAGGTTCAAAACCATGGTCAAAGTTTCGTCCCTCGAGGGCCATCAACGCTCGATCTCGGAGCAGTGCGGACCGACGATTACAGGGAGAAAGTGGAAAGTTCCCTAGGCGCACGACTGAGGCTGACAAAGCCTAGAGGTCTAGCCCTGACCCGTATCTAGGCAGTAGGTAGCTATACCTGCCCCATATCTTTGTAATTAATGCTTTTGTACTATATTGGGATTCCCCCCTCATATATAAGGGGATCCTTGTCATTTTGTAGTCATCTGTTGCTCCCTTCTAAAATATACAAGAACATTCTCTCTTCTCTCTAACACATTCTCTTGAGTTCATTACTTCATTTATTGCTTACATTTGTTGTGTTCTATTTATTGTTCATCATTTATTGCCTATTATTGGCCATAAAGAGCCGTCTTTGATTCCATTCTAACTGTTAGTTGCCCATCGACTATCCCCGACAGCTCCCAGCCGAGCCTCATACTCGACCTCGGAGCCCCGAATAAATAATCTCGAGACCCCAATCGACAATGATTCGGTTTGGCTAATATCTCGTTTTAGAGCTCTTATCTCACTCCTAGGTCTTTCACATAGCATCAACTGCTTAACAACGGCATAAAAATAGATCACGTATTTTTAGAATCCCATAATCAAATTTAATTATTATTATCATTTTCACGGTAAACAGTTTGGCGCCAACCGTGAGGCTAAAAATAATAGTGATTATTTTCTTGCTGGTTTAACCACGTAACGCAAGTTATCTTTCACACTTTTCTTGTCCAAGATCTTTGATTTCAGGTCAAATGTCTAACTCAGTAAACGCACGTGAAAACATTAGCCTTGAAGACCATGGAGAAAATGGTGTTGACGTCCCAGGTGTTGGTGTACCACCACGAAACCCTGAGAACGCACCGGAACTGATTCCCGTGGACGCGGTTTCACGCGACGCTCAACACGTCGAAATAAGCTCCCACACCGACAGGAGCATACACCAAGGCGACCAACAAGAAGCCCAGAAAACCCCAGATCGGGAAGAACGGAGGGTTAGCCTTCACGTTATTTTTGAAATGTTGCAGGCACAACAGCTGGCTATTGCTCAGCTGCAAAGTCACCAGAAAACTCCTAGCACAGTAGCACCAGGGACGGCTCCCCCGACCGAGCAGGTACCGGAGAGATCAAACAACAATGGGTCGGCAGCTGACCCCGCCATCGTAAAGATGCTCGAGGACCTCACTAGGAGGATTGAATCGGGCGAGAAGAAGATAGAGGCTAACGACAAAAAGGTCGAGACCTACAATTCCAGGGTCGACCAGATACCGGGAGCACCCCCGATCTTGAAAGGTGTGGATTCGAAGAAGTTCGTGCAAAAACCGTTCCCACAGGAAGTGGCTCCGAGAACCATTCTAAAGAAGTTCAGAATGCCCGACCTTCCAAAGTATAATGGAACGCCGGATCCCAACGAGCACGTCACTACCTACACTTGTGCAGTAAAAGGCAACGACCTGAGGGGCGATGAGATTGAGTCCGTCCTGCTGAAGAAGTTCGGGGAAACACTTTCTAAAGGGGCAATGATGTGGTATCACAACCTGGCCCCAAACTCGATAGATTCATTCGCCATGCTGGCAGATTCTTTCATCAAGGCACATGCTGGTGCCATCAAAGTAGCAATAAGGAAATCCGACGTCTTCAAGATTAAGCAGAGGGATAATGAGATGCTGCGGAAGTTCGTATCTCGCTTTCAAATGGAACGAATAGAACTACCACCAGTCTCTGACGACTGGGCGGTACAGGCCTTCACTCAAGGTCTGAACAAACGAAGTTCGGTGGCTTCGAAACAGCTGAAGCAGAACCTAATCGAGTACCCGGCCGTGACTTGGTCGGATGTTCATAACCGATACCAGTCAAAAATCAGGGTCGAGGATGACCAGCTAGGGGCCCCCTCGGGCTCGGTATACCCAAGCAGGCTTCTGGAAAAGGAGCCAAAACCAAACAAAGAAAGGTACCAGCCATACATCGAAGACAAGAGAAACGCCCCGAGGCGCATTATACCCCGCAACGATCGAAGAATAGACCGAGGACACAATCCTCGGGGACTCATCAACAAAGCCGCATTTGATAGGCACACAGGACCGACGGAGGCACCTCGCTTGTCAGAATACAACTTCAATGTCGACATATCGGACATCGTGTTCGCTATCAGTAAAATCAGGGATGCCAGGTGGCCCAGGCCTGTACAATCAGATCCTTCGCAAAGGAATCATAACTTAGTGTGTGAATTTCACAATACGCATGGCCACAAGACCGAGGATTGCCACCAGCTCCGAGAAGAAATAGCCAGACTACTCAACAAAGTCACCTCCGAGAATTCCTAAGCGACCGGGCCAAAAATCAGTTCTGAGAAAGAGAGGCGGCCGAGAAGAACGAAACAAATGAGTCGCAGCATGTCATCCACATGATCTTGGGAGGCATTGATGCCCCACTGGAGCCCATGATGAGAAGAACGAAAATATCCATCACCAGAGAAAAGCGAACTCGGGGCTACATACCCGAGGATGCCCTCACATTCAGCGACGAGGACATCGAGACCTTGTCTCAACCTCACAACGACGCACTGGTAATCTCCTCCCTTGTAAATTCATTTCAAATTAAACGTCTACTTGTGGATCCAGGTAGCACGGCCAATATTATCAGATCGAGGGTGGTAGATCAGCTCGGACTGCTTGACCAAATCGTACCCGCCTCTCGAGTCCTCAACGGATTCAACATGGCGAGCGAAACAACGAAAGGAGAAATCACCCTCCCAGTCAACGTGGCCGGCACAACCCAAAATGCCAAATTCCATGTCATCGAGGGAGACATGAGGTATAACGCCTTGCTCGGAAGGCCGTGGATACTGCATGAGAGCAGTGCCGTCCACCCTCCATCAAATGATGAAATTCCTAACAAAGGATGGGATCAAAGCCGTCTACGGGGAACAGCATGCTGCGAGAGAAATGTTTGCGGTGCACGATGTGGCCCCGACACCGGTACCTCCACCTTCGAAGGAGCCGAAGGATAGGCAAACAGTAAAATAGCGATAACAAGCTACACTCCCGGCTACTCCCGACTAAACAAAGTAGGGGACCGTACCGCATCCTCACCACAAGCGACTGAAACACATCAGGACTCGAAACATAGCCGGCACGTTCTACACTAAGGTATGACCGTCTCCTTTCTCTTTCAATTATATTCTACACTGAACTGAGTGCAGGTACCCAATCAAAATGGCCGAAGCACTCCTCGAAGGCCTTGGGTTTCGAAAGCATGCATTGCACTCTTTTCCTTCGCCCAGGTTTTTATCCCAATAAGGGTTTTACCGACAAGGTTTTTAACGAGGCAACACCTATATGCTACCTAAGGAAAACTCAACGAGTATTCAAGACTTCTTTTACAATCAACCTCGAATACTGGGGGGGCATCCCCCCGGAAGATCACCTTCTCGGAGAAGCTAAGACATGCTGAACAGGGTCTCAATAGAAAAAACAATGTACCGGGCCAAACGGTCGAACGAACCATGCCCGTATAGAATAACCGAGCCCTCAACAGCAAAGACATGTATGCTCAAGCAATCGAAGAATAATTTCAAGAAGCATTTTGCGTTTCAAAGAAGCTCGGTACTTTTGCAAAAATGGCTCCTCTGTCAAAAATGTCCCGAACCCTCGTGGACTGCCTGAATGACCTCCGGGTTGGAGCTCCAAACCCATAAGCCCTCAACGAGGCAACATCAAAATCACAAAATGGCTCCAAAACCAAAAACGCCCCGAACACTCGGGGACTGGCACCGAAAACTCGAAGCCACATGACCTCCGGGTCGGAGACTCCGGAATCGTAAGCCCTCAAACGAGGCAGCACCAAGTTTGCAAGTATGGCTCCCGCGCCAAGAAATCCTCAATAACTCGGGGATTGCCGTCGAATCGCCATCTCCATCGCAATGGCTCCCGAGCCGAAAAATCCTCGATAACTCGGGGACTGTTGCCAATCGCTACCTGTGAAAAACCCGAGGCCATAAGACCCGAGCGGGTAGACTCGGTCTCGTAAGACCTACATAAGGCAACGACGACATCTGTAAGACCTCAAGCAAGGCATGAACTATACTTGTACCAAGTATCCAAACTGTAAGATCTCAAAGGCATGTAAAACTTGTAAGACCTTAAAGGCATAAACCCGATCTCAAAGTTAAGGCTATATATCGAACTTTTAAGACCCCTAAAAGGCATACCCTTGATATAGACGCCGTAACTACTTCACTCGGGACTTAAAAGGCTCCGGTCGAACACAAACGAATACGGTCGAAACGCTGTACCAGCCAAACTAACACGACTCGGACGCCCGACCGTCGCTACAAAATCAGAGGCCTTCAATTACTTCGAATCTACTTCGAAAAGAACCGGTTAAATAGGCTACCCTCGATATAGGCAAAAGAGCTTCGACCACGTCAGCTCCCAAACACCGGCTTCGAGATACTCAGCCTCCGAGCCAAACCTCCCGAGGTGCTCGATCATTGCCATATAACGACTCGCAATCGAGGTTTTTATTAAACCGTCGAAGAGTCAGGCAAACACTTTCAAAAAATCTTATCGAGGGAAAAATAAATCCTACATAAAAGGTCTCATCGGCCCAAGGCGTAAGAGCCATTGTCGCCAGCCTACATAAAAGGTTGCATCCCAAGACTTAAGAGTCATTGTCGCCAGTCCACATAAAAGGTCGCATCGACCAAAAGTGTAAGAGTCACTGTCGCCAGCTTTAAATTCAAAAACTTGAGGGTCGAATGAGCTCGAGTCGAAACCCAATTCGGAGACTGAACCCAAAACAGTTAACTAAATCTGCCTAAGAGCAAAAGCGTAAGAGCCGCCAGCTTACACTAAAAGGTCGCATCGACCAAGTGCGTAAAAGCCTACAGGCCAGCCTAATGAGCCTCAGGGCCATACCATGAATCTAAGGGATCCTCTCAACTCAAAGACCAGTTCGTCTGGCCAAATACAAGGCAAAAAGAAATGCAGGAGAAACAAAATCGCGAGGCTTCCTCTTTATATACACATGCGAAAAAATACAAGCTCCGTGTACAGCATACTTTGAAAGTATTATACACAGAAATAGAAAGGGAAATATACGCTCCCCTTGGGGACTACGGCCCGTCAGCCTCGTTTTTGCTATCCTCGGCGTCGGATAGAAGTGACCTAGCGCCTGGTTCATCCGCCCTCGCCCGCTTCACCTCTCCCGAGAGGTCGAAGCCTCTAGCATGGATCTCCTCGAGGGTTTCCCTTCGATACTTACACTGAGCATATTCCTTGCTCCTGCCCTCGCGGTCAAGAATCCTTCTCAGCTCAGCTTGAGCATCGGCAACGTCTTTCAAATAGACCGCCACTTTCTGGTTGGCTTTAGTTCGGCTCATTGCGGATTTAGCCCGGGCGTCCACGACCTCGGCCTTTATCTTCAAAAGCTCAGACTCGAGCTTCGTAATCATATCCGTTTGAACCAAGATATTATCACGAGATAAGTGAAGTTGGGCCTCAAGGACCGAGGCTTTGCCCAGAGCACCTTTCTCCGTCGAAGCCCGAGTGTCCGCCTGAGCCTTTAGCTCATCAGACTCGCGCTTGTCTCGGCCAACCTCGTTCCAGAGGCGCTCCAGGTCCTCCGTCTTTTTCTGCAACTGAAACAAACGATAATTAGCCTTAGGAGCTAGAAGAAAGAACACACACTCGCTTGGGACAAAAACTACCTGCTCCTTCAAATATCTCTCATAATTCAAGCTCTGACTCGCCTCATACCGTAAGCATGCCAGCTCATTTTCCCTTTCTCGCCAAAGGAGCCTAATGGATTTCTCCTCATCCAGAGCTTTCCGCAGCCTGACCTCACGGTGAAGCAGCTCGGACTTGAGCTTGTCAAAAGCCTGCAAAGGAAAATTCAATGAGGAAGGGAAGGCACAGAACTCGGAAGGCCTGTGCCAAAACTCACCGCGGCTTGAAGCCGCTGGGCCTCTTCGAAGGCCGAGCGCACATATGCTAGCCTGGCTCCCTCAATTCCGAAAGAGTCGACCCCGATCGGGGCACGAGCCCTTGGAGCGTATGATCTCGGGTCTCGAGTATCCTTCGAAGTACCTCCGACGGAAAAAGAAGACGATAGCGGAGGAGAAACCGCCTTTCCAAAACCAGAAATCACGGGCGTGGCAGGCTCAATCAATACTTCCACTCCGGGCCCCCGGTCCAGGTTCACCTTGATTTGAGCACTATTGCCCTGCAAAGGTACCTCCTGCTTATTGTTATCATTCTTTGGCCCAGAAGCTAGCAAACCTTCTCCCTCTCCAAAGGGGCACGACCTCGCCTCAGAAGGCTCCCCGACGCCTGCAATAACAGGGTTAGTACGCAGAAAGAGGAAGTGCTTTTCCAACCGAGAAAAGGGAAGGGAACAAATCGCACAACACATACCATGATGTTTTGCCTCCCATCGGCCCCTAGACAAAGTTTGCCACTTACGCTCGTCGTGGGTCGAGTGGGCCGCCAACTCCCGAGCCCAATTTGGCAGATCAGGGACCTCGCGCGGCGTCCACGAAATCGCTGTAGAAAAGAAAAAGAAGGCACATTTACGGGACACTCCTTCGCCGTAATTAAAAAGCTGCAAAGGCACGAGTGTACCACTTACGTGTATAGTTCCATTCCTCAGGGAATGGCATAAACTCCACAGGGATAATATCAACAGTCCGTACTCGGACAAATTGACTCATCCACTCTCGGTCTCCGTCTTCTTTGTCATCAACAACGAAAGGCGTGGCCGACCGACATCGTAAGGTTAATAGACCCCGATGGTTAAAAGGTCAGTACAACTTGATAAGATGACTGAGCGTGAATTCAAGCCCTGCCTTCTCCGCAAGGAACCTCATCATCAATACTATTCGCCAAAATGACGGATGAATCTGCGCCAAGGTGACCCGGTATTTCCTAATCGAGCACAACCCTATCAAGGGGACTTAGCATGAAGGGGTACGTATATACGTTCAAAAAACCCCTCAGCGTAATCCGTAACGCTCTATCCCGGGGAAAGTACACGCAATGCTACTTTCTCCCCCCATCTACAGTCTCTCCTCACTGATTCCATATGCTCCTCTCCTATTAAAGAAATGGTCTTCGAGGCATAATCCCGATAACCTCGAACACTGGGAGTCTCTTCTGGCAGGAGACTCCCTCCCGAAGCAAAGCGCCCAGAGGCGGAGCTTTTTTCCCCTTGCCGAGCGGATTCAGGCATAGCAGTCGTGGCTATAGTAAGACGAAGGAAGGGGAAATGAAGACTCGGGCGGAAGTGTTGGGTTAAAGGAAAGTTGGCGAAAGAAAGGAGAACTTTGTGAAAGAGGATAACTACTCAGAATAGCAGAATCTCAAAGAGGGCGCGGACAACCCTATATATGGAAAAAGCGGTGACCACTCGCCTTTCCTGAAGGCCGATTAAAAATGTTGGCTAAAGCTTTTATCGCTTTGGAAAGATACGCCGGCGGAATCGCCTCGGTCATTTTGTAGTCGTATCCTACACCCGACATCGCCATACGACGCTTCTAGGTCAAAAACACGTCAGCCAAGCCCTGAGGTGGTACCCGACCTCGAGGACCTCCATAAAAAAGAAGTTAGGTTCCAAGAAGCCACTGGCATTAGTGCAAGTCCCGAGGTGGTACCCGACCTCGAGGACCTCCATCAAAAAGAAGTTAGGCTCCAAGAAGCCACTAGTATCATTGTAAGTCCCGAGGTGGTACCCGACCTCGAGGACCCCCATAAAAAGAAGACAGGCTCCAAGTAAACCATTGACATCATTACAAGTCCCGAGATGGTACCCGATCTCGAGGGCTTCTCTCAAGAAGAAATAAGCGCTTAAACCCTACTCATATGGGTCTGGTCTGGGGGTACCATCTAAATCCGGGTAAACCCTCACCCGGGATCTATCTACAACGCCTTAAGGCTACCTGCACTAAGTTCGAAACGAGTTCCTAAGTGGCCCAGGTTCGAGCGAACCCCCACTCGGGGACTGCTCTCGAAAGCCTAAAGGCAGTCTCTATTCTCGTGCCTCCGAGCAAAATCCCCCCTCGAAGATTACCGCCGAGTCCGAAGGCCAAGCCTCAGTCCAAGGATTTGAAGCCCTACTCTCATTCAACTCGAAGCCAGGGTCCCGGCGACCCGAGTTTATCAGTCCAATTCGGGCTTGATCCAAGGAACGGCAGGGGATTCTGCGGGGAGCCGCGCCGAGCAATCAAAGTCAAAGGAAACACTCGCCCCGGGCTCGATGTTCATACCGATCAGTGGGGTCACACACTCAGATTCTTCTCAAGCGTAGTTAAAGGGAAATATAGCATACATCAGAAAAAAATTGAAGGAACATCTTTGTATTCATAAACACTTGATTACAAAATCTCATGAAGGGTCCTTACATATGATTACAACAGCCCACAAAGGGTCCTTACACAGAAACAAAGAAGCAAAAGAAAATACATCCAATGAAAGACAAGAGTCTAAGCTATTCTCAGGGGTATATTCTCGGCGGCATTATGTTCGATCGCCGCCCCATCGGGAATCACGTCAGCCTGATCTCTATCTCCCCGCCAACGTCTCAAAGGTTGAGGAAGGCAAAGGAGATGGAGCGCCACACCAAGCCGGAGTAGAAAGGTGAGCAGTGGAGTAAAGTCCGAACGCTCTCCAGAGCAGCGGTGTAGAATCCGAATATCTTCATGAGTGGAAAAAAATTGGTATCCCTATTCCATCATCTCGAGACAATGACAACAACAACAACGGGAAGCAAGTCAGTACAATCTCGCTACGCAAGGGAAAGCCTAAGAAAAGGGTCTTGGCTTAACCGACGAGGGCGACACCATGTAACCCTAAGGCCGCAGGCCTCAAACATGAGGGATATCGATGGATGAGGATGAAGAGAAAGAGGCGATGGAAGGATATTGGAAAACACTATGAGGAAATGGTTCCAGGGGGTTCCCTTTTTATAGTAGGTGACAGCATAATCGGCGGCCCCATTAATACCCTTGAAAGACATATCAGCAGGCGCAATCAATGAGTTCTTTAGGAACTAAATCGGCGGCGATATTGTCGCCCTGAAGAATCAGAATCGGCAGTACATTGAATGACACTGAAAAGATGAACCGACGGGACGCCTCAGTCATCATGAAGGCTTGCGTCATAAGTATGATGTCATCATGGGGAAGTTAGAAGAGACGGTTGTCAAGGTAGTTTCTGATCGTTCTACTCTAAGAAACGCGGGGACTATCTGTATACGGTAAAATCGGAGGGTCTGATTTTCCATCGTTACGACACCTCGAAGGTTCAAAACCATGGTCGAGTTTCGTCCCTCGAGGGCCATCAACGCTCGATCTCGGAGCAGTGCGGACCGACGATTACAGGGAGAAAGTGAGAAGTTCCTTAGGCGCACGACTGAGGCTGACAAAGCCTAGAGGTCTAGCCCTGACCCGTATCTGGGCAGTAGGTGGCTATACCTGCCCCATATCTTTGTAATTAATGCTTTTGTACTATATTGGGATTCCCCCCTCATATATTAAGGGGATCCTTGTCATTTTGTAGTCATCTGTTGCTTCCTTCTAAAATATACAAGAACATTCCCTCTGCTCTCTAACACATTCTCTTGAGTTCATTACTTCATTTATTGCTTACATTTGTTGTGTTTTATTTATTGTTCATCATTTATTGCCTATTATTGGCCATAAAGAGCCGTCTTTGATTCCATTCTAACTGTTAGTCGCCCATCGACTATCCCCGACAGCTCCCAGCCGAGCCTCAGACTCGACCTCGGAGCCCCGAATAAATAAACTCGAGACCCCAATCGACAATGATTCGTTTTGGCTAATATCTCGTTTTAGAGCTCTTATCTCACTCCTAAGTCTTTCACATAGCATCAACTTCTTATCAACCGGCATAAAAATAGATCACGTATTTTTATAATCCCATAATCAAATTTAATTATTATTACCATTTTCACGGTAAACAGTAGCAAAGACAATCACGCAAACTTCAGCATTCTAGTAGACGGGCCTGAAGTTGTTTGTAATTGCTGAACTTAAGCATTCTACTAGCTGAAGTTTTGTTCTCTATTTGCTGAACTTCAGCATGTTTTAGCTGAAGTTTTTCGCGTAAACTTAGTGTTTGCTGAAGTTTTTGTTTGTAATTGTTGAACTTAAGCATTCTACTAGCTGAATTTTTGTTCTCTATTTGCTGAACTTCAGCATGTTTTAGCTGAAGTTTTGTTCTATATTTGCTGAACTTCAGCATGTTTTAGCTTAAGCTTTGTTATGTTTGTGATGAACTTCAAGGCTGAAGTTTGTTTTGTATTGAAGATGGAATTTCTCATCTTTCAACTGATACAGTTCATGAAAATCCTTCTGATCTTTCTGGTTGGGTACAAAGCCTGCTAGCTGAGCTCAACAACACTTTGCTGACAAACTAATTAAACACCTCATTAACAGAAATCACTGGAGAATGACATCCTAATCGCCATTGGAAGAAACACAAGATAGACCATCTTTGTAAATAAAAATTTAAAATCAAGAGTGCCATAATATTTCAACTTTCAAAGCTTAGTGTAAGAATTGCATCAATAAAGCCGCAATCAGCTTGATGTTTGATATTCCATTCCTGGATCAATCTGAATTCATTGCAAATATAATAAATACAGACAATGAATTATAAATAGATAAAAAAAAGTTTTAAAATGTTGTTTCAACAAAAATGGCAGTCACTATGAGCAAATCAGCAGTAAAATATACTACAAATTGCAAAAAATGAAGAGTAGAAAAGAAAGGAGGAAGAAAGGAGTGTACATGTAGCAGGAAGAAGGAAGCGCATGAAGTTGTAAAAATTAAGGTATAGGTTAAATATTTTAAAATATGGCTATAGGTTAAATGGGGGCGACCAAATAGGGTGCCCCGTGCAACTTTTACTACAGAAGACTCATTCAAGAGGAAGCAGCGCTTTCTATTAAAAGATTTTTCAGGCTCAAACAAAAAATATTTTATTAAAACAACAACAACAACAACAAAAAAATCCAGTGCAATCCCACACGTGGGGTCTGGGAAGGTAATGTGTACGCAGACCTTACCCCTACTTATGAAGCAAGAGATGTTGTTTCCGATAGACCCTCGGCTCAAGAACAGTGAAAAGGACACAATAAACAAACAATAACAATGGCAAGGAAATAAGATAACAGAAACAAATAGCACAACATGTAATAGCAAAGAAACTAGGAATACGAAGCTATAAGAGAATTGCGAAAACTACCGGCAATAATGCCACATCGTCTAAGCAACAAGGAATTCGGAATAGGAGAATACAAGACTAATATTAATACTACTAGTACGACTAGAAGAGAGTACTCTCGACTACCTGTCAACCCACAACCCTAATCCTCGACCTCCACACCTCCCTATCGAGGGTCATGTCCTCGGTAAGCTGAAGTAGTGCCATGTCCTGCCTAATCACCTCTCCCCAGTACTTCCTAGGCCTCCCTCTACCTCTCCTCTGACCCGCTATGGTCAACCTCTCGCATCTCCTCACCGGGGCATCAATGTCTCTCCTCTTCACATGCCCGAATCATCTCAGTCTCGACTCCCGCAACTTGTCTTCCACAAGGGCCACACTCACCTTGTCCCTAATAACTTCATTCCTAATCCGGTCCTTCCTGGTATGCCCACACATCCATCTCAACATCCTCGGTAATTCTTTTTCGCAAACTATACCCAGAAGAATTCTAAAGTTAAAAGTTAGAAGAAAAGTGACATTTATCCAAGGTTCTTGGTTGAGTTGTTAAGAACTCATCCTCACAAAATGCTTTTGTTAACTTCACATAATTCCTTCAACTAATTCTTAGACATTATTATTAACTTTAAAACTCAAAATTTTATCTAAACACTCTCCGACTTGTTATTATTATTGATCGTTTATATATGTTTTCTACTCACCAATAACACTACGAAATATTTTCTATAGAAAATGACTTGCAGTCATGAGTCATATTAAACAATAAACACACTCTAAAGTTCTTGAGAGCTATAGAAAGTAGTTGGGACTTGGGATTTCAATCCACAGCAAATAATCTTTAGTAAGATACACACAGGGGCGGAGCTAGAGAGCTAAGTGCGGGTTCGGCCGAACCCAGTAGCTTTGGTTCGAACCATGTATTTGTTTTAAAAAATTCATTGAATATGTATAAATTATTATTTTAGAACCCAGTAACTTAAAACAATTAAAATCCCGAACCCATAAGCTTGAAATCCTGGCTCCGCCTCTGCACACACATGAAGCAAATGAAGAGTCAGGTTAATTTACTACGTCTCTGCTTTTTAACTAAATTCATGCACATAAGTACAACCAAGAGTAGTTGAAAAAAAAAGTCATGATCCAATGCAATGAGCACTCACTAACCAACTCTTCAAAAAAATCGTAGGATTCTATAAAATGTTTTTTTTTTAATCTTGAACAAGAAAATTTAAAAAATACATAAAATGTGTCGATTAATGTTTCCAACACTATTATTTAAGTTGCAAAACTTCATGTTGGATATAAAAAAAAATCATAATCTTACGTGAAATTGTTCTGATGAATTTATAGATATTAAATACGTATTTTGTTCCTAAAGTGGGATTCTAATGTTGCTTTCCAGAAGGGAGACTCAGAGGCATTTTATCAAATTATGAAGGAATAATAATTTTAAATTCTCCGTAATAATGTAGCAAAAAATCATATTAATTTGTGGGTTAGTTGAACAATATTTTGGAAATTCGTACCACTAAACACTTAATTTAATTTGTACTAATAGCTATACATGATTATCCTCTCTTATAAGCTTAATAGGTTAAGCAACAGCATATGCAAATTAAAAATAGAATAGGACAACGAAAGAAACAAAGAGTAAAGAGCCCTATTATTAGTAAGGACTTTAGGTTCATTCCTACACAAATATCCTAAAAAAGTTTATTTGTCTAATGATGGTGGGGTAGGAATTATCTCACATGATTTGAAGCAGCTTCCTCATGTTTCATGGACCTGTCTGCTAGCATCTAGTAAACATTTGGAGTATATTTGAGTCTAGGCTGGATAAAATATATATTTAATGCCGACGTTGAAAAGCATCTAATGGAATTGATGCAAACCTTGGAGATTTGAAATAGAAGGTATAAGATAGATCGTATATTATTATTGTAAAAAAAAAATCGTAAATTGAAAACCAATAACTCACTTGAACTACAAATAAAACCACCATTTCTATAATTTATTTGAAATTCAAATATTAAAGTTTAGTATTTGTAAGTATTGATGACCGAATAAATAATTATGTATATTGAAGCACCCGAATTAAAGTAGACTGTATACATTACATCCCTGAAAATATAATATTTTTTTGTATGAGTGTGTAATACCGACCTGCCAAATAAAATTGCAATACTTGTATTTATGCACAAAGGGCTATCCTTGCTTGTCATGTCATTGATGTGATTTGCATTGGGACGTGGAGCCAAAGTTTCACTTAAGCAGATAAAGATTGCACGGTGCAGGGTATATAATTATCCCTTTGTCCTTTGGCTTTATTTTCCTTTTCGTTCTTTAATTAATTTGTGAGGGAGAGATGGTTGTTGAACAAGTAGATAATAAGATACACTGATGACGAATTAAATTAACAAAATATCGAAGATAAAACAAATGTTCTCATTCTCTTGACCTAATTACATTCAAGAAGAATAGAGAAAAACATATTGTCATCCATGTTCCTGCACTTGACAGTTCACACAAACACTAACTGTAAAAAACTCAAAACAAGAAGAAAAAAATGAGGCTTAAAAGAAATCCTAATTAACCCTTACAAATCCAAAGTATAAAGTATGTAATAAAAAGATGTAAGAACAAGTGAATTAAAAAGCAGTGTTAAGAAATAACAAAACTTGTGCAAAATATTCACTTTGGGATTTTATTTGTGAATCAAATTTGTGTCATCAGAATAATTTGGAATCCACCAAACTCTAAGGCTTTTATCAAGACTTCCACTATACAACATAAATCCACCACCAACACTAACTGGTGAAGCTTGTAAACACTTAACTGGACCTTCATGTCCTTTTATAACTCCAACTCTAAATAACCCTCCATTTATTTCCCTTTTCCATATACAAATACTCTTATCAGCTGATCCACTACACAACAATTCCTCTTTCATTAAACACATACACAATACTGCCATTCCATGTGCTTTCACTTCACATACTAATTTCCAACTATCAAGATTCTTGTTACCCACCCACCCCATCAAATACCCATCTGACCCCCCTCCATATACAAAATTCCCATCTTCAGAAACCACCACAGAGTTTAAAGAAACATCTTTATGACCCTCCAAGATTCCCTTTAGTGAATGTGTACCCCCACAACTTTTCCCTTCTTTACCCCAAGCTTTAATCTTTCCATCTGCTGATGCTGAAAACACAACCCCATTTTTAATACTACATACCAATCCATTTATAGCATCATCATGTGCTTTAATTGATTCTAAACACTTCAAATCAGAAATTCTCCACACTTTTAAACTCTTATCCCAAGAACCAGAATAAATATACCCATTACAAACAGCTAAACAAGAAATACTATCAGCATGTTCAATCCATAATTTCTTGTGATGTCTCCTAGTTTGAACATAATTACTCTGTTTCATAAATTTCCCAAGATAATCTTTTGTAGTGGGAAGTGTATCAATAAGCCTAAAAACATTCTCAGATCTTCTTGAAACTTTCCACACACGAATTCTACTATCTTGATGTGCTGTAAAAACTTTATTACCAACAGTAACAAGTGCTTTAACAAAACCATCCCCAGTTCCAAATTTAGTAAATTGTCTTAAATCAGGCTGTTGCCAAACAATTATGTCTTTACCTTGAGAAGCACTGAGGATGAATTCACCGCAGAGAGCTAAACAAGAAACTGTGCCGACGTGGCCTGAAAGAACAGCTAAGGATTTGTAAGAGTGGAAATTTGTACAAGGGATGTTCGGTATTCTTGAAATCTTGATTTGGAGATTTAGTAATTGGAAATCATTGTATCTTTGTGAAGTTGCTGGACTTTCTTCTGATTCACTGCTGCTGCTTGTGCTTATTATGCTGCTTGATTCAGATAATAATGGTGTTCTATATGCTGATGCTGTTGCCATTGAAGCATAAGCTTTTGATTTTGTATATGAAACAGAGAGAGAGAAGTTGGTGTTAGAGGAATAGTAAAGATGGAGCTAAAGAAAATATAGAAATGGAGATTTTATAAAGAGAGACGTTAGAGATGGTATGGTAGGGCTAATAAAAAAATAATATAGAAACGTTGAGTTTGTAATGTATAGAAAGAAAATATTTATCAGAGAGACGTTATGGATTTTATGGGTAGAAAAGAACCATAGTTATTATTCGGATAGTATGGAAATTTTAAACAGGACACGGATTGTTTAATAATTCTTAAACGAGGAATAGTTTGTTAAATTAATAGTATAAATTTGTTTAATCTATTATTCTCTTATTTCATAATTCCTATCAATCTCTGACATGATTAAAGAAATAACTTACTCTAATTACGATTACTTTTTTTCTGATATTTAGATAAAACACATTTTTTTCATTAAGCATATAAGGATTTAAATTAAATATTATAATTAGTTGCTATAAAGCTTATAATTATAATTATTTGCATAATTCTCGGAAATCTTAGTTGTTACATATTTTAGCCAATTGATAGATATACATACTTTCCTTGAGCTGAGAATCTACCGGAAATATACTATTTATCTCTATAAGGTAAAGATAAGGTCTGCATACACATTATCTTTCTCAGACCCATTATGAAATTACACTGAATTTGTTGTTGTTGTTGCTTGTTGATAGATAATACGTACCGAAGAAACAAGTAAACCAAATACTCAACAGATGCAAATTGTCTCAATTTGCTTTACCATTTTATTCTCCGTCACACTTCTGAACGTTTAGAAAATTTTGCTATCTTGTCTGTATAAAGGATATTTCATAATATTTCTAATGAGATTTAAGTGCCGAAATGCTATGAAACTTACTTTGTTTCATAATATACTTCCTTTTTTTCTATTTTATGAAACTCTATTTGTATGTTCTAAAATAATAAACACGATTTCATATTTAAAATTTTTTAATATTAAATTTTCATTTTATCAATAATAATAACAATAATAAATTCGGTGTAAATCTCACAATTAGGGTCCGGAGAGGGTAGAGTGTACGTACTACCTTTATCTTGTGAGAGTAGAGATGTTGTTTCTGATAGACCTTTAGCTCAAGGATTTTTTTTTTTTTTTATAATCTTAATGATATTCTTATAATCATAGAAATATCATGACAAATTTAAACCACAAGTTTCAAGAGTAGTTCTATTATGTGGAAAAAATATTATCTAGCTGTATTAAGAGAAAGTATGTTATATATGTACAAATTGATATTAAATTTGTTTAGAAGTGGAGCTATGATTTGAAGTTTGTTGATTCCTATAACGACATCAACATAATATTTATAAATATATACAGATAATAATAGCACATTTTATAACAAATGTAGCAGATTATAATCGTTAATTCCTTAACTCTTCCCCATAATTAAGGGTACGTTTAGATTCTTATTAAATATCTTATTTATCTTTCTCTATCATTCATAAATCATATTTCTCTTTCCTATTCAAAATTCTAGGAAAAAAATCCAGCGCCTTTTTCTATCTTATTTAATAATCTGGTAAAAAGATCTCAACTTCTCCTATTTTCTTTCTCTTTCATAAACTAATTGAAAAATAGAAAAAGCAATCCTTTCTAATTTCTAAATAGACCAGAATATTTTCTAAATAATATATATATATATATATATAAAACATTTTTTTTACCTATTCTGTAATATACTAGGAATATTTTTTAAATTACATGGATAAACATGCACATATACAATGTATAACCACATATTTTTTAAATTGAATTATATATTCTGTTACATTTTAGTATAACAGTTGCAGATTCATGGTATCTTTCTAGAATAAGTTTAAAGATTTATGTTATATTTTTAGTATAAAATTTTTCATAATAAATTTAAAAATCTTTAAGCCATGATTTTCTCTTCCTTTTCATTATTTTCTCTCCCTTCCATAAAAATTCAACCCCTAAAGAAATTAAAGGCTTTATCGAAAGTGAAGCGTTCATGAATCATTTCTATACTATATATATAATATAGTAATATTTCACACAATTATAATGTGGTCTAAATGTATAATATTTATACAATAGATATATGGTATATTTTATATTATAAAATTTAATATCCCGAAGATACGTCATCTATATTTATCATATTATTAAAAAAATTATAATATATATATATATATATATACACACAAATAAAAAAAAATTATACTAATAATATTTTAATTTATACTTCATATTATACTTATTAATTAATTTTCTAATGTATTATACAAATTATATGATATATAGCATAGCTAAATATTATAAATATCACTTATTCATCCACATATACACTATTATACTAGCATTCACATTTTACCAATAAAATATGGTTATACCACCAAATATAACGTTATCATAATTTAAAGAGAGAGAAAATACCAATAAAATCATAATTAACGACAATTTCATTTGTGGAAGAGACATAAAAGATAACAATCAATTGTTGAGTATTATATTGGCAACTACTGTTATCGAGATACTAAAGATCGGTAACCGAAATCCTTTGATTTTATTTTTAAGAAAATGAACATTGTGAAAGCATGGTTTTAGGGACATGATTGAAAGTTTTCAACTAGGAATGTAATTATTTAGTTGCCTTATGTGTAAAATACTTATTACTGCTAAGTTTGTGAAATTTGTTCTTAAATTTTGTCTATTTATGTTTTTTGCTGCGTTCAAAGCTAAAGGGGGATAACGTAACCAAACTTTTTAAAAGGGCCAACGTAACCAAACTTCATAAAAAGGAAAAAGAAAAGTATTTAACAAGTAAACTAATATTTCTCAGCATGCTCAATCCCGTTCATATTAAAATAGACCTAACAATAGAATAAAGATAAGGTCATGAAATATTTTAATATTACCAAATAAGCTACTTTGTTGACTAGGTTTATTTTGTACAATTCTTTAAGGCTTCTGACGTCGAAACTCTAATCACAAAAAGATTTTCTTTCTTGAAGCTTTTGTATAAATCTATATCTATATCTATATCTATACTATATTAAAAGCACGAAGGCCCTATCACTTATAAAAATAATCTATTTTACACTAGACAGAATAGTCATTTAATTATTTTTCTAATTTTTAGGACAATCAACTATTATTACACTCTTTTTTGTTTGAACTATGNTATATATATAATAGTAATATTTTACACAATTATAATGTGGCTAAATATATAATATTTATACAATAGATATATGGTATATTTTATATTATAAAATTTAATATCCCGAAGATACGTCGTGTATATTTATCATATTGAAAAAAGATATATATACATATACATATACAAATAAAAAGATATTTTATACTAATAATATTTTAATTTATACTTCATATTATACTTATTAATTAATTTTCTAATGTATTATACAAATTATATGATATATATCATAGCTAAATTTTATAAATATAACTTATTCAACCAATTATACACTATTATACAAGCATTCACATGTTACCAATAAAATATGGTTATACCACCAAATATAAGGTTATAATAATTTAAAGAGAGAGAGAGAGAGAAAATACCAATAAAATCATAATTAACGACAATTTCATTTGTAGAAGAGAGATAAATTAAAAGATAACAATCAATTGTTGAGACTGTTATTGGGATACTAAAGATGGGTAACCGAAATCCTTTGATTTTATTTTTAAGGAAATGAACATTGTGAAAGCATGATTTTAGGGACATGGTTGAAAGCTTTTTGCTAGGAATGTAATTATTATTTAGTTGCCTTGTGTGTAAAATACTTATTACTGCTAAGTTTGTGGAAATATTTCTTAAATTTTGTCTATTTATGTTTTTTGCTCATATATTATATACTAACTCCAATTTGTTGGGGTAGGGGGTGAGAAGAGCGGGGTAAAGGAGCAGGGCCACGGATTTCTTGCAAGAAAGACAATGCTAATTAATGAAGAACTGTACAATATCTGTATTACGTAAAGTAGTTGTGGAGGCTAGGGTGGTGCAACGGCTACTTGGACTAACACAAAACTACAACTTTGATGGATTGGACCCACAATCAGGTTTTCCTTTCTCTTTTTAGTAGACAAACAGGCTGTGTTGAACATTTTGGGCCAAACATTTTTGGCTTTCTTTGTTTTATATATGGTCATGTGTTGACCAATGATTACTAGCCACCTCAATTGTTTGGTGGGATTCCAACAAGGATGGAGTAGTTCAATTTTGGTAATCCTTTGCCCTAGAGATTAAGGTAAAGATGTCTTAACGGCTTGATTTTGGATGAAGGTATAATACTGAGCGGAGGATCTCGGAAATAGCTTTTTTATCTTAAGCAAGACAGAGGTAAGATTTACATATTTTCACTCTTTCCAATCCTCACTTGTGAAAACACAATGAATATGTTATTGTTATTGTATATTTCTCCCATAAGGTCGAAAACGTAACACCTTTAAGCTTAATTTTGACTTTTTGTGTGTTAAACAGTCTTTCGAACATACAATTAATATTGAGGTAACTGTAGATTATTTGGGTGAATGATTACAGTTGAATTTGGAGGGGGTTGGAACATACTATTAATATCTTACCTTTATATTAATTAACAAAGGAACGATTTAGACAAGATGTGGAAAACAATAGATGTGAACTAGTGAACTAACAATACCTCCTTGCTTAAAGACTCGTGAAAATATTATTATTATTATTTTTGCATGGTCGGTTTTTGCAGTTAGCCTATGCATTGGTCGAGGATTCGTCAAGATTCAGCATACTGTTTATTTCATCCATGCAGAGGATAACTTAATTGCTTTGTTTGTAAACCAGGCAAAGGTAGAGCTAACCAAAAGAGTTTACAGTTTTATCCTCTTTGTTTTGTAGCAAAATAAAAGAGGGAAAGAAATCGGAAAGAGTTCATCTTACTTTTTCAGTCCACCGACCATAGAAAAGTGCATTATTCCTGGCCACTTTGTTCTCCTTGTGATAAATAAATGCACATTGCTCTTTTAAATGAAATTGTATTATAAACTTGTTTGAGAAAAAAAATTCAAATAAATACTAAAAGCATAACTAAAACTCAATTGAGAGATAATAAGTAAACAGGCACCTCTTCCGCTCCATTTGATATGATACCTCTTCCATTTTGAGATGCCAAATGTTTGACACCATTACTTTTATAAAATCTCAAAGATTCAATTTCATATTACTGAAGAAGAAAAGTGTTATAGTAAGCTTCAGGGAGTAGCTATAACTTCCTACATTTCATGTCGAACAACATATAAACCTCTGAGATACGTTTACCCTCCTTCTTGGTTCTTTACAATGAGTACAAATAGATAGCACTATTTTGAAAATTAAAAGTTTCAAATCATTACTTTGCCTAATTACATTGCCTTGTAGATTTCGTACAAGAAATACACGTACATTTTTTATTCAAAATTTAAAAAAAAAAAAAAAAAAGGCCTCAACGTCTAGCAAAGAATACTTTCGCTTAGTGCACTCATGAAGCAGAATTCTAAAGCTGGAAAGGTCAAGAACCATCCTGGTTTGGCTAAGAGAAGATTTTTCCTTTGTCTTATGTGATTGAAAAGCTTAGCTTAGAGCTAGAGAAGACTGACTACCACTGTGCCGGCTTTAAGTCATCAGTCACCCCTTTCTGAATTGTACTGTGCTGTATTTCTACAGCGGGCAGAGCTCAGAAACACCATGAACTCAGAAAGAAGACTTGTAAGTGATCTAAGCAGCAAAAGACGCTGTAATCCCGTGTCAAGTCAAGCCAGAACTCCTTGTTCGTACTCTATCGATAATCATTTGTCTGCCAGACAAATCTTCTGCATATCCAACAACCTGCATTGAAGAACGCATAGTTACAATTGTGATATGATGTAAAAAAAATGAAGTCATTGAAATCATAGTAATAAAAAGAATAAAATGAACAATATATGAAACTAAAACACAGATCTAAAGTCGCCAATATCTAAAAGAGAATAAAAGTTCAGTTGAGATGAGTTCAGATAAGAAGAGCAGCTCTAACAGTTTGAAATGACAAAAAACTCAAACCTGAGAGTCTGTCTGTGTTTCACTAAAGTGATCATACACATTTGCAGTTGCATCTCCGGAATGACCGTGGGAATCATCTTTTTTCTCAAACCTGAAGGGGAAAAGTAATAGCACTGAGCTCTCAATCAAAAAGAGATAGATACATGGCTATGCACATCAAAAAAATCTACACTAAACCATCACATTCAGAACCAGAGATAGAGCATTATGAAGGATACTTCAGAAATCTATACCTAACTGTTGGATGAGAATGTGTATGACAAAAATGTAACTGTTCGCCAACAGACTTCACTTCCTAGATTGATGGTTCATCTTTTATTGCCTAGTGCCTAGATGTTGCTGGTCAGGCTTTCTACTTCATTTTCTTTTAATCCCAATCTTATCCTGTAAACCCTAACACCAGACTATTTGGCTGGCTTAGCTTAGTGGTCCTGAAACAGGACTTACCATTGCGTAATGTAGGCCAGCATACACTTGATTGGGTTCTCAAATTGAACTTCCAACATTTTGCGATGTCAGCCAACATACATAGTGTAAGTTCCATGTCTTAGAAATCAATAGATGGTATGCCGTTATTGCTCAACGTAAATGTATTTGAAATTCTGGTAGGTAATAGCATTAACCAAGGAATTTCCATTTTCTAACAGCCAACCATATTAAGAGAATGAAAATGCATTAGTTAGTGGAGGTATTAGCTATCAACTTATCAAATACATTACATTAAGAATGTGGGACATTTCTAATACGACTGTCCAAGTGTAACTTATTTCTAGCCTCCATAATCAATCAGATTCTCAGGTGAAGAGCAAAAGGTGATGAGTGCCAACTGCAGCAGCAGTAAGATGAGAAAGTAAAGAGCAAAGACATGAGACGGCACCAAACTTGACCAAAAGCATGGAAAATTAGTCACCTGGTCGTCCAGTCGTTAGACAATCCAAGAGTAGTATGATGATCTCCATGACCTTGAGCAAGAGTGTTACAACCAGATGTAAAAAGCTGCTTGAGAGTCAAAGGACTCAAACTTTACATAAGTCACGAGTAAAATAAAAAGTAAGAAGAAAGCATTTTAAAAAAGGATACTTCTTTATCACACTCGATTCTTGATGGAGACTTTTGATCGTGGATCTAATGTCAGAAGCCATTGAAAACATTATTCAAGAATCAAGAGCCAGACTTCCCCAACGCAAAAAAAAAAATTAAAAAAAAAAAAAAAAACTAAAGATACTTGCTTCTCATAAATTACCTTGCTTGTTTGCTCCAATAAATCCTCTATAGCAGCAGCTACATCAGGAACTGCAGAAGAACCTTCTTTAGTACTTCCTATCATGTTCTTTTCTGGGGGATTTGTCCCGCAGAATGCATTATTTTCATTTGATACGCAGGTCAATGAACAATTGGTTTCTTCAACTACCAAGAGCCTTGCCTTCTTATTCCATCTACTTGAATGCTTCATTTCTTCCTTTGCAATACTTCTACCAGCAAAAGCTTCAGTTCTCAGATTTATGAGTTCTTGGGGCTGGCTTTGAGGCTGGGAAGAGGTATCACCAGATATCATCCTAACAGCTTGTGTGGGAAACTGGCTCGTTGTGCATACCCCAGCTTCTCGATCTTCAGAAGTGACTTCCTTAGGATAAAATGGATCTGGAGAAACAATTTTGTTCTGCTCCAAAACAACCATCAAGAAGCTACCATGAAGCTATAAGAATGGGGAAGAGGAAAGAAATACAAAGATCTAGAAGGCAAGGACTGTACTAACCAGCTTGATACACTCATAAATCCACTCACAAGTGACTGGTTGTATTCCCCACTTACATGCAACCTCATATTTAGGGCCACTGATAAATTTACACAACAAATGCGTGACCCTTTTAGTCAATTTCTCAGCAAATTTGGCTCCAATTGTAAAACACAAATTTCTCAGCAACTGTCTTTCTTTCTCATCATACTGTGAAACACAGAAGTGAAAACTCTGGAATGCAGGGAAAGGAACTCGGCATGGAAGTGGAGAATAGAGGATGTGACTACCAACATCCAGCAAGCATCCATCCTTCATAGAAACAATATTCAGTTTTCATTAGCCTCAGTTTGAATAATGCAAGAAATCAGTGAGTACAAAAGAGAGGAGAAACTGCAGGGTTTATATTAATCACTCTGCTACTTTTACGATGAATTACGCAGATATAACTTAGCATCTCAAGTTAAACAGAAAAGGATCAATCATCCTACCACTCCCCACCCTCAGGTTCAAAGGAGTATCTGAAGGACTTACAGACTTTTAAAAAGGCAACAGGCAAGATCATGAAAAAGACATAAATAAATAAAAATAAAGTTAAACCAATTCAACAATAAATATCAGTTAGATCATCATTATTGCATTATAATACTTAGAAATTACAAATTAAAACACACATATTTCATGTGAATTCAAGAACATCTTCTCTGTTAGCAATTTGAAATTATAGATAGCATATCAATATATTCTCTAATGGGAGTCGGTCATAACTTGATGAGTCGATTTTAAATATGTTTATTGAAGCCCTAACTTAAGCTTTGCTAGAAATTTAGCATTTTGTGTGTACCTCATGTAAATTGCCATGCTTGTTTAGGTGATGAAAGTAGGTAGGGATGGTCATTAATTGAGTGTAATAGAAACAAAGAAGCTTTTGAAGTCAAATGGCGAACGGCAACACAGAACAAATAAAGAAAAGTTTGAAATTAGAGTGAAAAGCCACATACTCTATTAAGAGAATCATGACCATCTACTATTCCTCTCATTCCACAAACACCAAAAACTGCGGAAGCTTATAAAAAAATTAGGAAAAGAAAAAAATGTAACAAGAAAAGATCTTGAGGGGCACACATTCAAGTACCTCCAGACAAGACTTAATCCAGTGACTTGATACAAAAGTAGCCGCAGCACCATCTTTCTCGGAGCGCAACGTACCATGACACTCGACAGTGAAATGCACATTTGTTTCAGTTTGATCTTCCACCACCACTCCTCCCCCTTGACTAACCCACTCAACAATTTCAGCTCTCTGAACAGATTATGAAAACATTAATATTAAATTAGATAACTTATTATAGCAAAAAATGAAAGATTAAATGGAACTAGAGAGATGATGAAAAGGTTAAAGGCCATAAATCTCAGAATACACGACTAAACACTCTCGGAAGAAAGCTAGACGCCTAACTAGTTAAATGATGATAAATGCATACATTTCCAGAGAATGAACCATTCAACAATAGTACAGAATAAGCACTGCTGGGCAAAGCAGGTACCCAACGGAATTATATTCCTTGTATGAGAACCAGAATAAATGAGTAGACATTAAAATCGAGAGGTAAGGTTACAAATTCCATGAAGCCTGTCAACTGGACTATTTGTGTTCATCGTTTTTATACAAGTTACAAGCTAAAAGCCACTGTCAAATACATCCAGAAGGTTATGTTTCTTACCACTAAAATATTAATGTCCAACAATGTCAAGCTCCCAGACAATCTTTAGATTTTAAATGCCTATACTATGCACTAACTAGCCTTCCCATCAGATAATCTTTCGCACTTTAGATGAAGAACCCAAGAATTCTTTTGTTCGCATTTTTTTAGGGTTCAATAAAATACCAACTAAAATGAATCACTTGTTTTAGGGAATGAACTTCAAATGAGCTTGCAGTTTGCGCTCCTGCATAGTCACATCCACAAATCTAGCTAATAATTTTTGAGAATTCAGAAAACCAAGGATAACTTGGGTAATTTCAGAGATATGTATTCTATGTGAAACAGGAAAAGAAACATATCATCGAGGACTTAAAACTCAGCTACATTATGAGAAATCTGAGAAAACCCACCCGATCAACGGGAAATGAAGCTGAAAAGCAAAACCGCCTTCCCTCGAACACACTAGATGGCTTTCTACCATTAACAGCACAACCAGATTCATTCAGTAGCTTCTCATCTTTGTGATTAGAAGAATATGGCTGATGTTGAACCCCATTCTCTCTCAAAGAAGTTCTAATGTCATTCATATTTTCTAGTTCTTTGTTTTTGTCTGATGGCATTGTACATCCAGAATCTGTGCCTCTCCATGCATGTTCATCTGAAGATATAGTATGCACATAGGATTTTCCTTGTCTTTTCATACTCGTGCTGGTTCCAGCTCCGTTACTACAGTGAATAGGATCTACCGTCCAAAATACAGAAAGTGGGAATAAGCTTGTGAAGAAGGTACAGCATGTAATATTTAGATGAGTGTATGTCTTTTTGTATGAGATGAAAGTAGGTCATTAGTGCTGTACAAATAGCTGCCTAGCAACTTGTACAATGTAAAATATTTGATTAACTGAAAAGTCAAAATGATTATTAGACCTTTCGGAAGAAGTAAATCATAAGCAATATGCTTCCTTAGAACAGGAACTTCTTTCTTCTCACGATCACAATCCTGCAGCCATCCTGATTTTACCACATGAACGACACCCAAAGCCGCAAGATTTCTTAATTCTTTGATTTCACTGCAAGATAATAGTCTTTACTCAATAAGTGAGAGTAAGAGTTTAACTGCACGAAAATTATAACAGAATATACTTGCAAGGTGTTGCACATAGAGATAATTATACGTGCTGGTGGATATTCATAAGATGCACATACAGATCACCTTAGCTGATAAGGACCTCATATCAAGACAAATAGAAGTATAGACCAACTGACAATGACTCATCCGATGATTAACACTATTATACACACTAGATTTTCTTTTTTCTTTTCACTCAACCCCTTTATGTTTGTGGTTTACTTCGATAAGGTATAAATTATAATGTCAGGTAAACCCTGTTTACTTGTCTAAGGCTCTAAGCCGATGATCATGAAGGTCCAAAGTCAGGAGTAGATCTGAATGGAACAAGAAATTTTTCATCTATTTAATTGCATAGTCAAAAAACCTAGCTTGCCTGATTTTGGTCAAATAAGAGCACTCAGGTATAAGTTTGATACAGTTATAGTTAAGTGATGGGCAAGTAGAATATGATTCTGCTGAATGTTAGAGCATATGTGTATGGATTCAAACATGTCTAGGTTCATTGAAGTTGTAGGGGAAATGTTATAGAATATTTGTTTTTCGAAAAGGTAAGGTAATATTATAGAAAGTAAAGGACAAAGAATGTGCTGTTACAGCTGTACACTATCTACATAAGCAAAAACAGCAAAACCATGCCTTTTCTAAACTAAACTCTATCCTTTAGGGCTTCTAGCATCTGTAAGACTGATTCAGCATCATCTACATGTTCCAGTCTACACCATGTGGGAAAAAAACTACATTTTTAGGATTTATCTTAATGATAGAATCCGCAAAGTGTCTGAGGCTTTTGTTGTCCATGGCGGGTCGGAGGAAGGGAAGGGGTAGGCCTAAGAAGTATTGGAGAGAGGTAATTAGGCAGGACATGTCATTGCTTCAGCTTACCGAGAATATGACCCGCGATAGGAAGGTGTGGAGGTCGAGGATTAGGATTGTAGGTTGACATATAGTAGTGTGTTCCTTCTAGGCTGACCAGTAGTACTAGGACTATTTTGGTAATTTCCTATTTATGGTTCTTTATTATTACATGCTCTGGCATTCGTGCCCGTTACCATGTTATATTGTTGCTACTATTCTGTGCTACTTGGTTGCTTTATCTCTACTGTTCCTTAAGCTGAGGGTCTATCGGAAACAGCCTCTCTATCTCTATGAGGTAGGGGTAAGGTCTGCGTACACACTACCCTCGCCAGACCCCATTTATGGGATCAAACTAGGTTTTTTGTTGTTGTTGTTGTTCTATAGAATCCCAAAGTCATCAGAACATCTTTTATTCCTTTCTGTCAAAATAGTCCACCAAATTGTTGATCTAGACATGATACACTGCAGACCAACAATGTTCATAAAGAGCTGCCACAGTTGGGATGTAACTTGGCAGTGCAAAAACAAATGACAAATGCTCTCAGATTACTTCCCACATAGGAAGCACTCACTGCATATGACCAGCTCTCTTTTTTCTAAATTTTCATGAGCAGGACAAGCTTCGTTGCTCATAATCCAAGTGAAACAGGCAACCTTTAGAGGGGAATTACAATTCCAGAATTGTTTCCAAGGTCAAGGCCTTTCTAGGTTCACTTCTCTTGTGAGATCTCTGTAGCAAGAGGACACTGAACAAATCTTTGTTGTTGGGCAGCCATCTGATTCTAGCTTCCAAGTTAGTAAGAAGTTGAAATGTGCTTATAATGGTAGCATATATCAGCAGCCGAGTTAACCTCCCAGTCATTGAGATTCCTTCTGAAGTTGATGTTCCAGTACCATTCTCTCTGTTTTCTTCAAAAGAAGCTGAAATTTTGCTGCCAATAAAAATAAATCTGGAAACAAGTCCTTCAAAGGCTCATTTCCAATCCACTTATCCTTCCAGAGGAAATCTTCTCGCCAGAATATTATATAGAGACATTAGGGTATTCAATATTCCTGAATATTCTATAGATACGCTAGGATATTCATTATTTACTTATAAAATAATTAGTTTCCTATTGGTCATAGAGAATGATTACCTACCATATAATATGTAGCTTAAGGCTCCTATATAAGACGCCCCCTTTGAATGTTGTTAATCAAATAAGTCGAATAAGTATTTTATCTTCTTCTTCTTTTTCATTGAATCTGAGCCTCTACAATCTTGGTAGAGACTCAAATAGCTTTAGTCGACTACTGTGCGACATTAAGTTGCCTGCTTGGCTATTGGTTTCTCTCATCCTATACCCTTTTTTTGGCAAGCGACCACTACTTTTTCTAGCAACTAAAACCACTGCTTTTTTCAGAAACCGGTGTCGCTCTTTTTCAGGCAAACGGTTACTCGTCTATTCGGCGACTGTCGACCTCTTCTCTTCTTTCAGCTACTGGCACAGCTAGCTACTACTTTTCTTCTGGTATTCGATGCAACTCCACTCTTCTTCAACGACTTGACCAATTCATCTCTATGGCAATCAATGTCGTTCACCTCTTCGGCGATCAGTGCCCTCTTCTCTGCGGCAACCGACACTGCTCTTCCCTCTTCTTTCAGAGACTAACAGTCTCATCTCTTTAGCGACCAGAGCCATACCTTTTCTTTCCACAGCAGGTGCTACTCCTTTTTTCTGCCAATAACCGAAAGCTTCTCCTCTCTTTAGAGCAACCATTCAAGTGACAACATACACCTTCCCCCCATTGTTCTTGCAGCAGTTTTTCCAAAAAGATTCCAGCGGTTACTTTCTATGTTTTCAAAATAAGCAAACTCAAATTGGTTTTCCCGCTTTAAGTTTGAGGGAACGTACTGAATGTTAGAGAATATGCGTCTGGCTTAAAACATGTCTAGATTCATTGAACTTGTAAGGAAAATAATATAGAATATTTATAGGTTACCCCAGGATATTTTGTATTTAATTATGGAATAATTACTTCCTTGTTAGGCATAACGAACGGTTACCTACCATATGGTGCGTAGCCTAAGGCTTCTAAAAAGAAGCCCCTCTATTACACAGTTAATCATTCGAGTCAATGAACAGTATTAGACCTTCTTTGTTCTCTTATCTCAAATTCAAAGCTAAATACTGAAACACACGCCGCATAATGTTCAAATCAATCTATTTTAGGGCCTGAAGCTCTAACCACATATTAGATCATTTGCTAAAATATTTCCATGCAATACATGGTCCGCTGGTCATCCAACTATTCCTACTTTAAGAAAGTGTAAAAGTAGTGCATTCATGAAAGGATTGCAAACCTACTAAAACTTACTTCTCTGATGGATTTCCAGCTATTATGTGTGTCAACTTTTCACCAAAAGACATGTAACGAGAGCCACCACCTTTTCGGACAAGGTTGACAAGTTTTCGCATTTCAGATGCATTAAAACCAACGATTAGTATTCTGCAATCTGCCAAATAAAAATCATTGTCGTCTGTTTGAGAGTCATCAGCAACACCACCATCACAGTCATTCTTTTCCTGCTCTATAGGTGCTCCACTCTGCTCATTCTTTGTAGAGACAGGAGCACTGTAATCACTTTTTGGGTTCTCAGCAGGTGCTAAATTCTCCTCCTCCTTTGTAAGCACAGGAGCATCAGACATATCTTGTGAGAGGGTAGCTTCCACATATGAATCAGACGCTCCACTGCACAAAACAGGTTCTGCATTTGATGGCGTAGCCAAGGAGGACAACCCTTGTAGGTTTCTCATGCCCTTTTTCAGGCTATGTTGATTTGTCATTCTTAAGGTGGTCATAGTATTTGGAGAACCAGCCTGAACAGGATATGATTCCTCATCAAGACATGCTATTCATCCCAAAAAAGAAGGGAAAAGGTCAGAAGCTGCACCACAAATTTCCTTAGCGAGTTGAAAACTTCAGATGGAACCGGAAAATGCAGCTATCCCCCAGAAATATTACCTCTTCTTGCAACAGATTGGTCAAACCACCTCTTAGTAACAGTATGTATGTGACCCCATCTTTTGGCAACCTTGTATTTCTCACCTTCTGGAGCGTATTAACTGTCAAGGAAACGAACTATAATAATGCTTGTGCAAATACCAAATGATCAAAGAATGCGTGCCTTCTGAATGCTCTAAATATCATACAGGTGTACATGACAACAGGAAGCAACATAGTGTAATAACTGAAAATAAACCTTGAACGTGGAGCTTGAACAATTCAGACTTTTTTTTTTTTGATAACTTGAACAATTCAGACTTAAACATACTAAAGAGAGACATATATTTCGGAGGGAGTTGGATCATAGGACTACAACATCTCCCAAAGAGGCTAGAACAACTTCCTGATTGTCACAAAATCTGGGATAAGGTTGATGCAGTGTGACATTCACACTACATTTGCTCTGCCTTTTTCCTATGTCTGACATTTCTTAGACCCCCAATGACACCATGATGAGCACTTTAACGATAGTCTGTATTTACTATTAGCTTATCAGTAAAACCTGACCTACATAGAATCTGTTCTGATATCTGTGTACTACCTCACATGTATGTTTTACTTGACCACATTACTTGATACAAAGCTTCTCTCAATCTTGATTTATAAGTTCATATATTGGCTTACTGAGCTTAGGTAATAAATGCACAGGTAACACGCACTATTCTATTAGCACCGTCTTATGTCTTAACTATGTACCATCAGTGTCCCTTCTCAACAAAAAAAACTATATCCTATCATTGGTCCTCATTTTGTTATTTTCTTATCCTGATCTGTCAATTTGGTAAAGTTTACAATACATATATCTACAAAACAAATTCCTTTTGCAGAAGGATTACAAAAAGGATATATTGCAAATTAAATGTGAGCACTTTCTGGTCAGCTCAGGAGAGTATTTTCCGCCATTTTGCAAGATAATCTTTTCCATCTCCTTCCGCTCATCTGAGATATAAAAACAAGTGCATTAGAGAAAGACGAATATTAAAAGAGTGTGAATTATAATGAGATATAGGTTGTCAACCTATAGGAATTCTGGTGACACAAATTGTCAACCCAGAAAAAGGAAGGACTTTGAATGACTCCTGAGGAACAAGACGGTGTTCTTTCCAGCATTGCTGAAGCCAATCAATAGTGACAATTGGTTTCTTTAGTTTGTTTACAGCCCACTGCACATGATAAAAAGATATAAGGAAAAAGAAAAAGAAAAGAAAACTGAGTGCTAGCAGTATCACTAAATATTTTGACTTCTTTTCCTTCTTTTTTTGGGTGTAGGGGTGTTCCAATGCAGCCCGTGGAACTTGTTTTAAACTTACGATCAAAAGAGGAATAGGAGAACCAAATAATAAAGACCTTGTACTTTGCAGCCAAAACATTCTTCACAATAACAAAGCTCACATCCAATGAGGCTTTAGTATGCAGGACCCCTCCCATAGCACTCACCAACTTTCCAAGTTCAACCTACAGAATATATACAATTACAAGGCGTCGAACGAATCATCAAATACAATAATGAGCTCAAGCGAAAACCAATTCTACCACTATATAGAATAATTTGCGGTAACCCACCTCTTATGGTTCAGTATTAAAATGATGTTTTCAGGAGTACTTGAGCCTTTAGCTTGAAGACAAAAGCATTGCAAAGACACAGTCATACAGGAGAATAACGCGAAACGAAGTGTATGTCAGTATATTGGAGCAAGTAAAAGCACAGGCTCTTATGTTTTAGTGACAGTACAAATAATTGCACTACGCCCCTCACAAAAGACATGTTTACCCAATATTCTCACAAATGTTTAAATAGATAAACATTTACAGAGAAACTAATATTATTCTTAATGTATGAGTTCTGAGCATGCAAATGTTGTCAATGAAAGTAAATGGAACCTGAATAAGTAGGAGTTTTTTAATGCTATACATAATTGCTTGTTAATCCTTAAGATACTGTCCCCATCCTTCTTCATTTAAATTCCACATATGTAGAAAAATCATCAAGATTTAAGATAGAGACGGGTACCTTTTCATCCATCTCAAAACCAGATGCCAGGATCTTGACCCCATCCATTGCAAGGCAACAAGTAAACCCCTGCTGGGGTAGTGGCCTCTGTTCTTTGGCACAAGAAAGCACGCACTGAGGACCTTGTGACCAGAAATGGATATCAATATCAGCATGCCAAAAGTTGAATTAAAAAAATCAAGACCAGTATCCCAATTGCTAACCCAAAAGTAAATACTAACTGGTTGTCGACAGGATAAGAGAAAGATGTTTGGAAGCATTTAAAGGATGACTGCACAGGGCCTCTTTGTTCTTGAATTTGTCTTTGTTAGGGTTCAAAAATTACAATCAATCTAGTAAAATTATTTTTTTAGATTTAGTAATCAAACTAATTAAATTATACCAGACCACTACAGATGGACAGGCAGTAATACATGCTTTTATAGTTCTGACACTTGGCTAAGCTAAAATCTATATTACAAAGTAAATAATGCTTTTTTAGTTCTGACAATTGGCTTAGCTAAAGTTTATGTTCCGAATATTTTGTGTAAAAGGAGTCTCAATCATGGTCATGAATAAAGAAGTCACTATAAGAGAGGAGAATATGATTTGAACTTGTAAATACAGACAGCTTAAATTTTACCCCAAAATTTTAGTTGTGTGCTACAGATAAAGCTTTTTCCACCAAAATGCGATGTTAGTTTGCCTTGTCTCTTTGCCTATGATTACTGTTCTTAGAGAAGCCTACAATCCACTTAACTCTAGAAGCAGGAATAGGAACACGAAACAGTAAAATAAATTTTGTAGAAATGAGCTAGCTTCGCATTTAAGAAACCAATAGTGTATTTTGGCTATATACATCAAACAGTAAACACCTCTTGAACCTTGTGGACTAAGGTTTATGTAATTTCTGAAAGGGAAAGATAGTTATAATCATGAAGCAGAAAAAATTTGGTATCCAGGATTTTAATAAACAAGAAAGCATAATTATTTTCAATATCATGAATTAATAACACATGGTTTCTAGCGAAAAGGAGTGTATCACCATATATTCTTTCTTTTTTTTTTTTTACTTTAATATTTCATTCGCCATTAGTTGATAGTGGAACTAGATCTCCAGGCTTGCAAAAATGTTACCACTTTGGAAATTGAACATGAGACCAAATGTCATATATAGTAGACTAAACCCCTAAGTTTAAGGTGCAAACTACCACACTACCAAAAATTAGGGCTAACACCAGAAATGAAGACACAAAAAAATCAACTTCGTCAATCAATAGGATCAAATTGTGACGTTATAATGACAATAATAAACGAAATTCCCACATAAACTATCCAAATTATCTTCAATCTGAATCTATACTAACCTACACCAATCAAAATACAAGGACAAATCAGTAAAGTAGAGTCGAAACAAAAATTACCTATCAAGTTGCAGCCCTTAGCTTGAAGATCCCCAAACTTCTCCTGCAAATAGCATATAAAAATTGAAATTATGGGAGAACCAATGGCTCAGAAGACGGAGTAATAAGTTTAGAACCAAAATTCACTAGAAAATGATGAGATAATTGGCATATAAACATTAACATCATTCAAATAGAAGCAACTGAAATATATGATTTAGATATACATACATGATGCGGAGAAGAAATGACGTGGTAATCAGTGCAAGAATTTCGGGAGGGGTCGCAACAGAGAAAGACTAGAGCTCCGTTGTGCTTGAGCGCGTCGTGAAGCGCGTCGAATTCCTCCGGCGGGACGAGGTTCCGCGACATGAACACACTCGCTCCATTGAACACCTTCGTCGTCATCATCTTCTTCTCTGCCGCAACTACAGTTGTGTAGATGTATACACACAGCGAGTGTGTTTTTTTTGAAGTTATGGATTTCTGCGGGTTTAGAAACGAGCGGGAATTCTTGCTTTCTTGGTGTGTGGTGTAAATGAGCCTCCAGGGTATGGGCTTTGGGCCTCAGCCTTGTGCTTTACTCTGCTATTTGAGAGATCCGATTGAGTAGGCCCAATTGGCTCTCCTATTTAGTCGGGAGAAATTCAAAAATAGCCAGATTTACAAGTGGTCGTTTAAAAATAGCCCAGTTTTAAAAAGTAATCAAAATTTAGCCGCTTTTCATGAAAAGATAAATCTGAGTGAAAACACTATTCAAAACCCGAAAAATACGCCAGTATATTATGCTGGAGTTGCAGCAAAGTATACTTGAACTCCAGCATATTATACTGGAGTTCCAGATGGAGTTCCAGGATAAGTATGCTGGAACTCCAGCATAATATGATGGAGTTCCAGCATAGGTACACTAGAACTCCAGCATAATATACTGGAGTTCCAGCAAAGTATACCGGTCCAGTATATTATGCTGGAAGTTCATACACAAATGCTCGAATCTCCAGTATATTATGCTGGAACTTTCCGTGTGTTGGAGTTCCATCATAATATGCTGGAAGTTCATACACAGGTGCACCGAACCCCAGTATATTATGCTGGACCGGTCTCTGTTGCAGCAAAATAGTGGCTATTTTTCATTGACTTGGTAAACGCTGACTATTTTTGAATGACCAGTCCAAAAACTGGCTAGACCGTGCTATTTTTACTATTTAGTCCCTCTGAATATAAGCATGAATAGAAAGAATTTAAAATTTGTGTTCAGTATATATATATATATATATATATATATATATATATATATATATATATATATATATATATATATATATATATATATATATAGAACTGCCAAATAGTACGATTAACAATTATTAAACACTTCCAAATAATTCTCCTTGATCTGAGGGTATGAAGTATTGTTAGTAAGACAAAAAAAAGAAATTTGACAATGAGATGTGTCCACAATAATAGCCGGAGATTGAAACTACTTGTGAAGATATCATGCGCTCCTGATCATGCTTAAATGATGTAAATATTGTACATGTTCCTAAATCTTTGAACGTGATAGCTCATACATTAGATAGTTTTCGATGATCCTATTGCATGATGTCTGTCATGGGCGGCTTTCCAGCCATGCCCCATGACTCCTTGGGCGCGCCCCGTAGCGTCCTAGCGAACCTCCCAATGCCTAGCGCCACGGACGG
>NC_031989.1:49285768-49331687 GCF_001879085.1 Nicotiana attenuata
TGGTCCTTGGCCGCGCCAAGTGACAAGCGCGCACGGTGCCTCTGTCGCCCCACCGATATCCCTCGCGAGCGCCAAGCCGCAGGCAGAAGCCAACAGCGCCGTGCGCGCAGACAACGCCGCGCGCGCAGACCGTGATGCCAAAGACACTGCTGCTGACAACGGACCTGCTGCTGCCTTATAAAAAACTAAGTCATTTTCATTGTAAATATAGAGTAGTTTTATTTCATGTACTTCCATTATGTTTCTCTAGCTTAGTCAAGTCTAGTCTTGTAACTTTGGATTATTTTTTTTAAGTACTATTAGGGGGGATCAAGCAATCAAAACTTTCTAGCAAGCAAGCAATTCTCTGTACTGGTGTCTCTCCCCCTCGACACCGTGTTGCTTTTCTCTAATAGCTTTCATTAATGCAATCAAGCTTTCTTTCATTCTGAATTCTCATTTCTGTTCTCTCAATTGCTCTTGACATTGGTTTTCCCGTACGGCACTGACAATCTCGTCTAGCGTACGGAGGGGACCTCAGTTGGCGGACAGAAACTGCACTGACATCAGTTGCCTAGCCTTACGTCGCCCTTCCAAGGAATCTCAGGAAGGCGCCGCGTAACAGTTGGTATTAGAGCCTAGGCTCGACATCGGACGAGGGAACGTATTGACATACCACCATTTCTGACCATGGTGAATCATGGGGAACGCATTGCGGCCCTCGAAGGGACGGTTGAGGTATTGCGGCCTATTATGGATACGGTGCCTGAACTAAGAACCAGCCTACTGCAAAGGTTGGACGACCTGGACCGCAGGGTGCTTCAGGTCGAAGTTGACGTTGAAAACATCAGTCGCGACTCCGAGGGAGACCGGCAGACGGCAGCCACAGAGGCAGCCGAAATCTTTGAGAAATTCGAGGGGCTCCAACAGGAGCGCACCGAGGATTTAGCCCACAGGGCACAAGAGGCAGAAAAGGTGACTGCCATGCAACAAACCATTGACAAATTGACAGACCAACTCAATGTTGTCAACGCTGCTTTACAGGGCCTACTCCGAGGAGGTGGAAACCAAATCGGAGGTGCTGTGAACTCCGCTTCCGCGACAAAGAAGCTGAAATTCCTGAGCCAAAGCCATACAGTGGAGCTAGGAATGCCAAGGAAGTGGAAAACTTCATCTTTGACGTCGAACAGTATTTCGATGCTGTTGAGGAAGCTGAAGGATGCAGAGCGGTGCTATGCCGCCCATGAGAAAGAATTATTGGCTGTCGTCCACTGCTTGCGCCTCTGGAGGCACTATCTGCTGGGAACCCCGTTCGTGGTCAAGACAGACAACACAGCTGTTAGCCATTTCATGACCCAGCCGAAGCTGAACGGTCGACAGGCCAGGTGGCAGGAATTCCTAGCTGAATTCCACTTCAACTTGGAGTATCGCAGTGGAAAGACCAATCATGTTGCTGATGCGCTCAGTCGGAGAGCTGATCTAGCATCGGTGTGCCTACTCGCCACCCTAAGGGGGAGCGAAGTAGCCACATCCATCAAGAACCAAATACGAGATCTACTCATCAAGGATCCTGCTGCTCAGTATTTGGTTGATTTGGTAGGACAGGGCAAGACTCGCCAGTTCTACATGGAAGATGGTTTTCTGAAAGTAAAAGGAAACCGACTTTATGTTCCTAAAGGAGGAGATTTGCGGAGGACTCTTCTAGCGGAATGTCATGATACTCTGTGGGCCGGCCATCCCGGTGAAGAACGCACCATGGCGTTACTTCGTCGTGCCTATTATTAGCCTCAAATGGCCGATGATGTCGCTCAGTATGTGAAGACTTATCTAGTATGCCAGAAGGACAAGTCGGACCGCTTGACACAAGCGGGACTCTTGGAACCACTCGCTGTCCCAAAGAGACCTTGGGAAAGCGTTTCCCTGGATTTCATCACTGGATTGCCCAAGGTCGGAGATCTGACAACCATCTTGGTTGTGGTGGACCGGTTTTCCAAGTATGCCACCTTTATTGCAGCCCCACAATATATATCAGCAGAAGATACAGCTCGACTCTTCTTCTCTCATGTCGTCAAATATTGGGGCCTGCCCAAAGACATTGTTAGTGACCGCGACTCACGCTTCACTAGCAACTTTTGGACCCAACTCTTCAAGTGCCTTAGGTCAAAATTGAGTCACAGCTCAAGTTTTCATCCGCAATCTGATGGCCAGACGGAGCGGTTCAATGGTATGTTGGAGGAATATCTCCGCCACTTTGTAACCGGATCGCAGAAGAATTGGGTGAAGCTTCTGGATGCTGCTCAACTGTGTTTCAATTCACAAAAGAGCTCTAGTACCAACAAAAGCGCTTTTGAAATTGTTACCGGACAGCAACCGCTACTCCCACACACTGTGAATGCACCAAACATGGCTAAATCTCCTCGAGCTGCCAGCTTCTCAAAAGAGTGGAGGCGGAATTTGGAGATAGTGCGGAGCTATCTTGTCAAAGCCCAAAAGCGGATGAAGAGGCATGCTGATCAGAATCGTCGCTTTGTTGAATATCAAGTAGGAGACAAAGTGATGGTCAAAATTCCAAAGCGGTACTTATTTGCAGGGGTCCATGACCCTCGCCTATTGCAAAAATACATTGGACCCTTGTCCATTGAAAAGCGTATTGGGAAGGTTGCATACCGGGTAGATACCCCAGCTTGGTGGAAAATTTATCCTGTCTTCCATGTCAGTCTCCTGAAACCTTTTCGGGAAGACACGGAGGATCCTTCAAGGAGCCAGCTCACAATACCCAGTATTCGAGGTCCCAATTCAACCGGGAAAAGGCGTGTTGAAGCTATCCTTGATGACAGAGTGATTCATGCCTCAAGGAAAGATCACCAATAGTTTTTGGTGAAATGGCAGGGCTGTGATGCAGAAGAGAATACTTGGGAGAGGGGAACAAACCTCAAAGCCTACAAGAGCCTCATTGAAGATTATTTTGCAAGTAAGGCGCCGAGGACGTCGCCAACTCAGGTGGGGGAGAATGTCATGGGCGGCTTTCCAGCCATGCCCCATGACCCCTTAGGCGCGCCCCGTGGCGTCCTAGCAAACCTCCCAATGCCTAGCGCCACGGACGGCCCCGTGGTCTTGGCCGCGCCAAGTGACAAGCGCGCAGGTGCCTCTGTCGCCCCACCGATATCCCTCGCGAGCGCCAAGCCGCAGGCAGAAGCCAACAGCGCCGCGCGCGCAGACAACGCCGCGCGCGCAGACAACGCCGCGCGCGCAGACCGTGATGCCAAAGACACTGCTGCTGACAAAGGACCTGCTGCTGCCTTATAGAAAACTAAGTCATTTTCATTGTAAATATAGAGTAGTTTTATTTCATGTACTTCCATTATGTTTCTCTAGCTTAGTCAAGTCTAGTCTTGTAACTTTGGATTATTTTTTTTAAGTACTATTAGGGGGGATCAAGCAATCAAAACTTTCTAGCAAGCAAGCAATTCTCTGTACTGGTGTCTCTCCCCCTCGACACCGCATTGCTTTTCTGTAATAGCTTTCATTAATGCAATCAAGCTTTCTTTCATTCTGAATTCTCATTTCTGTTCTCTCAATTGCTCTTGACATTGGTTTTCCCGTACGGCACTGACAATCTCGTCTAGCGTACGGAGGGGACCTCAGTTGGCGGACAGCAACTGCACTGACATCAGTTGCCTAGCCTTACGTCGCCCTTCCAAGGAATCTCAGGAAGGCGCCGCGTAACAGTAGTTATTAGAACGAACTCTTTGTGAAACTTTTCCAAGTAAAAACGAAAAAAGATAATAAAAAATAACATGATATGATAGAATCGTGAGAACGTTACTCCCTCCGGTTCACAATAAGTGATTTTTTGGCCTTTTATTTGTGGTCCAAAATAAGTGATTTTTTCAGACTTCAAGAATGAATTAATTACTTTTTTCCTACATTGCCCTTGGAGTAAATAATGTTGGAGTATGTGTTAGGAGTGTTTATGTGAAGAGATAGTAAAGGTTAATATAGTCAATTGCAATGCTAATTAATTTTAAAAGGTGAGTTTCTTAATATGTGTGAAAACAACCAAAAAATCACTTATTTTGGACCGAAGGGAGTATAAATTTAGAGCGACAGCAAGAAAAAACTAAGAGACAACCCTCTTGGTTTAAGAGGCAGAGGAAAAAGGGGCCTGACAATGATGTCAAAATGATTAAATGCACAAAGCCAGAGATATGGGAGAAAAAATTTAACCTCTAGGCTCTAGCATATCCAGTTTTCACTTAATTTTGACTTCTTAGTTATAATTTTCCCCCTTCATGTGGTAGTAGCTAATTATTGAAAATTATACACAAGTCAAAATATCGTGGCTTTGTCGGAAAAACAAATAATGTCTTTGCTTTGAGCAACAACTATAATATCCACAACCCCACAATACCCCTTCTAACATGGCATTGTGTCACATTGCAAAACTCCAAACCCCACAATAATATTGCACGCCTTCTACTCCTACGCCACTCTTATTTGATCAGAAATACAGCTTTTTGAATGATCTTTCTTTACAGCTTTTTCCTTCAAAACATCTTCGTTATACAAAAGGTCAAACTAGTAGAGTTTTCACATATTTCCATTCAATAAACTGTTATTGTAAAGATGGGATGAATCTATATAAGATCCTTTTTATTCTTCTACTACTATTAGTTAAGCTTGGACTGAGAAAACTCAAAAAACTGAATAGCAAATAGACGATCCAAGGAAAAAGAATGAGAATTAAGAAACTAAGATTACGTGTTAAGGAAATTCAAGATTAGAGCCTCCCTCGTATCACAAACTATATTAGAGACCAGAAGTAATAGAAACAGAGCAGCTGGTCATATTCATATGGTAAAAGAATTAGTAAAGACATTCACTTGCTTCTCCTAGTAGACTTAGATTTCTTCATTTTCCTATTCTTCTCATCAAAACTACTCCAACTATATCCACCAGGTATTGCAAATGGATCTGCCTGTTGTGCTCCATTACAACTCTGTAGCGGCTGCTTGCTCGAAGAGCACGATCGGCTATTGCTCCTCGACAGCCACGATGATGATGATGAAGACGACGATGATGGAAATGAACGGTAATTACTGCCTGAACTTTCATCCTCACCACCATTAAGAAGGTGGCTCGGACTTGAAAATGGAGTGTAGAACTGTTCAATTGGTTGTAGTTCGACAAATTTCGTGAATGTTATTACCACCCTCACTGTAGGGACCACCGGTATAGCCAACTGTACCCACAACAAAATAATTGCCGTTAGATCAAAAAGTTAAAACACAGACAGATACACATTCAAATCAAAGCGTAAGGAACAGGTTGGTCCACAATTCACAAAGAATTAAGCAGGGTCCCTTATGAAACTGCTTTTCCCAACAACTGGTGGCAGACGCAAGTGTAGAATGGTGGATACACTCACACTCTGTATGTATAATTATGAAAAATACAAAAAAAAGTACAGGTATAATAAATTTGCATTTATAGTAAAAGAAATGCCCTGTCCTAGATCATACTTTATCCATGTGTAACGGCTCAACCATTGATGGCTGATGCAAGTATAGGTGAGATCGAAAAGCACCAGCAGTTAGTACAACAGTAATGTGAAACACTAAATTATTAAAAAGAAAATATCCCATGCATGTACTAAACTTATTAATTTGCATAGTATACTTAAGTTATTAATAGTATATGGTAAGCAGGTGATAAGTTTTCAAAACAAACCAAGTCGAAGAACTAAGATATAATTTTACATCAAACCAAATAACTTAATTCAAAAAGTTACAAAATAAAGTAGGTCCAAAAACAAATTTTTGTTGCCAAATCCTAGGATTAAATCTGGACCCACAATAACCCGTTAAAATACTCCTTTGTCACTAAAATGGGTCCCAGGAAGGTTCTTTGCGTTAAACACTAGGAAAAGTGTGACAGAAGCTGAAGCTAAAACAGACCAGCTAAGGTGATTAGCTTGTGCATGAAAAGAAGAATTAAAGAGCAAAAACTGATGCGCATAATCAAAGCTTCATCAGAAGAAATGAGAATCTCGTGGGACCTGAGAATTTAGGAGGAAATACCAAGTATACCCCTTACCTTTACTGGAAATGTCCCCGGAGGGAACTTGGTCGTTAACAGCTCTCTCATTCGTCTGACGGCTTTGACTTTGTTCGCTAATATGTCAAGTAACGGCAGTAACTCCTCCGTCTTCAAGGGGAACTGCTCCGTTAACCAAACCGACGGTTTCAGACACTTCACATACTCTTTCTCCTTTGTATTCGGTGGTGGTGCAACCGGTATCGCCGCCGTTCTCCGCCGTGGTTCCGGAATAATGTCGACACTCTTTCTGGATACGGTAACGAACTCTCTCTCCTCTCGAATGAAACTGCTGTGACGTCTTTGTCTGTTACCTTCCCCGGCAGCGGATGGGCGAGTGGAGACGCTAAATCGTGGATTCTCTGCTACGAGGAAACCTTCTTCAGAATCCTCTTCGAGTTCCAAGTCTAATGGCAAAATTTGTTCGCTTTCAGCTCCGGTGATTTTCCGTGATCGGAAGCTGAAAACAACATTGTGCACATCGTAAACCCTACCTTTCCATTCACAGACGTTCTCCATTTTGTCTTGCCCTCTCCAATTCGTACGACCGACTAGTGCCGATTTTGTCACGTCCATTCCAGGACGATACACACTTGTTTGATTACAGAAACTCGCAACGTCGGAATCGCTCAACGGAGCACCAGCATTCTCAAAAGCATCATAAATTTTACGCTCGTCGTGGTTCAAAACTAGCAAAGCACCAGCCGGAATATCGAAATTCCGATCACCGTCACCCAGAAAGAGAAAACTCTGATTAGCTCGCTGAATTTTCAAGCCGTCGTACCCTGCTAAGGAAGTATCTGCTCGGAGATTGCCGTCGCGTTTCCAGATCTTATACGTATCAGAGGGCGCGATTTTTCCGACAAACGGAACAATAGAACTCTCGAAATGGAACGAAATCTCCATGTAAAAGTCACGCATTCTGCGAAGAACAGCCACAAGACGAGGAAGACGTCGGCGCCACTTGGACCAAGCACCTAAATGATGATGCTGGACGAGAACCGAAACGACATCGGAGCATCTCCGCATAATGGCTTCCTGTAGAGGATTCCAACCAGCAGCATTCTGAAGCGAAATGTCGGCGCCGGCGGCAGCAAGAGTCCGAGCAGCGTACACGTCATTCAAACGGACGGCGAGGTGTAATGGAGTTTCACGGTTAGGATTGTCACGGCGGTCAAGGACGGCGGAGATTTGATCAGCAATTCGTTCCTGGGAAAGCGAGTGGGACTCGGTGTTTATCTGAGTTGGATCGGCGAGTCGAGGAACAGAAGCGACAAGTCTGCTTAGAGTAGAGTGATCGCCTAAAACGACAGCGTAATGTACAGGGCTATGAGAGTAATCTTCCGGCTTTATTGTCGTTGAAGATGCCGGCGTCGGCGATGTTGTCGCCGGTTTCGACATTTGACGTGAAATTGAGAATTGGAAAGTAGATTCTCTATGGGCCTGACTGTAGGCCTTGGGTAACTGGATAAGTAGAGCAAAGAATGGAGTGTGATTCTGGAATGGAATGTTATTGAAGAATGTGAAAGACAAGGGCAAACTGGTCTTTTCAGTTTTCTCCTCCATTACATTAATAGTAGTTTCTACAGAGAAAGGGAGTGTAAAGACTAAAGAGGACTCTGATAGTATGATCTATAAATTTTTTAAAATTCGAAAAGAAACCATGTATTTAAATAAAAATATGGATGCTTTTCAGTTACTAAATCTGTCTGGATTTTCTAGGCAAACTGTTAGTAGATCCAAGTTTTCCTCCCTGTTTTCTATTTTTAGAAAGAGGTGGAGCGTTTCCAAATAGATGAAAACGAAGGAAACTAAAGAAAAATGTATTTAGTTAAATTTAAACATTTAAGTATTGGTTCGACTCTCTTTTACAGTAATTTTTTGACTTTATTTTCTGCTACATAAAAAAAATTCAAAAATTTAAAACTTAACGTAAAAAAGGACAATTCGGTACACTAAATTCCTGCTATGCGTGGGGTCCGAAAAAAGTCGGACCATAAGGGTTTATGTACCAGAAGCGAAACTACCTTGTCCGAAGCGATGTCACGTGACATCGCTTAGCAGAAAGTTTTACTATATGCGTGTATACAGATTTAAGCAAAAAGAAATTACTTTTATAAACATGTATAAGTGACACCGCAACAGTTCTCTATTCAAGGTCGGGAGTTCAAATCCGAATGGCAGGTGTAAATTTTTTATAATTTCTGAAACTTTACTTACTAAACTATAATGATGCATTAGTGAGGCTTGAACCACCGACCTATAACAAAATTAAGAAGCAACAAAAATTCATTTGAGCTGGCATCCTTTTCTTGGTTGAATTGACAGCAGATACTATCAAACCATTCTGGAAAAGACATATTTATAAGCCTATTATGGAAACATTTAAAAAATAAAAACTCATCGTAGAGGGCTGTAGTAATATTTTGAATTGTGTTTTTTGTATTATGATATTATTATAGTAATTTATTCATTTTTTTTACCTATCATAAAAATGTGATACCGATTACAAAAAATTTGCGTACGCCACTGTATTTTATACAATTTTATCATGCATTTCTGCAAGAGTCAAAACTAACATATATCCAAAAAAAAATTGCGATGAAAAATTCGCTTCCTTGGTATCGCAATGTAATGGAAAAATTTAAGAGAAAATATATGCATCTAGATAGTGCAACATTAAGGGTAATTTCGTCTTTTAAAAAATAGAGTACGTCCAGTACTGTTTGGCTAATGGGCGCGACTTTCGTGGATGCTTTATCTGCGGAGATAGGATGTGAATATATTATTCTGGTTTTGTGAAGCTTTTTCAGTTTCTCTACGGGTTCTCTTTTGTCCTTTACTTGACTTTCCCTATTTGAATTCCCCTTATTTTGGTAATGTTTGGGTTTTAGTGTTTGTTGTAATTCTAAAATAATCTTCAATTTATGAGCCGAATTGATCTTCTGTAATTCTGAGTTTTGATGTTTGTGTATTGGTAAAAATAAATATTACACATGGATTTATGTTAGTGGTTGATATGACAAGACACGTGGATCAGTAAGAAAGCGACAATTGTAAAGATGCATTAAAAGAGGCACGAGTCGTAATAGATACGAGCAAAACACCCGCGAGAAGAGAAGACAAGGTCCCTCAAGTTTAAACGATTACCTGAACAGGTACCGATGGAATGAATCAAGACATTAAAAAGGAAAGATTCATGTATCATCGATTAATGAGTATGAATGAGCTCGGACGTTACAGAATCTTCACAAACAGTTACAATTACCAATTATAACGTCTCATTAATGCTCATAAGGATTTGGTCATAAAAGGGGAAAAACGTAATACTTGTAGATTCAAAGGGAAAGAGATATCATTTGTATAGACACGTTCTGATTACTATTGCAATACAATTACTTTCTTTTACTTACTATCGGCTATTTTGCTACTTTATACTTTAATTTCCTTTCTTGTCATTAAGTAAATATAGAATTTCTTGATTATCAGTAGCCCGAGTACTTCTTAAAATAAGCTTTGACCGAATTACTCAATTTTTGATTAAACAAATTGATTCCTTTATCGGGAATCTGATAATCTTTCGCTTTCCAAATTCTTTTCTCTGTCAAAAAAATATATATCATGTCGACTGCTAACGACAACAACCAACAAAATCAGCAAAACCAGTTGAACCAGCAGAATCAACAAGGGGATGGAACTCCAGTCCCTTCACCCTGAAACTCTCCTCAGAAGTCCCGAGAAGGGTCACCTGACAGATCAGCATCACATGCGAATGACCAACAAGGGGATGATCAAGCTATTGATGAAGCATTGAAGCAACTAATTGCAGAACAGGTCAACAATGCTCTTCAAGCTTTTGTTAGTGGGTTGCCGACTATACCATTAACTCCACATCCGAATAACACCGCAACCATAGAAAATCTACGCTCTGGACTCACCAATTCGGGCAGTGGAGGAACTCCCAGCGAATCTCGCAATGGAAGGTCAGGTATTCCGGTTAATTCTAGTTTACAATGTTTAGTACTAACTTTGGAGAAACAGCTCAAGGAGCAGAATGATCGCATAGAGCAGATACCTGGTGTTCCACTTGTAATCAAAGGGGCAGATATTGATAAATATTCTCAATAACCCTGGAAGCCAAGTGCCTCTCCTTTGCCAATTCCAAAAAAGTTTAAGATGCCCGATATCTGAAGTATGATGGGACAATCAATCCACGAGATCATGTAACTGCATTTACAACTGCGTGAAAGGCAACGACTTGACTAAGTAAGAGATTGAGTCAGTGCTGGTCAAAAATTTGGTGAAACACTCACAAAGGGAGCACTAACATGGTATTATTTTTTACCCGAAAATTCTATTGATTCTTTTGCTGAGCTTGCAGATTCATTTATAAAAGCACACTCGGGAGCTCAAAAAGTTGAAAAGCGGATGGAAGACATCTTCAAGATAAAACAAGAAGATACGGAGCTGCTCAGGGAATTTATAGATAGATTCCAGCGTGAAAGAATGATGTTACCACGCGTACCTGACAATTGGGCTGCTATGGCATTTGCAAGTAACCTAAATGAAAAAAGCTCAGAAGCCACGAGGAGACTCAAAGAAAGCTTACGAGAATACCCTGCAACAACTTGGAATGATGTTTACAACAAGTATAGTACGAAGCTGCGGATAGAAGAAGATACCATCACCCAGTCACGGGGAGATTGAAAGAGTAAGTTCAAGGCGACCAGAAATTGAAAAAAGGTCCGGTAAGAACATGTACAAGCCTTACATGGGACCAGCAGGAAGGGATTCACATTCTAAACAAGAAAACCCGAGGTACGGTTCCAGATCAAGGGACGGAGACCCAGGATCGTTGTCCAAATTCAAAAAGGAGCGGAACACACGAGGTAGCGACAAAAATACAAAAGCGAAGATTGGTGCTTACAGTTTCAATGTTAGTACATCCGAGTTGGTAGCTGTTTTAAGAAGCATGGGAGATAAGGTGCGGTGGCCAAAAGAAATGAGATCGAACCCCAACAGAAGAAACCTAGATTTCTGGTGCGAGTTTCATAATGATCATGGTCATAAAACAGCAGATTGCAGATTGCTACAAGGTGAAGTAGAGCACTTACTAAAACAAGGTTACTTTACCGATTTATTTAGTGAGAAGGGTAAGCAAGCATATATGAAGAATAGACAGCAGCCGCCAAAACCTCCGTCACCAAAAAGAACGGTTAATGTCATAAGCGGAGGGGAAGAGGTTAATGGTGTGAGATATACAATAGCAAAAAAGGTGTCAAAAATCACAGTCACCCATGGAAAGCGAGTTCGCCAAGTTTTGTAAGAAGATAGTATAACATTTGACGATGCAGATGCGGATGACGTGCTGATCCCACACAATGATGCACTGGTAATATCTTTACTTGTACATGATACTAATGTGAAACGAGTTTTGATGATCCAGGTAGCTTTGTAAATATCATTCTTTTAAGAGTGGTAGACAAAATGCAAGCTGATGACAAATTGGTACCCAAAGCACGTACCTTATCTCGATTTGACAATACCAGCATTGTTACAAAAAGGGAGATAATACTCACCACACTCGCAGAAGGAGTAGTCAAAGATACAAAATTTCAATTAATAGATAAGGACATGGCATACAATATGATTCTCGGCAGACCCTGGATTCACGAAATGGATGTTGTACCGTCTACTTTGCATCAGGTTATTAAGTTCCCTTCATAGTAGGGAATTAGACAGATTCGTGGTGATCAAAAGGCTTCTAGGAGTATCAATTCAGTGGCGAATTCAAGCGTACAAAATGACGTTATAAATGAAAAATAGCAATTATAGAATTCAGTTGAGGGTTTAACAACTCAAACCTCAACTGGAGATGGACAAATGGATGTAGACTCAAGCCTGACACTATTCAAGAGCCAGAAGAGAACGAAAACATTAAAACAACAATTGAGGAACTCGGAGCTGTGGTGTTGTTTATTCATTGGCCGGACAGAAAAGTTTACATTGGAACAAACCTGAGCCCAGAGATGAAAGGTAAGTTAATTGAATTTTTAAAAGCTAATGCAGATTGCTTTGCTTGGTCGCATTCAGATATGACAGGTATACCCCCGAAGGTGATGACCTATAAGCTGAATGAAGACCCAACACACCCGTCTGTCAAACAGAAGAAAAGGAAGCAAGGATCCTTCAAAAAACAAGTGATTCAGGATGAGGTACAAAAACTTTTAAAAATCGGGTCTATCCGAGAGGTAAAATATCCTAATTGGCTTGCTAATACTGTAGTGGTACCCAAAAAGAATGGTAAGTGGCGAGTTTGTGTGGACTATACTGACTTAAATAAAGCTTGCCCTAAAGATTCTTTTCCTTTACCACACATAGATCAACTAATTGATGCTACTGCAGGACATGAATTGTTGAGTTTTTTAGATGCCTACTCAGGATATAATCAAATAAAAATGGACCCTTTAGATGAGGAAAAAACTTCCTTTATTACATACAGGGGGACTTACTGTTATAAAGTTATGCCTTTCGGTCAAAAGAATGCTGGAGCCACATACCAGAGGCTAGTCATGAAGATGTTTCAAGAGCATCTGGGAAAAACCATGGAAGTCTACATTGACGACATATTAGTCAACACAGGCAGAGGATCACATCTAACATTTATTGGATACATTTCAAATTCTCCGCAAATTCAATATGAAGTTGAACCCCGAAAAATGCGCATTTTGCGTATCTTCAGGTAAGTTCTTAGGTTATCTTGTTTCTAACCAAGGTATCGAAGTAAATCCAGCATAGATTAAAGCCAACGAAGAGATATTAGATATTCCCACGAGCAAAAAAGAGGTGCAGAGGTTGACAGGTAGAATAGCGCCATTAGGGAGGTTTATTTATAAATCTTCGGAGAAAAGTTTTAAGTTATTTTCAGTACTGAAAAAGCAAAGCCAATTTGAGTGGACTGAGGAATGCCAACATGCACTCAGAAATCTAAAAGCATACTTGTCAAACCCACCGCTGTCTAAATCAAAAGATGGAGAAAGGCTACTCATCTATCTCGCTGTTGCAGAAGTGGCGGTAAGTGCAGTATTAGTTCGGGAAGACAAAGGTAAACAGTCTCCAATTTATTATATTAGCAAATCTTTATTGGATGCTAAAGCTTGATATCCTCATTTAGAAAAACTTGCTTTAGCATTAATAATGGCATCTAGGAAGTTGAGGCCTTATTTTCAATGTCACCCTATCCCTATGATAAGTGCTTACCCCTTACGAAATATATTGCATAAGAAAGAATAATTAGGTAGATTAGCCAAGTGGGCCATAGACTAAGTGAATATGATATCACATATCAACCTAGAACTCCGATAAAATTGCAAGTGTTAGCAGATTTCATGGCAGACTTCAGCCCAGGGATGGTAACAGAAGTAGAAAAGGAACTGCAGGTATTTAATGGGTCTATTCCAGGTACTTGGACCCTATTTACTGGTGGCTTCTCGAATGTTAAAGGAGCATGTTTAGGCATCGTTCTAATCCCACCTTCGGGAGATACTATTAGACAAGTCGTAAACTGCCATCCCATTACTAACAATGAAGCAGAATATGAAGCTGTGATTGCAGGTCTGGAATTGGCACGAGAGCTCGAAATAGAGCAGGTTATAATTAAAAGTGACTCGCAGCTTGTAGTAAATCAAGTCCAGGGAACTTATATAGCTAGAGAGGCGAGGATGCAGCAGTATTTGGAAAGGCACGTGATTTGATCAGGCAATTCCAATCTTGGAAAATCGTGCAAATACCTAGGGAAGAAAATGTCAAAGCAGACGTGTTGGCTAATCTTGCATCCGCTACAGAAGTGAAAAATGAAAAAAATGCTTCAGTAATACATTTGTTTCATTCAGCACTCGATCAAGATAAAAACGAGGTAAATTTCAATAATTTAACCTGGATTGGAGAAACGAGATCGTTAATTTTTTGCAGTACGGAATTCTACCTGAAGACAATAAAAAGGCTCAGGCACTTCGACGAAAAGCTGCCCTCTCAAACAGAATACGTGATGAGAGAAGTACATGAAGGACACTGTGGAAATCACGCAGGAGGAAGATCATTGTTAAAAACCCTAATTAGAGCAGGGTTTATTGGCCTAAAATGGAAGAAGAAGCAGAAAGCTTTGTGGCTAAATGTGACAAATGCCAAAGATATGGTAAAATATGCATCGCCCGGCGGAGCTATTACATCCGGTTAATGCACAATGGCCATTTATAAAGTGGGGGATGTATATCGTGGGTCCATTACCACAATCCAAAGGAAATATACGATTTTTACTAGTACTACCTGATTATTTTACCAAGTGGATAGAAGCAGGTGCCTTCAAACAAGTACGAGAAAAAGAAGTCAGGGCTTAATTTGGAGAAACATCATATGTCGGTTTGGGGTTTTAAAAGAAATCGTGTATGATAATAGCATGCAGTTCATAGGTGCGAAAATCACAGAATTCTTTTAGAGTCGGCAAATTAAAAGGATAAAGCCTTATCATCCTGTGGCCAATGGGCAAGCTGAATCAACAAACAAGGTTATTATTAATAACCTAAAGAAAAGGTTATAGGAGTCAAAAGGAAGATGGCCAGAAGTGTTACATGGAGTCTTATGGGCTTACCGCACGACAGCGAAAACAGGCACGGGAGAGACTCCGTTTTCACTTGTCTATGGTGCTGAAGCCTTAATTTGAAATAGGTGAACCAAGTACGAGATACACTCAAGAAACCGAAGAGTCAATCACATGGAAGAGATGCGAATAAATCTCGATTTGCTTGAAGAAAAGAGGGAAACAACCTTGATAAGGATGGCAGCGCAGAAGCAAATTATAGAACGATATTACAATCGGAAAGCTCGTCTTAAGTACTTCAAGATTGGGGACTTCGTACTCAAATTTTTTTCCAATCAACTAAAGCAGCCAATGCGGGAAAGCGGAGCCCAAATTGGGAAGGACCTTACAAGATTCGAGGTATTGCAGGAAAGGGTGCATATGAGTTAGAAATAATGGACGGCAAAGCACTCCCGTCAAATTGGAATGTTGTTCATTTGAAGAAGTATTACTTCTGAAAGGGAATACCCCCGGTCAGGTATCGTTAATGCAAGGTTTAAATTTATTTAATTTAAATTGTACTAACCATTTTAGATGATAGGCATAAAGCTAGCCCGCACCAAATGATGATTTTAGACCTAAAAGACACACGGGATGCAAAATTATCCCCGGTCTGGGTTACAACCTTTTTGATGGATATAAAAAGGGTTAAGCAGTCATCATCTAAAAGTATACCTCCGAGTCCCGTATGTTTTTTCCTTTTCAGGAAATAGAGCAGATGAATGAAATAATCAAGTGCTACAGATTTCATACTTCAAAGCTCTAACACTTGGGGGACTATATATATATATATATATATATATATATATATATATATATATATATATATATATATATATATATATATATATATATATATATATATGAAAGGCCAAAAAGACTAGAAAAGTCAGAATTCAAGTCAAGCCTGAAGCAATCTACCCAACATACTGAAAGTTAAGAGCGAGCAAATCAAGAGCAGAAAATTCAAGCCTGATTCAAAAACCTATGATGAAGTATGCACTCGAAGATGTAAATTACAAAATCTTATGAGTATCTAGGTTAAAGGCAATATTTAGTTGAGGGTTGCAAAATATACCCTTGAATCTTGTAAAAATTTGTTATAAAGAAAACAGTTATGAAAGAGTGGTAGATGTTATTCGAATATATGTAAACTATACAGTTTGAAAGTTCAAGAATACAAAACTTTTTCAAGTTATTCTAAGAGATATGTATGTGCCTACTTCTTCTTTCGTATGTTTACACCAATATGAAGTTGAGACGTCTTCTACATTAAGCGTCGTATATAAAAGGGCCCTCTTTTATAATTCGTGGTTATCCAAACAGTCACGAAGCATCAAAGCATGTGTTAATGCAAAGATAAATAACAAAGGGTAAAACAAAAACTCAAACATTAAAATTGACAGAAAAAGCCAAAAACTTATGTAAGGCAAATATTTGTCTTCAAAACTCGAAATAAGACAAGGGTAAAAAGATAAGAGAGTAGAATAGATACTCAAAGCAAAGGTATTATAAGAGTTAGGTAAGAACTCAACAATATTATAAACTTGGTTAAAACTAAGTACCAAACTTAGTTCCAACCTAATTACTTGATATTAAAACCCCAAACAGGACCACGGGTAAACTTCCAAACACTCCACCAATAAAAAAAACGAAACAACACTTTTCAAACTTTCATTGTGGGGCAGAATCTGAACCAGTAGGATGAAGAATGGTATCATCAATGGCAAGAGGAACAACTTGAGCGGAAGGAGATTGAACGGCATCTTCACCAGGAGGAACTTCATCACCTTTAGGAATGTCAACCACAGGTGAAGAAAAGCTCTGACTCTGTTGGGTTTTCTCAATAGTTTCATTGATCTTTGCATTCTCAGCAGCTAAGTCAAAGCCTTCCCAGCTTGCCTCCGTTAAAGTATCAAGGCGTGTGTTTAAGAAAGACCAACTAACTTCCACAACGACCTTATCTTCGAGGGCTTCATAATCTCTTTCCCATTGCTCAATCTAGCTTCTAAGCTCTTCCTTCTCATTCAAGGCAGCATCATAAGAAGCGTGTAAGGGGGCAAGAGAACTCTCTAAAAACTGAACTCTGTTAGAAGATACTCGGAGATCTTCTTGGGCTTGAAAAGATGCTCAGCAAATGAAGATTCGAGAAGGTTCTTGTCTTTGCCAGCCTGATTAGATGAAGCTTTCTCAACTGCCAATTCAGCTGTCATTACTTTCACTTGCTGCTCCAAGGTACACTTTTCCTCTTCCAAGATTTCTTTCTCAAGTTGAAGACTATCGAACTGCTCCTTCCAGTTGTCTGCCTCGATATGATAATCATTCATTAACTGCTATGTGTGGACGATCCTCTTCACCATCTTCGTACCAATGAGGTTGATCTACACAATGAAAAGGAAAATATGATCAAAAGGAAACCATGCGTGAAATAAAAAGCTAAGGCTTATACCTTTAAAGATGAATGTAATATCATTCATCCACGTTAAAGAACTGTGGCTCTCAAACTTTGACTTTTCAATTGGGACAATCAATTGTTTCATCCATACATCAGCTTGGCCGGATTTCTTCAGAAGATTACCATCTTCAAGAACCTCGATGGCAACTTTTTTCATTACCCTACTAGAGGAACCAACTTCAACATGAGAAGTTGTAACAGTAGGGATAGTTGAAGGAGTCAAAATAGCCACGGGCGGAGCAGTAGCAGTAACAACAGGTGCGGGAAACTGAGGGTCAACTGAAACAAACGCGGGAAAAGAAGCAAGAGGCGTTTCCTCAGAAACAAAGCCGAAGTCTTCATCAAACCCACGAGAAAAGAGTTGTTCAGTGGAGCCACGGGGTGCGGCAAGCATCTCGTCATCAGAACTTACTAAGGTAGCACCTTCAGGCTCGTGCATGGGAGCAGAACTAGGGAGGATGAGTAGCTTCGTCATCTGAAATGATGCGTCTCCTCGCTCGAGACCTACGAACCAACGAGCTCTCCTCCCACTCCTCTTCACTCTCGGAACTGTGTGCTCTATTAACTTTTCTTTTTAACGAAGAACTCAAGATTATCTCTTGAGCCATTGACAAAGAGAGTCTCGAAGCAGTAGTTGATGTAGCAGTCACACCCCGAATGGGGAACCGTAGCAAAGAAAAGGGTTAATAAGTGACAAAGTAAGTACGAAAGCAAGGAAGAAAGGGGAAGAGAAGGATACCACGGGTCTTCACTTTCCATCCGAACCTGTTAGAAAGGTATTTCCAGGACCTTTCTTACATAGGAGTAATGGTTAATAATTTTTCTACCCAACCACGAAAATCTGTAGCTTCCTCAACAGCTTCCATGGTTGCTGAAAAAGAAAAATAAAAACATCTATCAGATTGAAGGTTCTTCACAAAAAAAAGAGGAATAGAAAATACGAAAAGAAACTTACGTGCAAAGTTCCATTTTCTGGGAAAGGCATGTTCTCTTCTCCCACTAACCCACTTGTGGGAGCAGCGATGAATCGAGCATACCAACCACGATCCTTGTTATCTTCAGGGCTCACTAAAATTCTCTTACTCCTGGCCACAAGGGTAAACACCCCAGAACGAAATAACTTGGGGAGTAAAGATGAATCAGATGATAAAAGATGAAGGGTAAAGAAGCCAAGTTTGGCGAGTATCTAAGACAAGCCACAACCATCCACACAATAGGACCAATCTGTCCTAAACAAACATTAAAGAAACGACAAAACTCAATTATGAGTGGGTCAATAGGTGGTCTAAAACATAACGTGAAGGGATATGTATACACAAAAGAATAACCAGCTTTGAACGAGGTGATCCTTTGATTTGCATTAGGAACTATAATTGGGAAATCATGTTTCCGGTGACAGTCTCTCTGAACAAGGGAAATCAAACCCTTAGTAATCAGGTAAGGGTAAATATACGTTCGATTATGAGAAGTCATGGAAGTTACTTGATTTCTAATCGATTCTCTATCAGTAAAGAAAGAAAGTTCACCAGGAATAATCTCATCAACAACGGGTTCACGAAGTGGTTCACTAGAATCCCTACTTCTAATAGAAGATCTATGTGAAGAAGAAACCCTAGTTCTAGAAGATGACGGGGTAGTGGCACTGGGTTGAGAAGAAGAACCACGGATAGAGACGGATCCTAAACTACGTAACCGGCCACCTCTTCTACTTCTAGTAGGAGCAGACGAAGGGGGAAGTTCATCCACTATAACAACTTTGTGGGGATCAGGATTTGATGAAGCCATAGTTTTGTGAAAGTAAAACGTGCCCAAGAATGAAAACTATAAAGAACAAGGAACACTGTAGAATGTTTTTCATAAAAGCAAAGGCAAAGAAGGTATTTATATACAGAAGCAACTGTCATGTAAAGGGGGTCATGATGGAAACGCATGATTAAATAGTCACTTCATGACTGATACAGCCGCAAAAAAGCCCTAAAAATTGCTGAAGAGTCACAGACCCAATTAACGGAGGCCACGTGGCACATGCATTAAATGGAAGTGACATATGGCGCGTTGGTTCTGGAGAAGACGTAATGGTACATGGGAAACGGCAGCAAAAATTCCCGCCATAAATACATACCACTTCCCAAATATTCAATTGCAGAATATTCGACAAGTGGGGGGACTATCTGTATTGGTAAAATAAATATTACACCTGAATTTATGTGAGTGATTGATATGACAAGACACGGGATCAGTAAGAAAGCGACAGCTGGAAATATGCATTAAAAGAGGCACGAGTCGTAATAGATACGAGCAAAACACCCGCGAGAAGAGAAGACAAGGTCACTCAAGTTTAAACGATTACCTGAAGAGGTACCGACGGAATGAATCAAGACACTAAAAAGGAGAGATTCATGAATCATCGATTAATGAGTATGAATGAGCTCGGATGTTACAGAATCTTCACAAAGAGTTACGATTACTAATTATAACGTCTCATTAACGCCATTAATGCTCATAATGATTCGGTCATAAAAGGGAAAAAACGTTGTACTTGTGGATTCCTATAAAAGGGAAAGAGATATCATTTGTACAGACACGTTCTGATTATTATTGCAATACGTTACTTTCTTTTGCTTACTATCGGCTTTTTTTGCTACTTTATACTTTAATTTCCTTTCTTGTCATTAAGTAAATATAGAATTTCTTGATTATCAGCAGCCCGAGTACTTCTTAAAATAAGCTTTGACCGAATTACTTAATTTTTGATTAAACAGTTTGTACTTAAGAGTTTAAGGTCAGGTTGCTTTAAAATGTTTGAATCTAAAAATATGAATTAGACCAAACTAAATCCACACTTCCTTTTAAGCTAGATTCATACAGATCCTAATTCAATGCTCTCTTCGGTCCAAAATAAGTGACTTTTTGGCCTCTTTATTTTGGTCCAAAATAAATATCCTTATACATAATTAAAAAGGAATGAACTTTATTTTTTTATAAATTTACACTTATTTGCATATTCCAAGGTGTCAAGTTAACAGTATGGAAATTTTAATTAAGAATAATTTAATCAAAATACTTTTTATCTCTCTATGAGTTAGTATTCTGTGTGCCAAATGCCAAAAAGTCATTAATTATGCACCAGAGGGAGTAATATCTTTCACTTAAAAGTTTTAAATGTGCAAAACATAGGAAAGAAAGTTGTGGTTTAGTTTTCTTCTGAGCTATAGCTAATATGAATTCAGAGAACTCTTTCTTGATTTACGTTTCAATAACTCACGATTCCTCTCTTTCCTTGGCATGTATACTTATGCAGTATCTCAAAATTCAAGATCTAATGGGTGAAGTAGTGCAGTACATGACAATTATTCGAGAAAAAATATTGCTCTTAACTAAAGGTATAATGCATTTATAGACAGACCTATTTCTTGTTTAGTGTTTATATATTCAACATAATTGCTCGATTGTTGCAAATCCAACTGTGAGTTTGCTATATATATATATATATATATATATATATATATATATATGCGGAAATATACATAGAGTTGCATTTTTTTTTTTAACCCCAGGAAAACCAGCAGCCGCTACAGCCTCTGCCCTTCGGGTGAGCACTCTGTGCGCACTGGGTAAACCCCCTACCGTGTAATAGCCAGCAAACCACACAGGGGATGTAAACCGCACTAGACAAGTGCCGTGCGACAGGCTCAGACCCAGAAGGCATTGAGGGGGGATCGAACCCGCGTCTCTCGTGTGGAAAACTCCCTCCAAACCCACTGGGCCGTCCCTTCGGGACATAGAGTTGCATTTACCATTCAGAACATACTCTTTTATCTCACTAAATCAGCCACTACACTAATTATTTAGTTAACATCGAGATTTGCATCAATGGATCAGATTACCTATGTTTTCTTGGTATTCAACCAAATATCTTCTATCTATAACTAGCAAATAAATCAAAAAGAATGTTGCATAGTCGAACTCAATAAAGGAATATTGAAAAAGCGAAGGAAAGGGACATAATTGAGGAATGGTCGGTAGGGCAAGTGGGGTTTGTTGTGTCTATATAACATTGTGTATGTATAAAAAGAGAGAAGCAGACTAGTCGAGGGGAAAAATATGGCAATTGGCAAAAGGAGGAAGCAAAGACAAAGGGACGTGTCTGGATCAACCAAGACCAAAATCTAAACTGGATTTCCAAATCACAAGACAATTATACCACCTAACTTTCGTTTCCTATGGATGAACGCCTAAAGCAATTTTCTTTGGTTTCTGTGCAAACTACATGGGTTTATGTGCATTTCCATTTTTACAACTAAGATTTCTTTTATGACTACAATTCATTCGCTTCCTTTTTTAAAGAATTCGACCATGGTGTCCTTGTTACTTTAATAAGTTTTACCGTTAAATGGAATCACAAAAGCAAATTCAGAAAAAAAAAAAAACATGAATAAACCTAAATCAGTAATTTTGCTACTTAGATGCAAGAAATATAGCCACTACAACTAGGGCAACCCGCTGGTGTACTAAGCTCCCGCTAAGCGCGGGGTCCGGAGAAGGGCCGGACCCTAAGGGTCTATCATACGCAGCATTACCCTGCATTTCTGCAAGCGGTTGTTTCCACGGCTCGAACCCGTGGCCTCCTGGTCATATGGCAGTAACTTTACCAGTTATGCCAGGGCCCCCTTCAACCGCTACGACTACTATCAGGATAAAATTTAGCAACATGTTATATTCACTCTAATTTTCTTGTTATCAATATTCGTTATAAATAGTTACTCTCGTTATCACAACAAAATGGATGAATTACACTCGATTCCCGATATCTTAAAATCTAAATACTCATCTACTTAGATGGGAGCAAGGAGTTTGTATTCATTGTGAAAGAGGGTGAAGAAAGAATATAATGTTTATAAGTACTAGTTGGGCCACAAAATTGGAGCAAGAAAAAGCCCTCACTTTGAAAGCATTTTAATTTAACAAACAAGAAATGAACTCTGCCAACCTAATAGCTTCACATTTCTTACATCTAAATGGTGGCGTTTAAGGAAAGCATCATTAATATTTCTCTTTATTTTGTTTGGCAAAGGTGAAACAAAAGCTAAAAATCTGATTTTGTCCATTCCTTTCAACTTTTGAAAGATTGAAATTTTCTTTGTGCAGTATGAGTAATTGGTATATCTATGCTCTTTTATGGTTCTAGCTTTGATCCATCACTTTTTGACTCTTATCAAAAGTAGTCTTATGTACGGATGGAGTAAGGCGTAAGCTCCCTCTCTACATTTTTTTCACTTAAGCATCCCATTTCCTAGCATTTTCCAAAAATCATTTAAAAAAAGTAAATAAATACATATAGTAGTATAAGTTTACGTAATTTGCGACTACTATCGCAATTGGAAAATTTTAAATTACTGGTGGGATTGTTGATAGGGGTAACTGTATGGGGTCGAATTTGACCGACCACGTTCTTCAAGCCAGCACGACCGACCGAATGTATACGAGTCCGACTAGAAGGGTGACCTATGAATAACAAGAGGGACAACTTCATGATCACGTCGGCCACTCCATAGCATGTACTTTATTTTCTGTCTTTTAGTATTCAAGCAAGGATCCTCTATTATATAAAGAGGGATCCAAACCTTGTAAAGGAGAGGAATTTTTCATTATTGGAAACACATTATCTCTCTCTTCTCTCTCTAACATTATCTCTCTCTTACCTTTCGAAGATTACCACCTTCTCTTATTTCTCTGATCTGTACCATTGCTATCTGATCCTATACTCAAGATCATCCTAGGGTTTATTATCTTCAATTACGATTTACCCCTTCATCTACATTGATTGATTTGCTTAAAAAGTATTAAACAACTTTTGAGTCAAACAATTTGGCGCCGTCTGTGGGAAATTCGGTAGTCGAATTATAGTTCACATCTAGGATATCAAAAACAACCATCGCTGTTCTTCAGACCTCATAGAAACTAACAAATGGCAGATAAAGAGTCAAGGCTGAAGATGATAGCAGATGTCTCAACCAACCTCATAGGCCCACTCAACGAAGCCGGTAGAGAAAATACCGCGAATATAACACCAAGTAGCGTACCAGAAGGGGAGATCTCACCCTCTTCACTCGAAGATCTAACGATTTTGCATGAGAGAGGGACTTCTACATCTGCAGCAAAAGAAATGCCCCCAGTAGTCAAAAAGCTACTAGAGGAATGGTTGACGAACACTTTCAGTAGCATGCTCGAGAAACCACCTCAGGGAAATATCAAAGATCCGTCGATGGCAGAAATCGCCACCGCCGCTGGTGAGCCCAGCGTTGCACAAACAAGTAACGCCCACACCGATACCAATGCAAGCAATGATGCGCTCGCAGCCATCCTTAAGAAAATGGAGGAGATGGAGAACGAGAATAAAGCACTTCGTGATCAAATGAAAGAGCACCAGGAAAGGGTAGACAAGATACCTGGTGCCCCTAAGCTACTACCGAAATGCGAGATGGGAAGATTCGTCGAGCAACCGTATAATGAGGAAGATGCTCCTCACCCAATCCCTAAAACCTTCAAGATGCCACCGTACTTGAAAATATACGACGGGACCACGGATCCAGAAGATCACCTAATTCATTATGTTACCGCCGTAAAAGGCAATGACCTATCGAAAGAACATGTGCCATCTGTGTTGCTGAAAAAGTTTGGTGAAACTTTGGCAGGAGCACTCACATGGTACTCTCAATTACCAGCCAGATCGATATCGACGTTCGATGATATGGCGGACAAGTTCGCCACCGCCCACGCAGGAGCAAAAAAAGCCGAAGATAGGGTCAACGATATCTTCGCCATCAGGCAAACAATGGCGAAGATATTGGAAACACATTATCTCTCTCTCTTCTCTCTCTAACATTATCTCTCTCTTACCTTTCGAAGATTATCACCTTCTCTTATTTCTTTGATCTGTACCATTGCTATCTGATCCTATACTCAAGATCATCCTAGGGTTTATTATCTTCAACTACGATTTACCCATTCATCTACATTGATTAATTTGCTTAAAAAGTATTAAACAACTTTTGAGTCAAACAGTAACCAAATCTTAAAATAACAGCTTTATAATAGAGATCGAGTTTGTCATGCAAATCTACAAAAAAAGTGTATAATCAATTTTGAAACGCCGAACAAAATTTACTAGGCGATAAGAATGTGTATTTTTTACTATTCTAAAAGTTCTTTCTGATGTTTAATGTCTAGTTCTGCAATTGAAATTACTATGATCTGTTTTTCTTATTGAACATAAAGCGATATTAGTACTCTTTAACCATATTAGCGTTTGTAGTCCAACGGTTAGGATAATTGCCTTCCAAGCAATAGACCCGGGTTCGACTCCCGGCAGACGCATTTCTTTTATTTTTATACATCTTCGGCTTTACTTTTTCATGCTGCAATTAGCAGTAGCTAATTTCCCAACAATTGTGCTTTACCCAAATTTTTTTGTAGTTTTCCCACTCTATAAAGAATAAAAAATTCGTTTCCCAATAACATTTTCATTACCTTGTTGAATTAAGAAAAGGACAGGTTACAACATCTTTATTGGCAGTCCTTATAATCATGACCTATATTACAAGACATGGAATTATACATATATAGGTGATGGTACAATAATTGTGTTTGGCTCAAAAGTTAACGATATACTTTGTAAACGATAAAACAATCAAAAATCGAAGAGGGGTAAATCGTAATCAAATATAATAAGCATAGAGATGCAAAGATAATAATATTGTTGTAGATCTAATATTGCAGAGTGACAATGTTTACCAATAAGATATTTTCGTTAGAAGTAGAGATATAGAGAGAGAAAGCCAGAAAAATGAGAGAGTTGTATTAGATCAGATCTCTCTTTTACAATGTGGAGGTCTCCTTTATATAATAGGAGACCTTCCTCGAAAGAATCAAAAAGTTACAAAGATAGGTAACGTCTCCCTAGTGTGGACGCTGAGTTCTAAACGATGTCGCTTTTGTCCTCACGGCCGAGTCGTACCCGCTACGTTGGTCGGCGTACACTCATTGGGCGTACCCACTGGCGTAGAGATACTGAGGGTCAAATTTGACCCTATACAGTTAGTCCCTCCGCTCGTTGGAGACGCGTTCGGTGGGCGTCTTCGACGGGCGGAAATATGAACCTCGGCTTAGGAAAATTTGACCTCAACCAGGGGCGGCAATATGAATGAAGTGAAACATATGACGTTGTTGAGCCGCTAACGCGTGGCTTCTTTTTTGGAATGATGTCATCGCCTGTATGCATCATCATTATATTTTCCCCCGAGGCGGTTCAGAGGATGAAGTGACGTTTTGGTTTCCGGCACACATTTTGAATCATGACTCTTTGATTCCTGTGCAACTTATCCTTATAAGTATGAGAGAGGTTTGATCTGATTCAACTTTCAAGCCGCTGAAAAGTATTTTCTGATACACTCCTTTGCCTTCCTTTCCTGTAACCATTGTTTCGTGAGGGACTCTCCCATTTCTGTTGAAACCACACTTCCTATCGTCAGTGCTTCGTTTCTCAAGTAGCATAATCATGACAAAACGCGGACAGAATAATAAAAAGGCCAAAGATAATGCCCCGTCTAGGGTTCCGCCATCTTCCGGTGGTGAAGGGGAAAAGGCGGAGAAGGCCTTTGTTCCTCTCAGCGCAGACAATGTCCTTCCGAAGGAGACACACGTTCGCAGGAATTTTCCAACTAAAAGCCCTGATCTTCCCTGGGAGCACACCGTTTTACTACAATCCCATTTAGATGATCTGCGAGAGACGCACCATATTCCGGACCACGTGGAAATGGTTCCGGCCGGGACGGATTATGCCAATGTGCACCGGCCTGGATATTGCACCTTCTATGAGTACCCGTTCTTGATCGGTTACGCCCTTCCAGTCTACCCTCTGGTGGAAGAGCTTTGTCGTTTTTACAATGTGTGTCCGGCCCAGCTCACTCCCTATACTTTGAAGGTGTGTCGTATCATGACCACTTATGCGGCCAGGGCCGGGTGCAGCGTCTCGGTCCACCACCTCTTACAGTTGTTCAGCGCTGGTTACCCGAGGGGTACCATGCTGCAGTTGAACGGTCGTGGCGCAAAGGGCTTGGTCGTTAAAGCCGATGATAAGCCCAATCGCCGCTTTTGGCGTAAATATTTCTACATTAGGACGAAGCACCTGGTGTCGAATCCCGAGGGGTTCCCGGAAAGATGGAATCCAGAACGTAAGTATTTCTACTTGTAGATTTTAGTGCTGCTTGCGCCTTCGACCATACGGCCATAGTGACCTTTGTTTTTCTTTTCTCTTTTTTATTCGCAGCGAGGGCTTCTCCACCCCAGCTTGTTAATGACATTAAATCGTGGGTGGAAAGAATAATACCCTATGCGGAGGAGTGCCGTACCTGGGCTGCATTTCTTCGGCAGTACGGCCCATCAGGTAATTCTTTGGCTACGGTTTGGGGATTCCCTACGTATTTGTTATCTGACTTATTCGCGTTGGCAGGTCGGAGAGCCCCTAAGAAGAAGAAAAAGAGCGTCGTCATCTTACCTGGGGCGGGTACTGATTCTGAAGATGGATACATTCCCCGCGGCTCGCCCAGTGATGGTGCCGCGGAGATTCCTCAACCGCTGCTTGTGGCGGCGTCCGCGAGGGGAGCGACTCCTTCGACACCATCCCCTCGGGCTGTGGAGGAGACTTCTAAGAGCGAGGAGACGCCGGAAAGAAAAAGACGTCGGTTGATAACCGGCAAGGGGATAGCCACGGCGGATGAGGGAGCGAGCGAGCCCCGTCAAGAGTCAAGGCCAGTTTTTATGGCGGATGCCATCCGTTCCGGGAGGTCGGCTCCTCATAGGGGGGCCGTTCTCGACGCCAGGTCAACACGCATTCTGGAGAGCGGCTCGTCGGCTGCCGTTGGGGAGGCGGACGATGATGCCGAGAGGGCGGGCCCTGAGGTCGCCCAGGCAGATGCAGAAGCGTCAATGCGGGGTCCGGCCCGTGTAGGGATGACGGTAGGTAGATCCAACCGCCGAATTCTGATCCCGGGGGGGTATAACCTGTTGCAACACAGCGAGCAGGCTGCAGCGGATATGACCCTGCTATGTGCGGCCGCTGAGCGTGAAACGTTACAAGGGGTTAGTGACGGGGAACTATCCCGGAGGGTTGCCGGTGCGGCGTTACAGGTATTTTTCGATTCTCTTCATGCATCGTAAAATAAATTTTGATGCATGCTGACTTGCCTTTCATCCTTTTCCTCTTTTTTAGACTCTCATTTTGGAGATAGAGAGGGGGCGGCGAGCGCAAAGGAAGGCAGCCACCTTTAACAAGGTGGTAAAGAAATATCGGCGGTGCCGAGTCAAGCATCAAGCGCTGGCGGACCTACTCAAGCAGGACCCGAAATTTCGGGTTTTCCGTGAGGGTCTGGAGCAGTCGGAGGCCCAGCTGAAACGGAGGGTGGCCGAGTTAGAGCAGATCGATGAGCAGCTGATGGCCGCCCTGGCCCGGAATATTGAGCTGGAGACTCTTCTCCAGTCTAAAGAAGAAGAGTTGGAGGTTGGCCGTGGGGTAGCGGCGGAAGCCGCTGATTTGCGGATCAAGGTTGCCGCCATGACCTCCGAACTCGATGCCAAGGCGGCTGAGATTGAAGTCCTCAAGCGGACTGCTGCGTCAAGGCCTGATGAGGATGCGCGTCGTGAGGCGCATGATATGTGGGTATACGCCGAGGCCAGATTGGTCATCTTCGAGGAGTTCTTAGCTGCGGGTCGAGCCACCGAGGCGGAGGTTCAAGAGCAACGGCGCATAGTCCGTGTCGCTCGTGAAACTTGTGGGTATAGTTCTGATTCCCCAGACCGGGCGGGCTATAACTCCGAAGATGTCAACCGTCTAGAATCCGGCTCTTGGATTTCTGCGGCCTATCAGGCAGAGGACGGCGGTGGACGAGATGGCGATCCGTCGGGAGGCGGTGATCAGGATGTCGAAGCCCCTTAGGACTCGTATTCATTTTGTTTTACTGTATTTGGAGATGTAAATAGGTCCTTTTGTATATGCAGTTTTTGGATGATAATGGAAGTTATANCTGATACCCTAAAAATGAAAAAAGAAGCTATTTATACTGGGCTAAAAAATCTGGACAAAAATGCCCCTGTGGGGTTAGTGCGGACCGCACAAAATGGACCGCGGTCTGCACTAGGTCTTTGGCCTTCAAAAACAGCTCTCTGAATCTTAGCATCGCGGACCGCAGAGAATGGACTGCGGCCGCGGAGGCTTCCAGTGCGGTCCACGTAAAATGGGCCGCGGAGGCTTGAAACTTTGAAAATGGCACTCTCTGATTCTCCTCACCGCGGACCGCAGAGAATGAACTGCGGCCGCGGTGATCTTAGTGCGGACCGCACTAAATGGTAGTGCGGCCGCACTGCCTCTTGGCCTGAAAATCACCTCTCTGAATCTCCTAGTGCGGACCGCAGAAAGTGGTGTGCGGCCGCACTAGGCCTGTTTAGCCTGAGCTTGTCTTGTCTTTGGCACTTGTGCAAGTTTCACTCCGTTTGAGCTGATCTTTGATATCTCGTCACTTTGATGATCAAACCTGCAAACAAGCACAACTTGTGAGCCTTTTGGGACTATTTTGTATGAATTTCTAATCAAAGCATAAGCAAGAAGGAGTGTAAAATGTGTCAAAATCCCTATTTGTCACTAAGCTTATAAGATGGTCAAACTGGCTTATAAGCACCTTTTGGCTTATCTACGCGTTTGGTAACACTCAAAGTGCTTATAAGCTAAGTGCTTATAAGCTAAAGTCAGCCATAAGTCATAAGCTGGTCACCCCCACCTTATGGCTTTTCAGCTTATAAGCACTTTTAGTTTGACCAACACTTTTACTAGTTTATCCTTAATAATATTTTCTAATTCACGAAATAATTTTCCCAAAATAAATTTCTTGACTTTCTCTTCGTTCCATATTCGTTATTAATTCTTTTCTTTACAAAGAAATTTTTAATTTATAATCTTTTGAAAAAAATTCAAGGGTATTTTAGTCATTTAACAAAAGAATAGCTTATCAGCACTTTTTAATCAAACACATTAACTGCTTATTATCAGTTTCAGCACTTTTATCCAAACACGTAAATGTTTATTTTAAAAATCAGTTTTAGCACTTAAAAAAACTTTTCAGCACTACAAGCTTATCAGCTATTTACAATCAGCTAATCCAAACGGGCTCTATGACGATCCACGTATGTTGCTCTTCTGCTTGTTCTTTTTCACCTTATAATCGTTAACAGTTAAAGTGGACAAAAGCTTCTTGATAAAGATCGTCATTCCTAGCAACTCCCGTCCATTCTACTCCACCAACCTCACATCCATAGGCAGGACTCCCAATAAGTACAGCATTGTCCCACACGTACACCTGCATAATAGTGCATCTTTCTAACAAAACCTTTATCATTTTAGCCCTTTAATTCCTATGTCACATAGTACTATTTTTGGGTTGTTAAGTAATATTCCTTCCGTTTTAAAAAGGCCGACACTATTTTTTTATTAATCAATTTTAGAAAAATTGGCACTTTTCAATATTTTTTTGATAGGAAACATTTATAGCCATACAAATAAAGTTTTACAGCCAAACTAATGTTATGACTTATTTAAGACAACTAGTTTAGTGTATGTGCGCTGTGACTCGCGTCAAGTAAATATATGTGTAAGAACGATGTGTTTGACTACTGATGCTTCATCCGATTTTGTATTTTTTTCTTATCGATTTAGCATTGATATATTTGTGATAATTTTCATATACACTAACCTTAGCTTTTATTACATTTTCAATTGTTGTAATTTCAAGGGGGGAAAAATTTAGAAAACAATTTGGAAAATTAGAGTTTTTGAATAAGAAAAATGAATCTAGGAAGCAAAAAATTAGGGTTATTCTCATCATTTCAATCCCATTTTAATCCTTTCTTTTAAGTCGTCTGCTTACTCTGATCTCAAAAAAGTTTATCGAATCAAAATTGGCATGAGAATAATATATAAATAAATATCAAATATGTGAATAAAGTTACAGACAAACATAAAAAATACTAAGCAGCATGGAGTTTAAATCAATAATTAAAACTTAGATCATAAACTAATATGATTATGTCATCATACCAATAAATTTTTATAGGAACTATGAAACACATGGCACATTAAAAACAGTCTAAAACAACAACAGCAACAACAATAACAACAACAACAAACTCAGTATAATCCTACTAGTGGGGTTTGCAGAGGATAGTGTGTACACAGACCTTACTCCTACCTAGAAAGTAAAGAGGTTATTTTCGATAGACCCTCGGATCAAAAAAGGATGAAAAGAAAGTTGGAAAAAACAAAAATATATTCATTAGCTAAATAAATATAAAATATAATAGAAGAAAATCAAACTTTACTGTAAAAACTTATCCGAAAGAGAACTAAATAACTTTCAAAAGCCTATCCAACAATTCATAACTAACCATAGAATCTTACAAACATACAATATATTGTAATAGCAATATATGTATAGAAATAATTGAAAGTTTAAAACCGAAAAAGAGGAAAAAGAGGTTTCTGAACATGAAACAATAGGTAATTTGTCCTGGTAATTTCATATTGTAGTCCTATGGGCAGTCAAATATGTACTTATTGTATTTTTTTTCTCCAACTTTTTTGTTAAATAAAATTTACTACACTCGAATGTTAGAAATTACAATTATACAAACATATTTTCGTAAAGAAGTCAATTCAAATCATTAGATCTTGATAAATAATGGATTGAATCTAATTCAGTTTTCCTTCTTTGGCCATGAATTAGAGCTTTATGTAGTTGCTATTTATGTATTTTCGATAAGAATATCTTTTAAATTTTTTTACCACTTTTTAAATTGTGAATAAATAGACTTACCACTGAATATTAAATATTTTGTTAAAGGATAGCCATTCAAATGCCTACCACAAAGTGTTAAGGAGTTTGTATCTAATGTATAAATCAAAACTTATTTTAAATAACTTAAATAAAAAAAGAATATATTAATAAAATTTTAGTTGTTTTTAAGCTTTTTAAATATTTAGAATTCGTAGATAGTTTAAATACCAAAAATTTAGTTGAATTTAAAGTCCTAAATATTATAAAAATAACTTAAATTATAGTTTTGTCTAGTGTGAACTCTATTTTTAAAGGGTAAAAAACACGAACGACATTTCGTTAAAGACATTTATGCTTTAAATATAGTATAGATAGATAAATAGATAGATTATATATCCAAGTCACAATGCAAAAGCAAAACATTATGGCTGCAAATTAAAGTATTTAAGTTTCTAAGGTCACGCATGAAAAGTTAGATTCTTGCAAAGCTAATCAACGGTGAAAACCACCTCGTCCTATTTTTTGCCTCTCGTACGTGAACTCCGATTGAATGTTAAAACTCTTCCTTCCTATTTATTTTCTTTTGCCAAATATCTTTGTTATTACAGTACTTATGAGGACAAAGTTTGTGAATTTTAATTTAATGAAAACAAAAATTAAAAAGAAGAAGAACAGCAACATCAGTTTGTAATTACCTTTAAGTAAACATTGATGAGTATTATTTGGTTATTCCCAATAGATCCGTTACATACTTGAAGGTGTATAACTCTAAGACTCAAAATGAAAAATATTATAAACTTTTATAAAATTATCTTTCAAAGGAGCAATGGGTAACACTATAGACCACTACTAGAAATCCGGACGAAAACGTCCAGAAAAACCGACCAAAGTTGGCCGGTAATGGTCAATAACCGTCCAAAACGCGACCATTTACGTGTGGACGGTATTTTGAAGGTCGGAGGGCATACCGACCAAAGTTGGTCGGAAATTACCGACCAACTTTGGTCGGTCAATTAAATTCAAAAAAGAAAAATTTCCGAAAAAAACTGACCAAAGTTGGTCGGTATTTTAATTATGTAATTAAAAAATGCACCATCTGGGAGTCGAACCGAGGTCTGTACAGTGACAAGATACTATTCTACCACTAGACCATTGGTGCATTTTGTTTTAAGACTGTCTTTTATTTCATTTATACTCTTTAATTGTATTTTCGCACGAAAATAACCGACCAAAGTTGGTTGGTTTTCTAAAAGGACTGGCCGAATTAACCGACCTCTTTGGTCGTTTTTTTTTAATATTAATTTTAATTTATTTTAAATGAAAATTCTTAATGTTAATTTTAATTTATTGTAAATGAAAAACCGACCAAAGTTGGTCGGTTAATTACTTGAAAAATAAATTTCGCGGGACTCAAAATAGTTTCCGGTATTTTTGCGCCAAAGAAAACCGACCAAAGTTGGCCGATTTCGTAAAAAAAATTAAAAAATAAAATATTTTGAAAAATCGATAACCGACCAAAATTGGTCGGTTGACCGTGGTCGGTTTTTGCCGAATTTCTAGAAGTGGACGCTGGCTTAATTATTCTCCACTGAGATAGGCAAAATTATGTCTGAAAGAAAATTTGTGTAATCAATAAAACGAATTAAAATTCTTATAAAAAGACTGTTTATATTCTCGTGTGATAGTGATTGAGAAAAATCTATTATTAAACAATGCAATAATATCAGAGTATGAAGAAGGATAAATAATACAACAAAAGCAAGAAGGCATGATAAATCTCATAGTTTGTTCTTGATTAAAAGAGAGACATGGAGTTAATTTTCGAGAGCGAGTTCATGTAATAAAGAAAATAAAATTACCAGTAGAACGTGATCCTTCATATTGAGAGCATTATGGTCAACATGTTCTTGTCTATCTTGGATTGGTATGCGTTTGTATGATGTTAGGATAGGGAACCCGGGTAGTGCGGAATTTAGCCAAACAACGTTATAATGACAATAACAAAAATAATGCAAGTTGATAATAATGGTAATTAAAGCAGATAAAGAAGGCACAAAATTTAACGTGGGTCGGTCAAGGTGACCTACGTCCACAAGCGGAAAGGAGTAATTTCACTATAACAACCGGTACACAAAAAAGAGTACAAAATTAGAGATGAAACTCTAATTATCCCAAAATATATCCCAAGAGAATAACCTCGCAATAATCACTCACAAAGAAGAGGTTCACTCAAAGTGTTTCCCAACACTAACTCTATGGAATATAATAAAACTCTCTATTACAAGAATACTCAAAGTGAGCTTCTAATCAAAACATGGGATGATTCAAATGAAGTAAGATGGCCTATATTTATAAGGCAAAATTCTTGGTCCCCAAGTAAAGAAAAAAGAATAAAAGAAAATACTTTTATTCTTTGGCTCCAAGCTAGAATTCTTTGGCTCCAAGATTGAATACTTTGGCTCCAAGATTAGCCATGAACAAATTTAGGCCATGTCTTACAAATCTCCACCTTGGCCTAAATTGGATGATATAGTTATTTTACTCCACTTCCAAAAAAGCCTCAATGGGCTTATGTCACAAATTTAATGCCATCAAAATCAGACAAGTTGTCTGATATTGAAACTGTATTAATGCCTATAACAGTAGATCCCAATAAAGAATACAATGAACCAGATCTGTGTGCTTTCATGATCACAAGAGCACCTTGAAATTTTTTTCAGAACTCCACCTTCACCGGTGAATTTGCACCCAAGAGATTCTAAAGTGCCCAAAGAAATGAGATTTTTCTTCAACTCAGGAACATATCTAACATCGGTGAGAGTTCTCACCACACCATCATGCATTTTAATCCGAATTGTACCTTTGCCAATAACGTTACAAGTAGCATTGTTACCCAATTGGACAACTCCACCTTCAATCGAATCATATGTAGAAAACAAGTCCCTGTTGGGACACATATGATACGAACAACCGGAATCTAAAATTCACTCATTGTCAGATTTGAAACTAGTTTCAGTAGCTAAAAATATAGTTCCCTCAATCTCATCAGTTGCTAAACTAGCTTTGGCGGTGTCAGTATCTATGTGCTCATTTTTTCTTTCCTTATGCTTTTCTTTATTTTTAAACTTATAGCATTCGGAGATAATGTGACCTTTCGTATGACAATAGCGACACTGTAAAATATTGTATCTGGATGTTGAGTCGGTTTTACCCCTAACGAACAAGCCAACTTTCGCTTGAGTTCCACTAGCTTCCCCAGTAATATCACTATCTATCTGTTCTTTCGATTTTAAGATAGATTTAATATCCTTATAAGAGATATTATCTTTTGCATAAAGCATAGTATCTCTTATATGCTTAAAAGATGGGGGTAGAGAACAAAACAGTAATACCGCTTGGTCCTCATCTTTAATTTCTACGTCTATATGACTCATATCCATAAGAATGGAATCAAGGTGTCAAGAGGAGAGAGAATAGAGGTACCTTCACCCATACGAATTGTATAAAGCTTCTGCTTCAGGTAAAGTCTATTTTCCACCGTTCTCTTCATATATAAGGTTTTTAATTTTCCCACATGCCTTTGGCTGTGGTTTCTACAGAAACTTCATGTAAAACCTCATTTGAGAGATTTAAGATGATACCTGACTTTGCTTTTTTGTCTATGATAGCAAACTCCTCGTCCGTCATTTTATCCGGCTTTTTCTCCTTTCCTTGCAACGCCAAGTCTAAGCCATCCTGAATTAGGATAGCTTCAATCTTTAATTGCCACATCCCGAAGTTTGCACTTCAATCAAATTTCTCAACATAAGTCTTTGTTAGAGTCATATTGGCTACTTAAACTAACTCGGTTAGATCCGGCTCTGATACCAATTTGTTAGGATCGGGAACCCGGGTAGTGCGAAATTTAGCCAAACAATGTTATAATGACAATAACGAAGATAATGCAAGTTGATAATAATGGTAATTAAAGCAGATAAAGAGGGCACAAAATTTAACGTGGGTCGGTCAAGGCGACCTACGTCCACAAGCGGAAAGGAGTAATTTCACTATAACAACCGGTACACAAAAGAGAGTACAAAATTAGAGATGAAACTCTAATTATCCCAAAATATATCCCAAGAGAATAACCTCGCAATAATCACTCACAAAGAAGAGGTTCACTCAAAGTGTTTCCCAACACTAACTCTATGGAATATAATAAAACTCTCTATTACAAGAATACTCAAAGTGAGCTTCTAATCAAAACATGGGATAATTCAAATGAAGTAAGATGGCGTATATTTATAAGGCAAAGTTCTTGGTCCCCAAGTAAAGAAAAAAGAATAAAAGAAAATATTTTTATTCTTTGGTTCCAAGCTAGAATTCTTTGGCTCCAAGATTGAATACTTTGGCTCCAAGATTAGCCATGAACAAATTTAGGCCATGTCTTACATACGACTATAAAACTTATGTAAATTAAACACCAAAATAAAAGAAGAAAGTAATGCTTAAAATATATTAACCATGATTAAAGAAAATTACTATCTAAAATTCTAAATTAATCAACCTTTGGAAAAAATCTTCTATCATTATTCTTTGATGAGATACTTACTACTAACCTGTTGTGCCAAAACGTGAATATGCAACTTATGAACAATTGCGGCGTTAATCCGGAACTCATGAATATGTTTTATAGTTCGTGCAATTATTAGAGTTGAGTAGGTTTCATTTATTATAGGAAAAAAAAAAAAGACTCTTATAAACCTAAAAGGAAAGGGAGGAAGTGCTAAAAGTTAGGTAAATAATTAATTGTCTATTCCTAAATTTTAGAAAACTAACTTAAATTACAATTCTGTATAGTGTGAAAATAAATTTTGAAGGGTAAAAAAGGCGAATGACATTTCACTAAGGGGCTTCGTTCTTTTAATATAGTACTAATCTCTATGTACGTGCGTTGCACGTAAATCTTCAATCAACTATTTATGTGACAGGGTAAGAAACTAATTATATTAGAATATACAAGAAGAAAGAATCCTTGTAAAGAATTGATATAGATACAACGCTACATCTTTGAAATGTTAAAAATCAATATTATTACATTAACATAATACCTAAAGCACGTTGGCCCATTATAATTTCTGCATGCATATATGATGTAATTGGCTAACCTCTATACGTACTATCATTGTACTATTACATAAGGCAATTGGGGGATCTAAAGTTAATATCACTATCATGATGGGTGTTCTTTTCTTCAAAATCAACCTATGTATAAAGAAGATCTTTTTTAAGTTTGGTATAGTAATCTTCTCAAGAAATGTGTATAGTGAAGGTCATTTAGTATCAAAATATGTAAGTACTATTTCTGGCAAAAGTTATTGGTATCATCTTCTGTGGAGTGAAAATTGAAACGTGTTTTGCTATCACCAGAGAATGTAACTATCAAAAACTTATTTAGTATCGACATATTTATTTTTATTTGCTAAGACATCTCTTTCCATCATGTATTTTTACAACTTACATTTTCACTTAATGATGAAAATATTTTTCTTGCTATTACCATTGGACTGGGGAGCCAATTTGAAGTTTGTTTCCCATGTTAACTATATGTTGGTCTAGGACTCATTGGCGAGACATCAACAAGACTTGCAACTTGTAAAAATATATATTTGTGGCATGTAATTATGTAATTTCGTTGTCTATGGTTAAAGGTGTTTAAAAGTATTTTTATTCATGTCTAACTGGTATGGCTTTAGAACTTTAGCAATAAGGAGGACACTTGAATGATATTATAATTCCATTAGGAATAAGTTTTTAAGGGTCTGAGATTATCTCATAGGTGTAGTCTAAAGTTAATTGATCAATTATATTTGATGCATACCATAATAAGAAGCGAAGCAACTTTGTAGGAGTTATTGGCAGTTTGCTGCATGTTTGACTCATATTATAATTAGAACTAAACTTGCGGTTTAAATAGAAAAAAAATGTTGTGTAGTATATTGAATATTATAATTTATTCATTTTTAATGTGCTTTATTATATCTAATAAATTTCTAAAACAGGTGATTAAGAAAATATTATTTTGGTCTATAAATTAACATAATGGTATTTACAATAAAATCAAAGCAAAAAATATCAAATACATACGTATCAAGAACCAATAGTAGAATATATTAGAATAACATAATTTAACAATCAAGAATAAAGAATTTACGATAATACTATCTTCGAGTAACTCGTAACTCGAGTCTCTTGCAACCTATCAACAGGAAACGTATGTAAAATATAATTTAAAAGACTGACAAAATATTGCAAACGTTAATGTTCTCATAATTTGAAATTTCAAGAATAGTTAGTAGAGACATACAGTTAATTTACCACCAAAGAAGATATGTATTACCCTAAGAATCTAAAACATGAAGAATAAAATAGATTAGAGGAGCGTACATTGAATGGAATTTAAGATAATAAAATTAGCCTTGATAAGCTAAAGATGAAACCACTACTTTTATGGAATACGTACCCTATCAAGAAGCAAATACACAATTTATTAAAGTAGCAATCATCCTGTGGCATCAATTTCGTATGGAACCTTTTGTATAAAATCATTGACTTCCAGCTTCCTTTAAATACTAGGATAATTTGTGGTAGAATCCCACAAGGAATCAAACGTATGAATAAGAAAGGCTTCAATCCCATTGCGATGGTTACTTGTTAAGAGACATCAGCTATAAGATCGGCGTATAGTATAGTGTAGTTTAAATCGGAAAAGAATTTTAACGTTAAATAATTTACAATTATATCCTTAAATTATACAAATTTTTAAGGTTATAAAAGTCGATCAATTTGTAAGGGATATTTTAGTCGTTCAACATTTAGCATAAATTATTCGTGCTTTTATAATAATATAGATAGATAGATAGATATATTTCGGAAGCCTTTCCTTCTTTATTAAAAAGTTTGTTTTAAATCAAACTAGGACATCCTGACTTTCTCTGTCTACTCTCACTCATGCTCTCGGCGCATGTTAGCTAAACATATGCCGGTGTGTCCATGGTAGGAGCGCGAGGACGGGGACGAGGAAGAGGGCGAGGAAGACCAAAAAAAAGTACCCATAGTTTCCTTTGGGAGCTTAGTTGGAGCTCGAATTCAAGGTGAAGGAACCCCTAAGACAGCAACAATGGCTTCCCCTGTACAAATGGCTGAAGAGATTAGATCTGTGGAAATAGGATTTACATCAAACCCTAGTGGGATTTCAAAGAAGCTGACCATGAATAAACCTCTAAAGAATACTACAGAGGCAATAATTTAGAGAAATACAAAATCGTAGGCAGTGGAAACTAATGAAACAGTGACCTTAGAGCAGAAATCAACTGAATAAACAGTAGAAACAGCGAAGCCGGTAGGTGCATGGACAAATCTGTTCAAAGGAAATAGGTATGCAACAAATGCTATGACACTGTCCTACATCCCACCACAAATTGTAAATGGCCAAATTGTGGTGAAATTAGAAGCAGAAGATGTCGAACCAGAGGAGGAAAAATGGAGGTGTGCTTTGATTGCCTACATCATAGGAGAGACACCAGGCTATACTGCCATGAGCAGTTATATTAGTCAAAATTGGCTGAATATAGAAACACCAGATGTCTATTTGCATGAAGAGAGATATTATGTGATCCGATTCAACTCAATTACTTATATGCACACTATTTTTTTATGCTGGACCATGCACCATCAGTAATTGCCCTATAATTTTGAAACCTTGGACAACGAATTTTGATTTCAACAAGGAAATTCCCACTGAGATCCCCTTATGGGTCAAATTTCCCAACCTTCCAATGAGTTGTTGGAGTAGCAAATCCTTGAGCAGGATAGCAAGTGCTTTAGGAACCCCTTTGTTTGCAGATGACTGTACCACAAAGCAAACAAGGATATCCTTTGCAAGAATATTGGTGGAAGTAAACATTAGTCGACCACTTCCCTCTGAAGTTACAGTGGTCGATCCTAAGGGCAGACATTTTCAACAAGCTGTGACTTATAATTGGAAGCCTGAGTACTGTGGAATATGCCAAGTAGTAGGTCATATCTGTCGTAAAAAGGATAAAGAGGATTTGCAACAGATCCCTCAACCCAAAAGAAAGAGAAATACTAAAACTGTCACACAAGAATGAAGGTGCAAGGGACCTGTGCAAGTGCTTTCAATAGGTGGTGATCAAGCAGAATCCACTGGTGAGGGCAAACAACAGGACCAACAACAGAATGTACAAGAAAGTACTCCTCCTGTTAATAGAGTGGAAGAGAGATTAGAAAAGAGCAGAGGGAAAGCTTTGGAAGTAAGCCTAGAATTCAATCTACAAAACTTCCCCATCCTATGCTCTGTTCCAACCAAGAATAGGTTTGAAGTGCGACATGGAGGAAACAGTGAAGTCCAAGGTCTACCCCTAGATAGAGGAGGGGGTTCCAAAACTATCTAATGAATTGGATATTTTGAAATGTAAGAGGAATGGATAAGAGGTATAAACAGAAGAAATTGAGGAATTATTTGAAAAACAAAAAAATTAGACTGGCAAGTCTTATTTAAACAAGAAAAAAAGAGCACAATTTCATGAAGATTAGCAAAAAAAATAGTTCCTAACTGGGAGATGCTTACTAACTACCAAACTGCAGCAAATGGGAAATTGTGGTTGCTCTGGGATCTACAGTGGTGTAAAGTTAATCTGTTGAAAGCTGAAGCCCATATTATCCATTGCGAGGTCATAAGCAAAGTTGGGGATCTGAATTGTTACATCACCATAGTATATGGTTTTAATACTATTGAGCACAGGAAAGCACTATGGGATAACTTGAGAGGAGTAGCAGTAGGTATCAATAAGCCTTGGCTCGTGGTGGGAGACTTTAATGCAGTTATGTTCCATGATGATCGCCTATTTGGTAATCCAATTACATATACTAAAATTAAAGACTATTCTGAATGCATGCATGAATTGCTCCTAACAGAAATACAATGGAGAGGAGACTACTATACCTGGTCCAATAAACAGCTAGGATCAGACATAATTTATAGTAGATTGGATAAGGCTTTTGGAAATCATGAATGGATGATGGCATGGGGGCACCTGATAATGGAATATGATGTACCTTTTATATCTGATCATGCCCCTATGCTACTGACATTGGCTTCTTCTAGTAGTAACATCAAGGTACCTTTCAAAATTTCCAATGTATGGGCCAATCATGAGGAATTTTTGAAGATAGTTGAGGAGGTCTGGCAGCAGTCATATACCACAATCAAGATGAAGAATATTTGGATGAAGCTGAAATGCCTCAGACCAGTACTAAAGAGGCTGAATAATGAGGAGTTTAAGTTCATTACTTAGAAAATAGAAAAGGCCAGGCAAGAGCTAGTGATCACTCAAGAGCAAAATACACATGAAGAGTACTACTGAACTATTGGGAAAAGAAAGAGATTTAATACAAAACTTGGAGAAATGGTCTATGGTTGAAGAAAGTGCTTTGCAACAGAAGTTCAAGGCCAACTGGATCAAGCTAGGGGATTCCAATACCAAATATTTTTCAGCCCTGATCAAGGAGAGGACACAGAGAAAGCAGATAACAGAACTTACATCACTCAGTAACAAAAAGCTAACTGAGCCAAAGGAAATCAAAGAGGAAATAGTGAATTTCTACAAAGGCTTGATGGGATCTGCAGCTCATACATTACCAACAGTTAACAAGATCACTATGAGGAAAGGACCAACCATCTCACATCAGCAAAGATTAAGACTATGTGCACAGGTGACTGAATAGGAGATCTATGAAGGCTTATCCTCAATAGGAAATGACAAATCACCAGGTGTGGATGGATATAATGCATACTTCTTCAAGAAAGTATGGACAATAGTGAATCAGAAGTAGTGAAAGCTATAAAGGAATTTTTCAAAACTGGAAAATTGTATAAGGCAATAAACTGTACAGCCATCACTCTGATCCCAAAGACTAACAGTCAAAATTCAGTGAAAGAGTATAGACCTATTGCTTAGGGTACTGTTGTCGCGCCCCTTTTTTCCCTCCCTCGCGGGGAGAGTAGTCCGGGTTTCGACATTTCATGGTGGTAATAACTCATTTCCCTTTGGGAATTGGGTATTTGAAGAGTCGCCACCTAACGGATTATGGTGCGTTAGGGCACCTAGAGCGGTTAGCTCTTAGATTGGTTTACATTAACAGAGATTAGGGTAAGGGCTCGAAATAACCCCGAGGGGAAGGTGTTAGGCACCCCTCTTGGTCCACAACTATGGGTCCCGACCGAACTTATACTTACGAATTAGTCCATTAACAAAATAAACAGTTGAAGCAAATAATTGCAAGCAGAGCATGTTGGGCATTGTATAACTCAAATAATAAAATAAGAATTTAAATAGGTTGTGTGCATAAAAAAGGAAAGTAAAGAGAATTTGGGGAGAGGGAGGTCCTAGGTTGGTTAGCCTATAGGATCACATCTGTACAATGCCCGGTAATCACTCCTCGGAAAGGGGCTATACGTGACATCAGCGCACCGGTCATCATATCCATATCTACCCTCCCATCCCCTTAGTGGTCATGCAAAGCGAGTGTTGGTCAATGATCTCTATTGCGTGCTGCTACCCGTCCCTTCTTAATGGTCCTGGAGGGATTTAGGACCTCTACCTATAGGTGGTTCTAGACAGACCCCTAAGGTTTTAAAAGGTAAAAATACTAAGGCGACGAGCAAAACAGTTAGGACTTTTAGCACATAAGATAAAGGGAGCAATTAGAGGCTCAAAGTTTCCTCCTCAAACAAGACAGAGAAATAGCACGACTCAAACACAATTAAGGGCTTTCTATTAAACAGTATCCTAAGGCAGGATACCTAGGTGAATATGTAGAAGGCAAGCAATTTATTTTTATAAACTCAGGAGTAATGACCCTACCAGTTGCCTATTGGTTTTTTGGAAGCCTGTTAGGATCAGAAATGCATTAAGCAATAGAAACAGTTTCAGAGCTGCAGTTTTGAAAATGCCCTAAAGGCTTGCCTCTACGCGGAGTACTGACAATTACATTTTATAGTAAAACAAGGAAGATTTTAAAACAGACTTTTAAATCCCTATGGGCATGCTATCTAATAACAGGTTAAGACAGTTTTGAAAGACTTGTTTCAGGAAATATAAACTACTTAATTAAACCAATTCAAAAGTGAACTAAACGATAACCGGATTGAGTTATTTAAACTAAACTTAGGCAAGATCCATAGGCAGGATTTGGTAGCGTTCCCTATAGGCATGACATCTAGGTTTAATACTGACTTTAAAGACTTGCAGGCATGGAAACATACATAAACACTTGCTACAACAGAATCTGGGTTAAATTACATCCTATAGGCATGGCATCTGCTTGTTAGGCTGATTTTAAGACTTGCAAACATGAAAACATACATAAACAATTGTCATAACAGAATCTGGATTAAATCCTATAGGCATGATTTCTAACATGGTGAGACAAACATGACACGATGTACAAAAATCCTATAGGCATGTTTTCTACTCGGTGAGGCAATCACATCAAAATGTAAAGTCCTATAGGCATGGTTTCTACCCGTATTACCCCACAAACATGTAACTACCCATCCTTTTTTTACTAATTACCCCAATATCTATTTATAAATTATTACAGACCATATGAATGAATTACATAAATAAATAAGAAAATAAGAAGTTATACTATAGGGAGCCTTCAATTAGGCCCAAATTTCCAAAGCCTCCAATAGCCTCAAATGCCCAAATTCCATAGACAATGTTATAGTCCAGGTGCATCAGAGTTCCCTAAGGATCTCAAGGATCCCGGGCAGTGCTTACACCTAGACTTGGTAACCAAATTGAATAAGTGCAGTGTGGAAGGGTCAGCCTCAGTATGCCAGAGTTCAGAGGGTTCTCAAGAGGATCCCAAGGTAGTACACACACTGGAGGGGCAGAACCTATTAACCTAGGAGTAAAGTGAAAGTGCTTGACACAAGTTAAAAGGTTTTAGTGAAAAACTGTATTAAAAGGAGGTTTGTTTGCAAGTAATTTAGTAAAAAAAACCACTGAGGCAGTTTGAAAAGATATTGGAGTAATGAACAGAAATCCAAACACAACACCTTTAAGACAGGTTCAGACACAGCCAGGAATCACAGAACCAAAGCAAGTTAAGTAGTCATAAACATGGGTCAATGGATTTGGGGATACATGGAGCATATGATGGTAGGCACATAACAGGTAGAGATAATTGGTATATACATGCTCAGAAACGACACAGAGGGGTAATACACTGATCCTAAAGAAGGGAAATACGTAACATGCTAATAATGTAAACATATTAACTACAAATTTCACAGCAAAACCTTAAATAGAAGCAAACTAGAAACAGGATGAACTGAAGCAACAAAAGAATCATATTGTTGTTGGAACTTTGAATTGAAACTAGAACATACCAGTAAAGAAGACAGTACGCAAAGTGAAAGAGCAGGAGAACACAATGGTTAGCCTTGGCTTGCAGCCGGCTAACATAAAGTAGTAGCAAGTAGCACAAAATGAGAGTAGAAAGTTCTAAGTGTGTGAGAGAGAGTTTTTGAACCTAGAGTCCGTGTGCTGTGTTAACGAAAGACTAGGGTATTTATAGTTTGAAAGCAAGTAGCAAATAAGGTAAAAATCAAAGTTCATTAGTAATTATGGAACTGAGAATCAACCAGTCAGGAAATCAAGGTAAGTACTCCCTTTAATTTAGGAGTTAACTTCAAACGGTAATAGACATATGACAAATAAGGAAGGAAATCGTATAAGGCTGAACATGACAAATAAGGAAATATTTTCTGCATAGTACAAGTACATAACACATAATAGAGGCTAGGTTCAGCATATTTCAATCAAGGAAAGACTTAAGAAATCAATTAATAGCGTAATTGACCATGGAATAAGGTCAGAAACATTCAACAAGGTAAAAATTAGTAGAGATATCATACCAAATCAGTGAAAGATCAATCACAAAGATTCAAGGATTCAAAAGTAGAAAATAGCACTGATTTAGCACAACTTTAAGAACAAGCACATAGTAAGCAAAATCCAGAATTCTAAGAGGTCGAGTAGGATAAAAATCATATATGAATTAGGGATTCGTGTAGAGCATGGTCTGAATTAGTAGAATAAGCATGATGCAGGCGGGAGAAGTGAAGAATCAGAAACATTGGTGAATAAAATAGGGTCAAATCACACAATAGGCAGGGATAGCCATAATTAGGAACCTTAACAAGCAATCATAGGGCAAACATCACAGAATCATAGAAACATACAGATTAACCGAACACATTATCAAAACAAAAACTCAGAAACCCAAAATTAGAACTTAAGAAATTAGGGTTTTCAACATAGGCAAGTCGAAGAGGTAGTAAAATCATGGAACCAGTCAGAATATGCAAGAGATAGAAGTTTAAGCATAAAGAATCGGTTCAAACAAAGTTTTAGAAGAAGTTCTGAAAACCCTAATTTGAGAAGAAGGTAAAAACACTTTGAAACCGGTGATTTTTGTAAAGAGTTACAAAGGTAGTGTAAACTATCAAAGAATCAGACTCAAATCGTTTAAAAATCATACAGATCTAGGAGTTGTAAGCAAAATTAGGGTTTCAGAAGAAAACCCAGGTATAGATGAAAGAACCTGTGAAAATCTCAAAGATCGTAACAAGTACAGCAGGATTTCGCTTGGAACCATGTTGAAGTAGCCAAGAACAGACTAGATGGCAAACCCTAGATGCAAGTTTGCGTGGCCCAGGGCCCTTGAAGACCTCAGAGAAGGTGAGCATGGCAATAGAGGGGCCATTTGAGGCTTAGGAGTTGGAGGGTGGTCACCGGAGACGACCGAAGAAGGGAGGCGGCGGTTGAAGGAGCTAGGGTTAGGTTGAGGGGTTGAGAGAGGAGAGGAGATGAGAGAATACAGAGGCGGCGGATTTGAGAAATGAGATAGGGTTAGGGGTTTGTTTGGGATAAAAAAGGAAAGAACTCATGAGGGCCGTTGATCTTTTAGATCAACGACCAGGATTTAACGGGTCTTGGGTCGGGTAGGCAGGTTTAGGGCTTGGGTCGGATAGTTTAATGTGAAATTGGGCTGGGGTTGGGTCCAATTTAGGCTATAATCGAAATGTAAATCTGGCTATATTTTAAATAGCCATTTTCCCCTATATAATTTATAATAAATAATAAATAACTTCTGGAAAATAATTTTATGTACCAAAATGATTTAAAATAGATATTTATCATTTTAAAAATATAGGGACCAATTTTACGCATATAAAATGTAATTATACATCAAACGGGCTAATATTGCAATTATATGCAATTTAGCTTAAAAAATACCAAAGGCAATTATAAAAATGCATAAAACATATATTAACCATATTTTGGCATATGTATAGAAATTAAATGACCAAATCACCATAATAATAATTTGGGGAATAATTATTGGGGATTTTATGAATAAAAGGGAAGGAAATAAATCAATTTAAATCCCTAAAATTATGGAAAAAATTATAAAAACCTTGTGCATGCTTATTGATACGCGGCGCCTTCCTGAGATTCCTTGGAAGGGCGACGTACGGCTAGGCAACTGATGTCAGTCCAGTTGCTGTCCGCCAACTGAGGTCCCCTCCGTACGCTAGACGAGATTGTCAGTGCCGTACGGGAAAACCAATGTCAAGAGCAATTGAGAGAACAGAAATGAGAATTCAGAATGAAAGAAAGCTTGATTGCATTAATGAAAGCTATTACAGAAAAGCAACGCGGTGTCGAGGGGGAGAGACACCAGTACAGAGAATTGCTTGCTTGCTAGAAAGTTTTGATTGCTTGATCCCCCCTAATA
>NC_031989.1:49332484-49384142 GCF_001879085.1 Nicotiana attenuata
CTCAGTGACAAAGGGAGTCAAGGATTAGCCTCGATGGAGTCAGGTATTAGACTCATGCAAGGTGGGAGCAAGGATTAGCCTCATGGAGTCAGGGATTAGACTCATGCAAGTAGGGAGGCAAATTAGCCTCATGGAGTCAGGGATTAGACTCATGCAAGTAGGGAGGCAAGGATTAGCCTCATGGAGTCAGGGATTAGACTCATGCAAATATGGAGGCAAGGATTAGCCTCATGCAGGATGGAGTCAAGGATTAGACTCATGCAAAAGGGGAGTCAAGGATTAGCCTCATGGAGTCAGGGATTAGACTCATGCAAGTAGGGAGGCAAGGATTAGCCTCATGGAGTCAGGGATTAGACTCATGCAAGTAGGGAGGCAAATTAGCCTCATGGAGTTAGGGATTAGACTCATGCAAGTAGGGAGGCAAAGATTAGCCTCATGGAGTCAGGGATTAGACTCATGCAAATATGGAGGCAAGGATTAGCCTCATGCAGGATTGAGTCAAGGATTAGACTCATGCAAGAGGGGAGTCAAGGATTAGCCTCATACATGATGGAGTCAAGGATTAGATTCATGCAAATATGGAGGCAAGGATTAGCCTCATGCAGGATGGAGTCAAGGATTAGACTCATGCAAATAGGGAGGCAAGGATTAGCATCATGCAAATATGCAGGACAGGGATTAAGAGCAAGAAACATATGTCTTAGCTGGAGATGTGTTCGACGTCTGATGGCTTGGTTGACAGTGATTTAGCTACGTGTATATACTTGCGGATGTTATCGTTACATTATATGTGCTTGGGTTCAAAGAAAAATTGTAAGTTTTGTGGGGGGAAGGTTGGTTCATGCTTCTGTTGGCTGGCTTTACTTTGCTCCGTTCTGAAAGCCTTTCGAGTTCCCCTGGGTGATACTTGACTGTAATGGAAATAGAGTTTTCGAAAATATGCAATATTTGAAAAAATAGAGTTATTATTTAAAAACACAGTGAAATATCACATTATTTTAGATGAACTAGTGACTGTAACACATTTCAGAGACGTTGCAACTCTCTCATATTGGAATTTTGAGGGCCCTCCTCAAAATTCTACCCCAGTTTGGTAGATGATCTTCGAACGTTTGCAGACAATAGCCTTGCTGAACCTTCTTCGGAATTTTGAGAATCCTTCTCAAAATTCTGCCTCAGTTTCTTAACTGATTTCTGACTGTCTGACATATGTTGGCGTTGGCTGGACTTGCTCCGGAATTTTGAGGGTCCTCCCCAAAATTCTGCCCCAGTTTCTGATCTTGGGGGGAAATGAAAATTTTATTATGATATGACCGAACCCATAAGGCTGCCTACGTATCCCCTCTTAAACGGGAATCAGGTCAAGCGTAGTTCAATTACATCAGATGAAGAAATGTAAGATAATCTAAGCATAGTATCTTTTGACTGCGTCTGAATTGATTGGCTTTGGCCAGATTTCTCCATCCATTTCTGCAAGTATGAGTGCTCCTCCTGTTAGCACCCTATGAACCATGTACGGCCCTTGCCAGTTGGGAGAGAATTTTCCTTTGGCTTCATCTTGATGTGGGAAGATTTTCTTCAATACCAGCTGTCTTGGTGCGAACTGTCTTGGTTTGACCCTTTTGTTGAAAGCTCTGGACATTCTGTTCTGATGAGAACTTTGGCTTTGATCTGTTTGGTAACTTCCTCCTTGATTTTCAGGCTCATGTCTGGTTTGAACTTTCGGAGTTTCTGCTTGACTGGCGGACACATGTGATTAGTAGGCAACTTGTGAGCTACTATGGAAGTGCTCAAACCGGTCATGTCATCATATGACCATGCGAAAATGTCCTCATACTCTCTTAGGAACCGGATGTACTCTTCTTTCTCCGTTGGTGACAAGTGAATGCTGATACGGGTCTCCTTGACGATCTCGGTGTCTCCCAAATTTACTACTTCGGTCTCGTCCAAATTGGACTTAGGCTTATTCTCAAAATTTTCAACCTCCCTGACAATTTCCTCAGGTATTTCATCCTCTTCCTCTGAATCACTATTCTCATGTTGCGTTGCCTCGTTACATGTCACAGTTACTGGTTCATCAGGAAAAGTAATAATAATGTTGTAGAAAAGAAAAATGTAAAGATAGTAGTGAATAATAAAGAGCAAATTTATTTGATTAAAACTTGAAAATTATCCAGACAAAGTACGGCTGGATAAATCGAGCATTCATTTTGGAAAACAAATAAAACTTAAAACAAAATTACGGGAAATCCTAAATGCGTAGAATGGCTTATAGAAGTAAATTGTTGCCAAGCTACCCAGGGATTCGACGGGCTCGGGATGGTGTGGCGGTCCAATTCCTGAGAACGACTCCCTTCTCCATAGTCTGAATAGTGAGGCCTTCTTCCTCCTCCTCCTCAATTATTGCACTGCATTGTATCATTTATTCTAATTTTTCCTTTGCTTTCAGGATCACTTGAAAGAGGAGGATGTGGAGGACCTTTAGGTATGCTAATGATGCCAGTATGAGTGTACCAACCTCAGGGGATGGGAATAATCAAAACAAAAGGTAAACAATTCAGTAAGGATTCTGAAATGTTTGCAGGATCTAAACAAATATACGGAAATATAAATTCGCGTCCTAATTTGGGAGCCTCGTTGTGCCCGAGGTAGGCCTAGCGACAAGTAGATTTGGAGAACTTTTAATTCCAATAAATGCTTCATTTTATAATGTAAAAATAGACGAATCCCAAAACAATACCAAGATAATATAAAAAGACAAATTACTACTGGCACTTGGCCTTATTACATTTGAAAAGCAAGTAAACCTAATCTATTTGGTCTCGGAAGGACTTTCTTCAGGCTGAATTCTCTCGTTGATCAAATCCCCCAGTTCGCGTAGGTTCATATGTAAGAATGCATTTGCCAAATGTCCTCCTTCGTTTCCCTCAGCGTTTTGGCAGTCGGTGACTCTCTTCCTCACTTTTCCTTCCAATTCCAACAGGCTGTACTCCAGATATTCTAGCTTTTCACTGGTCTTGACGACCCTTTCTTTCCATTCATTGATTTGGTCATTCGATGGAAGATTCCTCCACCAGTGTAGCAAGAGTGAGGGTGTGCTAACCATACCGAAGCTGGGGACCTCGTGCCTCATTTCCTGCAAAACAAAAGGTTAGACCTTACCCCCACCAACTCGACTATTTATACATTTGTGATCAACATATCGGTATTTAGTTCTCCAAATTAATGCACAGAATGTCGTTGTTCCCGTTGGGATTATGGAAACCCGATGGACTTTGGATAAGACTTATCTTAAAGGATCATTATGCGGATAACATAACTGATCCGGCTAGGTTTGACCATGATGCATGCACAATTTCATCCATAGTAAGGTTTCTATGGGGTTTTAGACTGGTACCCTCAAGCGGACAACTTGAGGGGGAAGGCACGAAACCATCGACTGCACCGCTGATCGACTGGTTTTACCGCAAATAAGCCTTTCCGAATTTAAGGGTAATAAATAGGAAGAGCGCAACCACTCATTAAAGCGTTGCTATAGGATTTGATACGCACGAGTGGAATTTGATGTGGAGCATGATTTATGCAGCAGTTAATAACATGTAGTCAAGTATTTGCACGTAAGAAAAAAATAAATACAGTATTTAAATAATTGAAAGACGGTTACATGAAAAGGAAATAAAAAGACAAGTCAGTTTCAAGAATAACGAACAATAAATGCTTAAAAGGAAACAGACAGTCGAATTAAAATAAGGGAAGAGGGTACGGTATAAAGCATGCTTGGACTAATTTATAAGAGCATGTTCGTCATGGTAAGAGCCTAAAATTCCCAGCAGAGTCGCCATGCTGTCGCGCCCCCTTTTTTCCCTTTTTCGCCAGGAGAGGAGTCCGGGTTTCGAAATTTCATGGTGGCAATAACTCATTTCCTTTTGGGAATTGGGTATTTGAAGAGTCGCCACCTAACAGATTATGGTGCGTTGGGGCACCTAGAGCGGTCAACTCTTAGATTGGTTTGCATTATCAAAGATTAGGGTAAGGGATCGAAATAACACCGAGGGGAAGGTGTTAGGCACCCCTCTTGGTCCACAACTGTGGGTCCCGGCCGAACTTATACTTACGAATTAGTCCATTAAAAAAATAAACAGTTGAAGAAAATAATTGCAAGCAGAGCATGTTGGGCATTGTATAACTCAAATAACAAAATAAGAATTTAAACAGGTTGTGTGCATAAAAAAGGAAAGTAAAGCTTCAAGTAAAGAGAATTTGGGGAGAGGGAGGTCCTAGGTTGGTTATCCTATAGGATCACATCAGTACAATGCCCGGTAATCACTCCTTGGAAATGGGCTACGCGTGGCATCATCACACCGGTCATCATATCCATATCTACCCTCCCATCCCCTTAGTGGTCATGCAAAGCGAGTGTTGGTCAATGATCTCTATTGCGTGCTGCTACCCGTCCCTTCTTAATGGTCCTGGAGGGATTTAGGACTTCTACCTATAGGTGGTTCTAGACAGACCCCTAAGGTTTTAAAAGGTAAAAATACTAAGGCGACGAGCAAAACAGTTAGGACTTTTTGCACGTAAGATAAAGGGAACAATTAGAGGCTCAAAGTTTCCTCCTCAAACAAGACACAGAAACAACACGACTCAAACACAATTAAGGGCTTTCTATTAAACAGTATCCTGAGGTAGGATGCCTAGGTGAATATGTAGAAGGCAAGCAATTTATTTTTATAAACTCAGGAGTAATGACCCTAGCAGTTGCCTATGGGTTTTTTGGAAGCCTGTTAGGATCAGAAAGGCATTAAGCAATAGAAACAGTTTCAGAGTTGCAGTTTTGAAAACGCCCTAAAGGCTTGCCTATACGCGGAGTACTGACAATTACATTTTATAGTAAAACAAGGCAGATTTTAAAACAGACTTTTAAATCCCTATGGGCATGCTATCTAATAACAGGTTAAGGCAGTTTTGAAAGACTTGTTTCAGGAAATATAAACTACTTAATTAAACCAATTCAGAAGTGAACTAAACGATAACCGAATTGAGTTATTTAAACTAAACTTAGGCAAGATCCATAGGCAGGATTTGGTAGCGCTCCCTATAGGCATGATGTCAAGGTTTAGTATTGACTTTAAAGACTTACAGGCATGGAAACATACATAAACACTTGCTATAACAAAATCTGGGTTAAATTACATCCTATAGGCATGACATTTGCTTGTTAGGCTGATTTTAAGACTTGCAAACATGAAGACATACATAAACACTTGTCATAATAGAATCTGGATTAAATCCTATAAGCATGATTTCTAACATGGTGAGACAAACATGACACGATGTACAAAAATCCTATAGGCATGTTTTCTACTCGGTGAGGCAATCACATCAAAATGTAAAGTCCTATAGGCATGGTTTCTACCCGTATTACCCCACAAACATGTAACTACCCATCCCCTTTTTACTAATTACCCTAATATCTATTTACAAATTAACCATATGAATGAATTACATAAATAAATAAGAAAATAAGAAGTTATTCTATAAGGAGCCTTCAATTAGGCCCAGATTTCCAAAGCCTCCAATAGCCTCAAATGCCCAAATTCCATAGACAATGTTATAATCCAGGTGCATCAGAGTTCCCTAAGGATCTCAAGGTTCCCGGGAAGTGCTTACACCTAGACTTGGTTACCAAATTTAATAAGTACAGTGTGGAAGGGCCAGCCTCAGTATGCCAGAGTTCAGAGGGTTCTCAAGAGGATCCCAAGGCAGTACACACGCTGGAGGGGCCGAACCTATTGACCTAGGAGAAAAGTGAAAGTGCTTGACACAAGTTAAAAGGTTTTAGTGAAAAACTGTATTAAAAAGGAGGTTTGTTTGCAAGTAATTTAGTAAAAAAAACCACGGAGGCAATTTGAAAAGAGATTGGCGTAATGAACAGAAATCCATACACAACACCTTTAAGACAGGTTCATACACAGCCAGGAGTCACAGAACCAAAGCAAGTTAAGTAGTCATAAACATGGGTCAATGGATTTGGGGATACATGGAGCATATGATGGTAAGCACATAACAGGTAGAGATAATTGGTATATACATGCTCAGAAACAACACAGAGGGGGTAATAAACTGATCCTAAAGAAGGGAAATACGTAACATGCTAATAATGTAAACATATTAACTACAAATTTCACAGCAAAACCATAAATAGAAGCAAACCAGAAACAGGATGAACTGAAGCAACAAAAGAATCATATTGTTGTTGGAACTTTGAATTGAAACTAGAACATACCAGTAAAGAAGACAGTAAGCAAAGTGAAAGAGCAGGAGAACACAATGGTTAGCCTTGGCTTGCAGCTGGCTAACATAGAGTAGTAGCAAGTAGCACAAAAAGAGAGTAGAAAGTTTTAAGTGTGAGAGAGAGAGAGAGTTTTTGAACCAAGAGTCCGTGTGCTGTGTTAATGAAAAACTAGGGTATTTATAGTTTGAAAGGAAGTAGCAAATAAGGTAAAAATCAAAGTTCATTAGTAATTATGGAGCTCAGAATCAATCAGTCAGGAAATCAAGGTAAGTACTCCCTTTAATTGAGGAGTTAACTTCAAACGGTAATAGACATTTGACAAATAAGGAAGGAAATCGTATAAGGCTGAACATGACAAATAAGGAAATATTTTCTGCATAGTACAAGTACATAACACATAATAGAGGCTAGGTTCAGCATATTTCAATCAAGGAAAGACTTAAGAAATCAATTAATAGCGTAATTGACCATGGAATAAGGTCAGAGACATTCTACAAGGTAAAAATCAGTAGAGATATCATACCAAATCAGTGAAAGATCAATCACAAAGATTCAAGGATTCAAAAGTAGAAAATAGAACTGATTTAGCACAACTTTATAAGAACAAGCACATAGTAAGCAAAAGCCAGAATTCTAAGAGGTCGAGTAGGACAAAAATCATATATGAATTAGGGATTCGTGTAGAGCATGGTCTGAATTAGTATAATAAGCATGATACAGGCGGGAGATGCGAAGAATCAGAAACATTGGTGAACAAAATAGGGTTAAATCACACAATAGGCGGGGATAGCCATAATTAGGAACCTTAACAAGCAATCATAGGGCAAACATCACAGAATCATAGAAACATACAGATTAACCGAACACGTTATCAAAACAAAAACTCAGAAACCCAAAATTAGAACTTAAGAAATTAGGGTTTTCAACATAGGCAAGTCAAAGAGGTAGTAAAATCATGGAATCAGTTGGAATATGCAAGAGACAGAAGTTTAAGCATAAAGAATCGGTTCAAACAAAGTTTTAGAAGAAGTTCTGAAAACCCTAATTTGAGAAGAAGGTAAAAACACTTTGAAACTGGTGATTCTTGTAAAGAGTTACAAAGATAGTGTAAAACATCAAAGAAACAGACTCAAATCGTTTAAAAATTGTACAGATCTAGGAGTTGTAAGCAAAACTAGGGTTTCAGAAGAAAACCCAGGTATAGATGAAAGAACCTGCCAAAATCTCAAGGATCGTAACAAGTACAGTAGGATTTCGCTTGGAACCATGTTGAAGTAGCCAAGAACAGACTAGATGGCAAACCCTAGATGCAAGTTTGCGTGGCCCAGGGCCCTTGAAGACCTCAGAGAAGGTGAGCATGGCAATAAAGGGGCCATTGGAGGCTTAGGAGTTGGAGGGTGGTCACCGGAGACGACCGAAGAAGGGAGGCGGCGGTTGAAGGAGCTAGGGTTAGGTTGAGGGGTTGAGAGAGGAGAGGAGATGAGAGAATACAGAGGCGGCGGATTTGAGAAATGAGATAGGGTTAGGGGTTTGTTTGGGATAAAAAAGGAAAGAACTCATGAGGGCCGTTGATCTTTTAGATCAACGACCAGGATTTAACGGGTCTTGGGTCGGGTAGGCAGGTTTAGGGCTTGGGTCGGATAGTTTAATGTGAAATTGGGCTGGGGTTGGGTCCAATTTAGGCTATAATCGAAATGTAAATCTGGCTATATTTTAAATAGCCATTTTCCCCTATATAATTTATAATAAATAATAAATAACTTCTGGAAAATAATTTTATGTACCAAAATAAATTAAAATAGATATTTATCATTTTGAAAATATAGGACCAATTTTACGCATATAAAATATATTATACATCAAACGGGCTAATATTGCAATTATATGCAATTTAGCTTAAAAAATACCAAAGGCAATTATAAAAATGAATAAAAAATATATTAATCATATTTTTGCATAAGTATAGAATTTAGATGATTAAATCACCATAATAATAATTTGGGGAATAATTATTTGGGATTTTATGAATAAAATGGAAGGAAATAAATCAATTTAAATCCCTAAAAAATTATGGAAAAATTATAAAAACCTTGTGCATGCTTATATATGCATGTATATGCTATTTTGAAGGTATTTTTGCAAATAAAATATATATAAGAAAAAATTGGGTATTAACAGCTGTCCTATGCAAAATGATTGCTAAAATATTAGCCTTCAGATTGCAAGGTGTGGTACCAGACATCATTTCTGTGGCCCAGGTAGGTTTTATCCCAAGCAGGAAAATAGCTGATAATATCATTCTTGCTCACGAGCTTATCAAATCCGATACAAGGAAGAATGTATCACCCAGATGCATGATAAAAATTGACCTGCAAAAAGTGTATGACTCTGTAGAATGGCCATTTATGAGGCAGGTGCTTGCAGAGCTTGGATTCCCAGAATAGTTTATTACATGGGTAGTGGAGTGGGTCCAAACAGTAAACTATACTGTGATGATAAATGGTGAGCCAAGTGAACCTTTCAATACAGCAAGAGGTCTTCGACAAGGACACTCAATGTCTCCTTTTCTGTTTGCAATTGCTATGGAGTATCTGAGCAAAAAGCTCAATGGGTTGAAAGAAAATAGAACCTTTCAGTTTCATCCATGGTGTGCAAAACTGGGAATTACACACCTCAGTTTTGTGGATGATCTGCTTCTCTTTGCCAAAGGAAACATAACTTCTATTACTGCTCTACGCAGGTGTTTTATCCAGTTTTCTGGAGCTTCAGGATTGCAGGCTAATCTTGGCAAGAGTTGTGTGTATTTTGGTGGAGTTAAGAAAGAGACTCAAGATAGCATATTGAGCCACTTAGGTTTCGTGCATGGAACCTTACCTTTCAAACACCTGGAGGTGCCTTTATCAACAAAGAAGCTCACACTACTACAATGGCAACCACTAATTGAAAAGATCACAGCTAGAATAACTTCTTGGACTACCAAAAAGTTGTCTTATGCAGGCAGAACTCAGCTGGTCAAATCTGTGCTCTTTGGAATTTAGGCCTACTGGCTCAATTGTTTCTAATACTTACAAAGGTCCTGAAAACTATAGATGCTTATTGTAGAATCTATGTATGGTCGGGGAGTAACACAATCACTAGGAAAGCTTTGGTGGCATGGGATAGAGTGTGCACTCCGAAGTCAGTGGGAGGGTTAAATCTTATCAACATAAAATTGTGGAATCAAGCTGCTCAAATCAAGACATGCTGGGACATAACTCATAAACAGGATAAAATGTGGATTCGATGGATTCATGCTTATTATGTCAAGGAAAACAGTTGAGGGACATGACAATCCCCTCACAAGCAAACTGGATCACTAGGAAAATACTGGAAGCCAAGGAGAACCTGGACCTGATACCTCCTATCAGAACTACTTGGAGAATGATCAATTCAGTCTATAAACAGCTCTTACCTACAATGATGCCAGTGCCTTGGAAGTGTCTTATGTTTAAGAATGATGCCAGACCTAAAGCAATTTTTACAATGTGGCTACAATTACAAGGGAGACTATCTACAGTAGATCGACTGGTGAACTGGGATTAATAATGGATCCTACATGCACACTATGTTAGAGTCAACTGGAAACAAGAGATCATCTATTTGCTGAGTGTGACTTCACTAAGGCTATATGGAGGAAAATGCAGCAATGGCCACAAAGAAAAGGGATAGCAGTGCAGACTTGGAACCAGCACACAGAATGTGCTATCCATAATGCCAAAGGAAAATCGTAGCAAGCACAAATTTTCAGAATGGTGTACGCTGAGTGTATCTATGCTATATGGATGGAAAGGAACCATAGAATTTTTGAAAAGAAGCACCGGAGCTGGGAAATAATTATGCGAGAAGTTGCCTATATCTGTCATGTAAGAGCAGCCCCAAGAGTTAAGGTTTTGATACAGAGTTTTATTTTTTAGAATCCAGTTATGTACTGGCGTGTATAGATCAGAGTTTCCTGATAGGTAGGTTTTAGATAGCTAATTGTGTTTGATTAGCTATGGCTTTGTACAGTTTCAAAGGTGATTAATGCAAAAACTTAGTTACCAAAAGAAAATAAATCAAACTAGGACAATCTTTTTGAAATGAACAGAGATGATGTACTTATCTAATCTAACCCAGAATGGACCATGCAACATTTATGTGACACTTTTCCTTCTTTTTCTTCACTCTATTTTATGGAGGGTAATTCGTTCTATCTTGGGAGGAAATAATCCTAAACCTCGGGTACTAGGAGGTGATTAAGTTCCTTAAGAAAACACAATGAATTCAGTGAGCTCGGAATAATTCTGTTCTTCTACATTTCTAGTTTTACATCGTTTTTATTTTTGAATATATTTTTGAATACAGATTACTAACAAGCTTAAGGAACTTAATATTTTTTTTCTGCATTCATCTTATATTCTAATTGTAGGAGACTAAGTCCTAGTGATTTCCACTCTCAGTTTGAAGACTAAAATCTTTGGATTTTCTACTCCTTGGTTGACATTACGAGATTAAAATCTTTGAGATTTTCTACTCGTTCTCTATTCGGTTTGAAGAAATAAAATCTTCACCATGGTATTTAATCTGTTTCTGTTAAGGTTATTTGGTTTGAAGATTTTATATACTGGGTAAATTAATTTTGTTTTTGTTTTGTTGTTAACAGAAATGACAAAAACAGTAACCCCCGTTGTTGGCTCTACGAGAAATGTTGCTACTTCTAGTCGTTCTATGCCACCACCGGCTCCGACGGAAAAGCCCGAAATTTTTTCGGGATTGATTTCAAACATTGGCAACAAAAGATGTTCTTCTATCTGACTACTTTGAGTCTACAGAAGTTCATCAAGGAAGACGTTCTGGTTCTGCCGGAATCAACTTTGGATAATGAACGTTTTATTATGATTGAGGCTTAGAAGCACTCATATTTCTTGTGCAAGAATTACATTCTTAGCGGACTAGAGGATGATCTTTACAACATCTATAGTAATGCAGAAACTTCTAAAGAACTATGAGATGCGTTGGAAAAGAAGTATAAAACCGAGGATGTCGGTTTGAAGAAGTTTGTTGCAGCCAAGTTCTTGGACTATAAGATGGTAGACAGCAAGCCTGTTATTACCCAAGTTCAAGAGCTGCAAGTTATAATTCATGATCTCATTGCTGAAGGTATAATCTGAATTAATGCTTTTGTTGAAAGTATTAATTTTGTTACTAATTACGAATTTTTCGCTGAAGGTTTGGTCATCAATAAGGCATTTCAAGCTGCAACAATGATTGAGAAGTTTCCTCCTTTATGGAAGGACTTTAAGAACTACTTGAAACACAAGTGCAAGGAGATGAAACTCAAAGATCTCTTCGTTCGATTGAGGATCGAAGAGGACAATAAAGCTGCAGAAAAGAAGACACGTGAGAACTCAACAATTATGGGAGCTAATATTGTTGAAACTGCTCCAACTAATCCGAAGAAGCGGAAGAAGTCTTCTGGACCAAACAGTTATCCCAGCAAGAAGAAATTCAAGGAAAACTGCCACAACTGTGAAAAGGTTGGACACAAAGCTGCAGAATGTCGTGCTCCAATGAAAGAGAAGAAAAAGGGTCAAGCAAATATGGTTGAATCAAATGATGATATTGATGACTTGTGCGTTATGTTGTCTGAATGCAACTTAGTGGGAAATCCTAAGGAGTGGTGGATTGATTCTGGTGCTACCCGTCATGTTTGTGCTGTTAGAGAAGCATTTGCTTCATATGTTCCCGCTGGACCTGACGAGACCATTTTTATGGGAAATTCTGCAACGGCCAAAACTGAAGGTTATGGAAAGATATTCCTGAAGATGACCTCTGGCAAGGTGGTGACTCTGAACAATGTTTGTCATGTTCCTGAAATACGGAAGAACTTAGTTTCTATTTCACTTCTCCTCAAGAACGGGTTTAAGTGTGTTTTTGTTTCAGATAAAGTTGTAATAAGTAAGAACAAGATGTACTTAGGAAAAGGTTATCTTACTGAGGGCCTTCTTAAGCTGAATGTAATGGTTGCTGACAATAATAAAATTTTAGCTTCTTCTTACTTACTTGAGTCAAATGATTTATGGCATATACGTTTGGGACATGTCAATTATAAAACCTTGCAAAAAATGATTAAGTTGGAAGTATTGCCTAAGTTTGAATATGACAAATCAAAATGTCAAATATGTGTGGAATCTAAGTATGTTAGACATCCTTATAAGTCAGTTGAAAGAAATTCAAATCCTTTAGACTTAATTCACACAGATATTTGCGACATGAAGTCAATACCATCTCGCAGTGGAAAGAAGTATTTCATTACTTTTATTAACGACGGTACTCGATATTCCTATGTTTACTTACTTAATAGTAAAGCTGAAGCAATAGAAGCATTCAAGCAATACAAAAATGAAGTTGAAACGCAACTTAACAAGAAAATCAAAATGATAAGAAGTGATAGGGGTGGTGAATATGAATCTCCCTTTGAAGAGATATGTTTAGAATATGAAATTATTCATCAAACAACGGCCCATTACACACCCAATCCAGTGGGATTGTGGAAATAAAGAATCGATCATTAAAAGGAGATGATGAATGCTTTGTTGCTAAGTTCTGGTTTGCCACAGAACTTGTGGGGGGAAGCCATTATTACGGCTAACCGGATACTAAACCGAGTACCCCATAGCAAAACGCAATCCATTCCATATGAGAAATGGAAAGGAAGGAAGCCCAACTTGTGGGGGTGTTTGGCAAAAGTGCAAGTTCCTAAACCCAAAAGGGTAAAGATAGGACCGAAAACCGTTGATTGTGTTTTCATAGGATATGCAACAAATAGTAAAGCATGTCGATTTATGGTTCAAAAATCATAAAATCTTGACATTCATAATAATATGGTTGTAGAATCAAATAATGCTGAATTTTTCGAAAATATATATCCGTAAAAAAAGGAATGTGAGTCGATTAATAAAAGATCTAAACGATCTCGGGAAGAAACAAAAGAAAGTACGTATAATCACGAGGATCCAAGACGTAGTAAACATCAAAGAACGTCTACTTCATTTGGACTAGATTTTGTGACTTTCTTATTAGAAAATGAGCCTCAAACATTTAAAGAAGCTATGTATTCTTCCAAATAATTATTTTGGAAAGAGGAAGTCAATAGTGAAATAGAATCGATACTGAACAACCATACATGGGAATTGGTTAATCTTCCTCCAGGCGATAAACCATTCGTGTCACGACCCAAATTCCATCATAGGTCGTGATGGCGCCCGACACCGTGTCAGGCAAGCCAACTCTAATTTAACTAATGGGTTCTCATTATTTTTACCAAAACAACCCCAACATCTTTCAATTAACAGTTAAGCTTTTAACCAGTAAATAATTAACAAGTTCGTAATAAGATAAAATACATCCCAAAATAATAGACTAGAAGTGTGTGCCAGGAACTAGTGTCACAAGTACTAGGGCAACTAGTAGAATGTACAAAAATATACCACTATCCTACTGCCTGAAACAAAATAGGCAGTACATAATCAACAACAAAAGAAGAGAACTCCGATATGCTACTGAACGGCTCAGAAGGGCAGCTCACAGTGAGATCTCGATCAAGAGTCAGGAACGCGCGCCGGAGGGATAAGTAGATGCACCTGCCTCAGATCCTGTACAGTTAAGTACAAAAGAATAGTATGAGTACATAAACAACATGTACCCAGCAAGTATCCAGTCTAACCTCGAAGAAGTAGTGACGAGGGGTCGACTTGACACTTACTAAGGTCAATATCAATAATATTTAAGGTTTTGGCTAAGCATGTATAGCATGGATATAATGACAGTCTCAGAATAAGGAGAAATGGTATATCAATTGCATTCATGTCATATAATAACTTACATTTCAAGCATTTAAACAGAGTAAATCACGGATGAATTCCACACAAACAACATGCGCACATTATGCCGAGGTCGTACGGCCCGATCCACATAATAATAACTATGCACTACCAGAGGGTCGAATGACGCGAACCATAGATGCATCTATTTCTACCGAGGCGATCTGCCCGATCCACAAATAGCAATTATTATCAAGAAGGACACATTCTTCATTTATAGTCAAATAAATTTATACAAGTTCTCAAGTAAGTGCATACATTCTTTTATTTACAATTCATAACATGTCCTAGGCGATCTCAGTTATCAAGTAAGAACACAAGCATTTGCATGTACGGCATGATACGGCATGATACAGGTCCTAAACTACCGGAACAATTAGCATAATAGTAGCTACGCACAGACTCTCGTCACCACGTGCGTACGTAGCCCCCACAGATAGTCACATACATTTATTTAGTTCACCTAGGGGGTTATTTCCCTCTTACGAGGTTAGAAAGGAGACTCACCTTGCTCCAAAGCTTACTTCCAATTTTAAGAACGCGCTCAAACACTCAATCCGAAGCCGAACAATCCAAAACTAATCAAACGGGGTAAGAACTAGTCAATACAAGCTCAAGAGTTCATATTCTAACTATTAATGTAATTTTCCAACCCTAAATACAAGTTTCCAAAAATCCATCCCCGGGCCCACGTGCCCGGATTCCGGAAATTCTCGAGGGAAGTTGTTACCCATAACCTAAGGATCAAGAATGTATGATTTTTACTTCATTCCATAACAATTTTCGTGGTTAAATCTTGTTTCTATCAAAACCATAGGTTTTACTCTAAACCCACAATTTTCACTAATTTAGAAGGTGTAATCTACCCCTAAACTATGTATTGAACTCACATTATATAGAAATAACTTACCTCACAATGCTAGGCTGAAATCCCCTCTTTAGAAGCTCCCAATTCGCCCAAGAATTGAATGAAATGTGTAAAAAATGACACATTTCCCGTATTAAATGAAGGAACTGCCTTCAGTGATTTCCGCACCTGCGGTTAGGGGACTGCATCAGCGGTCTCGCTTCTGCGAGGGGAGGTTCGCATCTGCGGAATTGGACCGGACTGTCTGGGACCGCATCTGCGGTCTTGGGGCCGTTTCTGCGGTTCCGCTTATGCAAAGGAGGGGCCGCTTCTGCGGTTCCTGGGCTCCTCCCTATGGGCTGCACCTGTGAAGGGTCGACCGCTTCTGCGGTCTCGCACCTACGGCTGGCCAACCACAGGTGCGGTTATGATAGAAACCTGGAGCTTCAGCTCCTTCCAAAATTTCCTAACTCAACTCGAGCCTCGTCCGATTGACGCTCGGGTCCCCCGGGGCTCCGCCCGAACATACCGACAAGTTTGAAATCATAAAACAGACTCGCTCGAACCCTCAAAATGCCTGAAACAACGCTAAATCTAAGAATCACCCCCTAAAACCAATTGAATCAAACTTATGAACTTCAAGTTCTTCAATTCACATCCAATGCAACGACACACACTTATACTACTCGGATTGACACCAAATTTTGCGTGAAAGTCTTAAATGACTATACAGAACTATTCCCAATCTCGGAATTCCGTTCGGACCTTGATAACACAAAAACCCGCTCCAAACCAAATATTTAAGAACTTCAAAATCCTTAAGGAATCAACTTTTACTATTAGGCGCCAAAATGCTCCCGGGTCATCCAAAACCCGATCCGTACGTACGCCCAAGTCCGAAATCATCATACGAACTTGTTGGAACCTTTGAATCCCAATTCCGAGGTCGTTTACTCAAAAAGTTGACCGAAGTCAAGCTTGGCCTTTTAAGCCAACCTTAAGGAACCAAGTGTTCCGATTTCAACCCAAACTCTTCCAAATCCCGAACCAACCATCCCCGCAAGTCATGAATCAGTAAGAGCAAGTACGGGATGTCTTATTTACGGGAACAGGGTTCTACAAAGCAAAATGACTAGTCGGGTCACATTCTCCACCTCTTAAACAAACATTCATCCTCGAACGGGTTTAGATTCATACCTGAAGTGCTAAATAAGCGTGGATATCTTCTCCGCATGTCCTCCTCGGACTCCCAGGTTGCCTCCTTGACTGGTTGGCCCCTCCATTGGACCTTTACCGCAAAAATTATCTTGGATCTCAGCTGGCGATCCTGTCTATCAACAATGGCAACTGGCTCCTCCTCGTAACCCAAGCTCTCATCTAACTGAATAGTATTGAAGTCTAACACATGAGATAAGTCGGCGTGATACCTCCGAAGCATAGATACGTAAAAAACTGGATGAACTCCCGATAAGCTGGGGGGTAGCACAAGCTCATAGGCAACCTCCCCAACTTGCCTTAACACCTCAAATGGGCCTATAAACCTGGGGCTCAACTTGCCCTTCTTCCCGAATCTCATAATACCTTTCATCGGCGAGACTTTCAAGAGAACCTTCTCGCCGACCCTGAACGATATATTTCGCGCCTTCTGATCAACATAACTCTTCTGCCTGGACTGAGCTATGCGAAGTCTTTCCTGAGTCATCTTTACCTTCTCCAAGGCATCTTTCACCAAATCTATACCATACAACTTAGCCTCACCAGGCTCAAACCACCCGATAGGAGAACGACATCACCGACCGTATAAAGCCTCAAATGGAGCCATCTCGATGCTGGGCTGATAACTGTTGTTGTAAGCAAACTCGGCCAAAGGCAAGAACTGATCCCACTGCCCTCCAAAGTCAATCACACATGCTCTGAGCATGTCTTCCCGGATCAGAACTGTCTGCTCCGACTGCCCGTCGGTCTGCGGATGAAATGCTATGCTTAGCTCTACACGGGTCCCCAACTCACTCTGTACGGCTCTCCAGAAATGGGAAGTGAACTGAGGGCCTCTATCTGATATGATGGAAATAGGCACACCGTGCAACCGAACTATCTCCCGAATGTAGATCTGAGCCAACCTCTCTAAAGTATAAGTAGTCACCACCGGAATAAAGTGTGCCGACTTGGTCAAGCTGTCGACAATGACCCAAACTACATCAAACATCCGCTATGTCCGCGGCAACCCAACTACGCAGTCCATAGTAATGCGCTCCTACTTCCACTCGGGTATAAGCATCTGCTGAAGTAGGCCACCTGGCCGCTGGTGTTCATACTTAACATGCTGGCAGTTCAAACACCTAGCCACATACTCAACTATGTCTTTCTTCATCCACCGCCACCAATAATGCTGCCTCAGGTCATAATACATCTTCGTAGCACCTGGATGAATGGAACACCGCGAACTGTGTGCCTTATCTAGAATCCTCTCCCTCAAGCCATCGATATTAGGAACACATAGGTGGCCCTAGAGTCGCAGAACACCATCCTCGCCAATAGAAACCTCCTTAGCACTACCATGTAGCACTGTCTCTCTGAGAATTGCCAAATGCGGATAATCGAACTGCCGAGCCTTGATCTGCCCCAATAGTGAAGACTGAGCAACAACACACGCAAGGACTCGACTGGGCTCTGAAATATCCAACCTCACAAGTCTGTTAGCCAAGGACTGAATTTCCAAAGCTAGTGGCCTCTCCTCTGCTGGTATGAATTCCAAGCTACCCATACTCTCTGCTTTCCTACTCAAGGCATCCGCAACCACATTTGCCTTGACCGGATGATAAAGAATGGTGATGTCATAATCCTTTAGTAACTTAAGCCATCTGCGCTGCCTTAAATTGAGATCCCTCTGCTTGAACAAATGCTGCAAGCTACGATGATCAGTATAAACCTCACATGACACCCCATAAAGATAATGCCTCTATATTTTAAGAGCATGAACTATCGCTGCTAACTCTAGGTCATGCACATGGAAATTCTTCTCATGAATCTTCAGCTGACATGAATGTGACCACACAGGACCGGTAGATCTGATCCACAACCACAGAGTCGCCTATAGGAGTGGTCACATGAACATGAGTACCCAAGGACTCACGAGGAATATCCAGAAAATGAGAAAATAGAGATGACACATATGAATAGGTAGACCCTGGATCAAATAGCAGTGAAGCATCCCTACCGCAGACGGAAATAATACCTGTGAGAACGGAATCTGAGGCCAATGCATCTGGTTTGGCCAGAAAAGCGTAGAATCTGGCTGGAGCGCCGGCTGGCTGGCCTCCACCTGACTAAACAATAGCTGCCTGACCTCTCCACTGAAGTAGAACAAGAAGAACCTTGGGGACCTGAATACCCACAGGAAGAACCCTGGATAGCTGGCGGGCAGTAAGAACTCTATGGAATGGCACTGAAATAGAGGTGTACTGGAGCACCTCGAGGAGGTGGTGGTGCTGAATATAGGGGCCTGCAAGGCTGATCCCTCCCAAACTGACGTCTGCCCCTAGCCGGGGCACCTCTAAACTCTCCAGAGAACCGGGCCCTCTTGTCCTACTGCATCTGCTCTCTACCTCTCAGACGGTATCCCTCAATCCTCCAAGCAATCTCCACTACCAGCTGATAAGGAGTCCCCATCTCCACCTCTCGGGCCATGTTGGCCCTAATACCAGAATGCAACCCTGCAACAAACCTCCCCACCCTCTCTGCATCAGTAGGAAGTATCATCAGTGCATGGCGGGACAACTCAGAAAACCTCACCTCATAGTCGGTCACCGATATCTGACCCTACTCAAGCTGCTCAAACTGATACCGCAACTCTTCCCTTTCAGAGGGTGGAATATACCTATCCAGGGAAAGCTGTGTGAACTGTCCCCAAGTAATGGGAGGAGAACCCGCTGGCCTGCCAAGAACATAAGACTGCCATCATCTACGGGCCCTACCCTCCAGCTAGAATGTAGTGAAGTCAACCCCATGAGACTCCAATATTCTCATGTTGTTCAGTCTGTCCCTGCACCTATCAATGAAATCCTGGGCATCCTCATGACGCTCACCTCCGAAGATAGGAGGGTGTAGCCTAGTCCATCTATCCAATAACTTCTGTGGATCGCTCCGCAGCCGGTCTGGGCTCGGGTACCATTGCAGAAACTGGCTGAGCCTCATCCGCGGGTAGTGCACCCGGAGTCTGATACATTGCAGTTGCATGACCGGGAGCCTGAGTAGTAGGGATCTGTGCTCCCCCTCCCGCCTCAGATGTAGCTGGGTCTGCTGGAAATAAACTAGCCTGAGTCATGGTATCCATGAACCACAACATACGACCCATGACCTCTTGGAAACCTGGTGCTGTCATAAAGTCTGCCGGGGTAGGCTCAACTACAGGCACCTCGCCCTGCTCCTCAATGATAGGATCCCCCGCAGGATTTGCCGGTGGTGCAACTGGGACAGCTCTAGGATGCCCTCGTCCCCTACCTCTGGCCGGTTCCCTCCCCCGGCCTCTGCCTCGGCCTCTAGCAATGGGGGAAGCAGCTCCTCCCGGGTCTGGAACGTCTTCCGTGTGCATCCTCACCATCTGTAAGAGAATAGAAGAAGGAAATTTAGTATATCACCAACTGCATGATAGAAGATGAATAAAGAGTAGTTTCCTAATACCCTATGGCCTCTCAAAGATAAATACAGACGTCTCTGTACCGATCCGCAAGACTCTATTAGGTTTGCCCATGACTTGTGAGACCTACGTGAACCTAGCGCTCTGATACCATGTTGTCACGACCCAAATTCAATTGTAGGTCGTGATGGCGCTCGACACCGTTGTTAGGCAAGCCAACTCTAATTTAACTAATGGGTTCTCATTATTTTTACCAAAACAACCCCAACATTTTTCAATTAACAGTTAAGCTTTTAACCAGCCAATAATTAACAAGTTTGTAATAACATAAAATACATCCCAAAATAATAGTCTAGAAGTGTGTGCTAGGAACTAGTGTCACAAGTACTAGGGCAACTAGTAGAATGTACAAAAATATATCACTATCCTACTGCCTGAAACAGAATAGACAGTACATAATCAACAACAAAAGAAGAGAACTCCGGTATGCTGCTGAACGGCTCAGAAGGGCAGCTCACCGTGAGATCTCGATCAAGAGTCAGTAACGCGCGCCGGAGGGGTAACTAGATGCACCTGCCTCAGATCCTGCACAGTTTAAGTACAGAAGCGTAGTATGAGTACATAAACAACATGTACCCAGCAAGTATCCAGTCTAACTTCGAAGAAGTAGTGACGAGGGGTCGACTTGACACTTGCTAAGGTCAATATCAATAATATTTAAGGTTTTAGCTAAGCATGTATTGCATGGATATAATGACAGTCTTAGAATAAGGAGAAATGGTATATCAATTGTAGTCATGTCATATAATAACTTATCAAGCATTTAAATAGAGTAAATCACGGATGAATTCCACATAAACAACATGCGCACATTATGCCAAGGTCGTACGGCCCGATCCACATAATAATAACTATGCACTGCCAGAGGGTCGAATGGCGCGAACCATAGATGCATCTATTTCTACCGAGGCGATCGGCCCGATCCACAAATAGCAATTATTATCAAGAAGGCACACATTGTTCATTTATAGTCAAATAAATTCACACAAGTTCTAAAGTAAGTGCGTACATTCATTTATATTTATTTACAACTCATAACATGTCCTAGGTGATCTCAGTTATCAAGCAAGAACACAAGCATTTGCATGTACAACATGATACGAGTCCTAAACTACCCAGACAATTAGCATAATAGTAGCTACGCACGGACTCTCGTCACCACGTGTGTACGTAGCCTCCACAGATAGTCACATACATTTATTTAGTTCACCTAGGGGGTTATTTCCCTCTTACAAGGTTAGAAAGGAGACTCACCTTGCTCCAAAGCTTACTTCCAATTTTAAGAACGCGCTCAAACCCGCAATTCAAAGCCGAACGATCCAAAACTAATCAAACGGGGTAAGAACTAGTCAATACAAGCCCAACAGTTCATATTCAAACTATTAAAATATTTTGCCAACCCTAAATACAAGTTTCCAAAAATCCATCCCGAGCCCACGTGCCCGGATTCCAGAAATTCTCGAGGGAAGTTGTTACCCATAACCTAAGGATCAAGAATGTATGATTTTTACTTCATTCCATAACAAATTTCGTGGTTAAATCTTGTTTCTATCAAATCCTTAGGTTTTACTCTAAACCCACAATTTTCACTAACTTACAAGGTGTAATCTACCCCTAAACTATGTATTAAACTCAAATTATGTAGAAATAACTTACCTCACAATGCTAGGCTAAAATCCCCTCTTTGGAAGCTCCCAAATCGCCCAAGAATTGAATGAAATGTATAAGAAATGACACATTTCCCGTATTAAATGAAGGCACTTCCTTCAGCGATTTCCGCACCTGCAGTTAGGGGACCGCATCTGCGGTCTCGCTTCTACGAGGGAAGGTCCACATCTGCAAAATTGGACCGAACTAGCTGGGACCGCATCTGCGGTCTTGGGGCCGCTTCTGTGATTCTGCTTCTGCCGAGGAAGGGCCGCAACTGCGGTTCCAAGGCTCCTCCTGTGACGACCGGGCCGGTCATCTCATGAGTTACCGCTCCGTTTTCCCCATTTATGCTTCTTATTTCTTTAATTATCGGCTTTATATGTGATCGGGTTGGTTGGCTCGGGTTCGGAAAGGTTTTGAGAAGGTTTGAGACACTTAGTCTCTTTTAAGAAAGCTTAAGTTGCAAAAGTCAACCGGATGTTGGCTTGTGTGTTAGAGGGCTTGGATGTGAGTTCCGATGGTTTGGATAGCTTCAGGATATGATTTGGGACTTAGGAGTGTGATTGGAATTTGTTTTGGAGGTCCGGAGTAGATTTAGGCTTGAATTGGCGAAATGAGTTTTTGGCATTTTCCTGTTGATTGGTGAGATTTTGATATAGGGGTCGAAATGGAATTCCGGAAGTTGCAATAGCTTCGTTATGTCATTTGGGATGTGTGTGCAAAATTTCAGGTCATTCGGACAAGGTTTGGTATACTTTTTGATCAAAAGCGAAATTCGGAAGATGTTAGAACCTTAGGCTTGAATTCGATGTGTTTTTGTGGTTTTGATGTTGTTTGAGGTGTTTTGAAGGTTGGTATAAGTTTGAATAGCAGTATATGATGTGTTTGTACTATTGGTTGAGGTCCCGGGGGCCTCGGGGTGATATGGTTGACGGAAGGTTTGGAATCTAAGTTGAAGAGCTGAAGTATTTTGTTACTGTCATAACCGCATCTCCAGTTAAAGGATCGCAGGTGCGACCCCGCAGATGCGGGAGGACAGTCACAGAAGCGGAAGAAGGTGAGGGAGGCAGAAACCGCAGAAGCAGTTGGTGAACCGCACCTGCGATGGCGCAGGTGCGGCTGTTGCATCGCAGATGCGGTTTGGGCGACTTAAGTGAAAACCACAGGTGCGGCGATTGGGACCACAGAATCGGTCACGCAGGTGCGACATCTGGACTGCAGGTGCGAAAAGCCTGGGTCAGAATGTTTATATTTCCTCCTTCGCGATTTTCAGAGGGTTTCACTACTTTTAAACACGAATTTTGGAGCTTTGGACGATTTTGAAGAGAAAAATCAAGGAGACATCATTGAGGTAAGGTTTTGGATTATGAAAACTAGTTTTTGTGGTATTAATTTGCGGATTGTAGCTGTAATTAAGGGTAAAATTAGAGAAACTAGGGCTTAGAAACCTAGGCCTTTGATTGGGGATTCGAAAGGCCGTTTGTGGTCGGATTTTGGAACTTTTGATATGCATGAACTCGTGGGGAGATAAGGAATCTAATGACGCAAAATTTATCGAATTCCGAGACATGGGCCCGGGGGTCGGGTTTTGGTAATTTCAGGATTTGCATGGTTTTTTGATTATTTTCGAGTGGGCTTTGTCCCTTTAGTATATTTTAATGATTACATTCTGATTTTGGTAGATTCGGAGCATCCGGAGGCCAATTCGAGGGGCAAAAGCTTTGCGAGCTAGAGTTTGGATTGGATTGAGGTGAGTAATGATTTTAAATGCTGTCCTGAGGGTGTGAAACCTCGGATTACACAGCGTTCGGCTATGTTGAGGTGACGCACACGCTAGATAACGAGTGTGGGGTCGTGCACCGTTGGGGATTGTGACTTAGTGCATCCCGAATGACTGTTTTACTGCGTATTTGGTAACTAATTGTTTGATATTATTATATTTTGTGCTAAATGCCATATTTGGGCTTCGTGCCAACTGTTTGGACCCTTAGGGGATCTTTACTGATATTTTTCCTCACTGTTTGATTTTGTACTTGTGCTTAGTCATGCCATATTTTACTGTTTTCAAAACTCAGCCATGTTACTCTGTTTTAAACACTCTAAATGATATTTTAAAAGATATTTTGAGTTGAGCATCATATTTACTGTTGCCCGAGGGGCTTATGAGATACTGACTGAGTAAGGCCGAGGGCCTGTATTGTGAGGTTACTTTTGGGTCGGGCTGCACGCCGCAGCGGTGATATACTGATTATGATAATAAGGCCGAGGGACTGAGAATTGTACGCCACGAGGTGGATTGTGATTGATATGAGGCCGAGAGCCTGTTTATGTGCCATGAGATGGCTTGATATTGCGCTTGGGCCGTAAGGGGCCCCTCCCGGAGTTTGTACACCCCCAGTGAGCGCGGGTACCCAGTTTGTGATGTGATATAGCCAGAGGGGCTGGCATTGTTCTGTGATATTGCCCGAGGGGCTGATTCTGTTATTGTTACTGAGCCCGAAGGGCGGTTCTTGTGTGTTTACCTTTCTAGTTGCTTTTCCTTTAATTGTTTAACTCCTTAAAAGGTGTTTTATGAGATTTCACTGTTTAATTGTGTTTACTGATTTTGTTCTGCCTCTTATAGCTTATTGTTGTGTTTAACGTGATTTTATATCGCTCGGTCTTCATTTATTGTTATTACTCACTGAGTTGGAGTACTCACTTTACTCCCTGTACCCGTGTGTGCAGATTCGGGCGCTTTAGGTCCTGCTACTAAGGGTTGATAGTTTCCAGCAGATCTTCGGAGATTTACTAGGTAGCTGCTTGGTGATTCGCAGCCCAATGCATTCTCCCTCTATTTTATTTCCTTTCTGATTCAATTATGTAGTAGTGGAGTAGACTTTCAGACTTTTAGTATTGTTTTAGATGCTCATGACTGGTGACACCCCGATGTCGGGCTGTGTTGGTTTTTAATTCCGCAACTTATACTATTATTTTGGGATTTTATTTCTGTTAAAGACTTAGTATTTAATATTCTAATTGCTTAAAGTGAATTGGAAGTGTGTCGGCTGGCCTTGTCTTCACGAGAGGCGCCATCACGATCGAGTTTGGGTTTAGGGTTGTGACAAGTTGGTATCAGAGCCTAGGTTACATAGGTCTCACGAGTCATGAGCAGGTTTAGTAGAGTCTCGCGGATCGGTACAGAGACGTCTATATTTATCCTTGAGAGGCTGCAGAACCTTTAGGAAAATTCCATATTCTTGAAATCCTTGTCGTGCGAATCTGTTAATCCGAGTACTAAACTTCTGTTATTCTATTCTGCCACAGATGGTGAGGACACGAGCGACCGGTCAGGATTGACAACCACCAGTACCACCAGCTGGAGCCGCTAGAGGCCGAGGACGCGGTCAAGGCTGTGGTAGGGGCAGAGGTGCAGCCTACACAGCAGTTGGGGCAGCCCCTGTAGATCCACCGGCCACCCCAATTCAGGAGCAGGTTCCAGTTGTGGATACTCCAGCAACACCAGTTGTGCCCATTGTGATTTTGGGTCTTTAGGAGACTTTGGCGCAGATATTGACAGTATGTACGAGTCTTGCTCAGGCGGTCGCAGTTTCTACTACCGCAGCCACTTCTCAGGCATGGGGAGGCTCTCAGACTCCCGCTGTCTGCACGCCCGATCAGGTGGTTCAGGGATTGCAGACACCGGAGGCACCACTAGCCCAGCCGGTGGCAGCTGCTCAGGGTTACGTAGCTCCAGTTATGCCAGAGGATGAGCAGCGCAGATTGGAGAGGTTTGGCAGACTCCAGCCTCCTACTTTCAGTGGTGCTGAGGGCGAGGATGCCCAGGGTTTCTTAGACAGATGTCAGAGAATTCTTCGCACCGCAGGTATTCTGGAGACCAGCGGGGTTGCATTCACGACCTTTCAGTTTATCGGAGTTGCCTTCACTTGGTGGGAGGCATATGAAAGGCGTAGGCCTGTTGGTTCGGCACCTCTCACTTGGAAGCAGTTCTCCGCTCTATTTTTGGAGAAGTATGTTCCACAGTCCCGTATGGAGGAGCTGCGTAGGCAGTTCGAGCAGTTACGACAGGGGGATATGACTGTTACTCAGTACGAGATGAGGTTCTCAGAGTTAGCTCGACATGCTATTTGGCTGGTTGCTTCGGAGAGAGAGAGGATCAGGAGGTTTGTTGATGGCCTCACCTACCAGCTTCGAGTTCTCATGACTAGGGAGAGAGTGTCAGGTGCTATGTTTGAGGAGGTTGTGGATATTGCTCGTGATATTGAGTCAGTTCGTCGCCAGAAGCGCTAGGAGAGGGAGGCCAAGAGGCCTCGTGGTCATGGTAGTTATGGGGGTGCTCCTTTGAGGAGCCAGTTTCAACACGGCAGAGGCCGTCAGTTCAGGCATGCTCAGTCAGCTCGCCCAAGTTATCGTGGGGCATCATCAAGTCATGGCTCTCACAATTCTCAGCAGGGTCATTCCTCACTCAGTGCACTTCTAGCCCAGGGTTCGTCCCGTGCTCCATCAGTTTAGGATTCTTCTACGCCAGGTGCATGTACTAGTCATTTCGATGCTAGGGGTTCCCATCAGTCCCCGTCTCCAGCACTCGGGAGTTGCTATGAGTGTGGAGAGATGGGTCACATATGGAGGCAGTGTCCTCGTCATCTTGGGGGTTCATCTCAGCAGAGGGGTCAGTCATCAGCCTCAGCCCCAGCCACTTCACCACCCACCCAGCCAGCTAAGGGTGGAGGACAGTCATCTAGGGGTCGTCCCAGAGGGGGAGGTCGATCCGGTGGTGGTCAGGCCCGCTTCTATGCACTTCTCGCTAGGCCTGATGCGATTGCTTCAGATGCTGTGATTACAGGTATTATTTCAGTCTGTCGCAGGGATGCTTGTCACACCTCCTTTTTTACACACCTACCCCGAAGGATAAATGTATAAGGGAGTTTTTCCATTTAAAGTGACATTATTCGAAATGGGATCATTTATTTATTTTTAGAGTCGCCACTTGGGATAGGATTGGCTTTTGGTGTCCCAAGTCACCGATTTAATTTAAATCCCAAATCGAGGAAAATTTCAACTTCCCAATTGGAGTCTGCGAACCAGAAATTCTGTGTAAGGAATTCTGTTGACCCGAGGGAAGGTGTTAGGCACCCCCCGGATCCCGTGGTTCTAGCACGGTCGCTTAAATTATCATAAATGGCTAAAATCTGGTTTTTATACATATTTAAACCTATAGTGCAATTTTAAGATTATTTACCGCTTTTAGTTTATTTTGTTTTTACGAAAGTGAACGCCATTTAAGAGCGTGTTTTTGGATCACGTCACATGAAATGCACCCGGATCCTCAACACCTCTTATTCAACGTTTTNCACCCGAGTTTAGGAAAGTAATATTATCGAAAGCGCGCATAAAGTGGCTAGCGTCCTATCAACTTTGCGGGAAGCCATGAAGATTCGCTAAATGGCATGTCCCGAATTTCTAAATATTTTAATAAAGTATTTAATGAGGGCCCCGCAATTTTATGTTTTATGCGGCGAGGCTCGTCTCATGTTTTATTTAAAGGCCATCCTAAAAGAAAACTATGATTTTCTATTGTAGTGTTATCTCTAAAGGGCCTAGTTAATTTATTAACAATAACAGTAAACTATTAATTAAGGAATCCGGACCCTCAAATTCAAGTCCACACCTGAACAAAAGGACATCCTCTTAGTTCAAATGTGCGACCTAGCTTGAGAGGCCCAAAATTAACAAATATCTTTTAACCTTTAGCTCACAGTTTGACCAGTGAGGTAGAGCCTTCAGCAGTTCAAGAATTCGAATCCGGCCCAAGTAATTGGTCAATTTATTCATAGGAGGGCTGTTCAGCATCTGGACCCAACGACGATATCCAGGCCCAAAGCGTTGGTGCGAGCGTTATTAAGGGTGGCGATTTTGGGCCTAGCGTGTGAGCCCTGTAGGATAAGGATCCTAGTGCCAACTTATAGGTTCAATTATGTGAGCAAGTACACTTAGCTGTACAAATATTTTCACGTCCAGATGCAGTACAATCCTGGAAATAGCTTGAGTAATTCAAGCTACGAATTGGACACGGAGTAGCTAGATTACTACATCTCACACAACCAATACCATTATTGCGTTTGCTTTGTTTTCTATACCTGCTGGAAACAAACTAAATTACAATACACTGCGCTACATTCACAAGTCAAACCAAATTTAAACTGATAACTATTTATTTCACGTGTTCATGAGAATAAAATTAAAAGTTCAAAATTAAAACAGTCCAGTATCAGTCCATTACACCACATGAAATGTCTAATAAACTAATGTTTGAAACATCAAGATCAACCATAAGCAGAAGAAGCTCAGAGATCGACTTCAAATAGCAGATTTATGTCATTTCGTAGACTCGAGGGCTAAACACATGTACCTGGAAAAAGGAACAAAGGCAGGTATTGAGAACCAGTGAAGTAAGGCAACAACAACAGGAGTTCACACAGCAACAACCACACAGCTTCGAACCAGAAATGAATTAGCAGTCCTAAAAGTTCAAAATCAAACGGAATCTAGCAGATCCATTTTAACACAGCAGCAAACCAAATAGAAATGAACACCAATGCGTGGACAACCAAAGAAACAACCAAACTAAATCAAATCTGCACTTAAAACCCTTATGAAACTTCACTGATGCATAGCCTAACCAAATTCTCGCTTAATTTGATTCAATTGTACTTGAAATGAGTCTCTACACTTCAACAAACAGCAATAGTAACTATAGAATGTGAATTGATGAATAAAAACTGAAATCAGTCTCTAATTTCAATGGAACAGTAGCATTTTGGTTTTCTGTTTTCTGATTTTTTTGTATTTTTGTATATTTGAATTTCAAATGGTAATCTGAAGACTAAAATGGCTTTTGGAAGGGAAATTTGGTGGCTGGGAGCTCTGGGAATTTCAGGGGTGTCCAAAAAAGAACTCCTTCAACAAGGCAATGGGTGTGCCTTTTATAGGCAAAGCCGAAGGCTTCCTTCAGATTTTTAGTTTTCTTTTTAGTCCTTCTCATTTTCAGCTTTTAGTCCCTTATTTTTAAACTTGTTACCCAAGTAACAACACCTATTTTATTGAAAACTATACTAAAGTCTATTCTAGAAAGTCCTATATCCATTACAATTCCTATACTATCCCTTCCCTACTTTAAAAATTACTATTCCTAATAAAACTACCCTTTTCTATGCCTAAATTACCCTTGATCAATCCCAAAATTACTAAATCTAACCCAAACAAAACCCCTGAACCTATTTTGCAATTATTAACCCTTGATCTTGGTCTCAATTTACCAAATTACCATTATCATCTATAACCCAATCGATTAAGTTAATCAATGCCAACTAATTAAGCTAATCTTACTAATGAATTGAAAACTAAACTTAAAGAATTATTGATACAATTACTGAATTAAACTAACTATCAGATTTCAGCTATAACCAATTCATTTAACCAATATAAAATCATAGTTCCCACTCAAACAGTCCCGCAAAATCAAAACATCATCAAATAAATCGAATTGCAGAGTTAACACAGACTCAAATTCACCAAAAACTATTATCAATTAACTAATGAAACAAAACACATTTAATCATGCTTTACTCTAACAACTATTACTAATTAACAGAAAACAATTTACTTAACAGTAGACCTATTAATTCAAAACAGGCATGCAGATAAACAGAAATAAAGAAAAATAAAAATGAAATAAAAATAACAATCAGAAACTTACTGATGAAAGCTCCGGCCAGCCATTAATGTTTGAATCTTCCAAAATTCCTGACACGTAATATCCCTAATCATGTGTTTTCATAAGAAAACACCTGGTTATGGATATTACGGTCCGAAATCACAAAGATTTTGAATTAGGGTTTTTGGCCGAAAAAATTTAAACGAAGATTCGAGCAAACCCAGGCAGATTCGAGACAAACGGGTATGGGGATTAGGTAGAGGAGGCTCAGGCGGTCACAGGGTGTTAATTTGGGACTGTGTGGCATACTTTGTGTTTTGGCCGGAAATATTCAATCGATTATTCGACGAGATGGGGGAAGATTCGAGGGAAATGACCATGGGGGTTGGAAAAAGGAGAAGAAGGAGCATCTATGGTGTTTTTCTGGTGGCCATTGGAATGACTGGCGTTCGCCGACGGCGGTTAGGGTTTTGCAGATTTGGAGCGTTTGGTTGGGATTTGGAAGAAAACAATGGTGGATTCGGAGTGGGGAGACGGAGACGAGGCTATGGTGAAATTTGGGGGGTGATTGGAAGTTGGCCGCCGGCGGAGACGATTTCCGGCCGGCGGCGGACGGCGGAGAACGGAGGCGGAGTGGTGGTGTATATAGGGGTGTGAGAGAGATGACCGGATAGGGGGGTGGGGTGGGGTTTGGACATATATATATCAAGATTAAACCACTTCCCAACCGTTGGATCAAAGATCCTCGACGGCCAGGATTAATTTTAACAAAAACGACGTCGTTTTGTTACTAAAGGAATTGGACCGGGTTAGGATGCGGGTTTGGGCTGGGAACAGGGGTGGTTTGGACGGATTTTGGGGCTTTGATTTGGGCTAGGGGTGAATTTAGCCCAAATTTGGATCTTCTATTAAGGACTCAATTTCCTTTTGATTTTGCTTTTGTATTTTATTTATTTATTTTTTTTTTGGTATTTTAGTATTTATTTATTTTTTCTGGTTTTATAAAATGCTAAAACAAAACAAGGACCTAATTAAACTATTTAACTCCTAAAATTATTTAAAAACCCTATTTAAAGATAAACGCCACAATTAACAATTAAAAATGCAGAGAAACTATTTTTTTTGCAATTTCCTTTAAATTTTGTTCTAAAACTAATTAATACCTAAAATTGTGAAATTAAATCCTTAAATGCAAGTGCATATTTTTGTATTTTCATATAAATTAAAAAAAATGCCACCAATTAACACAAAAATTTAACAAAAATTCACAAAAATTGTAAAATAATAAAGAAATCAATTATTTGAAACTTTTGGAATAATTTGGTTAGGGCAAAAATCACGTGCTCACAATGCTTCTATGTTATTTGACCCTGGTTCTACTTTCTCTTATGTGTCGTCTTATTTTTCCCATTATCTGGATATGCCCTGCGAGTCCCTTGTTTCTTCTGTTCATGTTTGTACGCCGGTGGGCGATACAGTTGTGGTAGACCGTGTGTACCGGTCGTGTGTTGTGACTATTGGGGGTCTGGAGACCCTAGTGGATCTGTTGTTGTTATGTATGGTGGACTTCGACGTTATTTTGGGCATGGACTGGTTATCTCCGTGTGGGCTATTCTGGACTGTCATGCCAAGACAGTGACTTTGGCTATGCTTGGTGTGCCAAGGATTGAGTGGTGAGGTTCGACCGATTATGTCCCCAGCAGGGTGATTTCCTTCTTGAAGGCCCAGCGTATGGTTGGGAAAGGTTGTCCTTCATATCTAGCCTTTGTGAGGGATATCGGTGCAGAGACTCCCAGTATGATTCTGTTCCAATTGTGAGGGATTTTCCCGACGTGTTTCCTGCAGACCAACCGGGCATGCCACCGGACAGGGATATTGATTTTGGTATCGATCTGGTGCCAGGCACTCAGCCCATTTCTGTTCCACCGTATCGTATGGCACCAGCGGAGTTGAAGGAGTTAAAAGAGCAGCTTCAGGAACTCCTGGATAAGGGGTTCATTTGGCCTAGTGTGTCACCTTGGGGTGCGCCAGTTTTTTTTATGAAGAAGAAGGATGGCACGATGAGAATGTGCATTGATTATAGGCAGTTGAACAAAGTAACAATTAAGAATAAGTATCCTTTGCCTCGTATCGATGATTTGTTCGACCAGCTTCAGGGAGCGAGAGTGTTCTCCAAGATTGATCTCTGTTCGGGTTATCACCAGATGAAGATCCGGGACTCAGATATTCTTAAGACAACTTTCAGGACCCGATATGGTCATTATGAGTTCTTGGTGATGTCTTTCGGGCTGACCAATGCCCCAGCAACATTCATGCATTTGATGAACAACGTGTTTCGGCCGTATCTTGACTCGTTTGTCATAGTCTTCATTGATGATATTCTGGTATACTCACGTAGTCAGGAGGAGCACGCAGAGCATTTGAGAGTAGTGTTGCAGAGATTGAGGGAGGAGAAGCTTTAGGCAAAGTTCTCCAAATATGAGTTTTGGCTCAGTTTAGTGGCCTTCTTGGGACACGTGGTGTCCAGCGAGGGTATTTAGGTGGACCCGAAGAAGATAGAGGCATTTCAGAGTTGGCCCAGACCGTCCATAGCTACGGAGATTCACAGCTTTCTTAGTCTGGCGGGTTATTATCGCCGGTTCGTTCAGGGATTTTCATCTATTGCATCGCCCTTGACTAAGTTGACTCAGAAGGGTGTTTCATTTCAGTGGTCTGATGAGTGTGAGGAGAGCTTTTAGAAGCTCAAGACTGCCTTGACCACAACTCCAATGTTAGTTTTGCCATCAGCTTCAGGTTCTTATATCGTGTATTGTGATGCTTCGAGAGTTGGTATTGGGTTTGTTCTGATGCAGGAGGGTAGAGTTATTGCTTATGCTTCTCGTCAGTTGAAGCCTCATGAGAAAAACTACCCCGTTCATGATTTGGAGTTGGCTGCCATCGTTCACGCGTTGAAGATTTGGAGGCATTATTTGTATGGTGTTTCTTGTGAGTTGTATACTGATCATCTTAGCCTCCAGCACTTGTTCAAGCAAAAGGATCTCAATTTGAGGCAGCGAAGGTGGTTGGAGTTGCTCAAGGATTATGACATTACTATCTTGTATCACTCAGGGAAGGCCAATGTGGTGGCCGACGCTTTGAGCCGAAAGAAGGTGAGTGTGGGGAGTTTGGCTTATATTCCAGTTGGGGAGAGACCTCTTGCAGTTGACGTTCAGGCTTTGGCCAATCGGTTCGTGAGGTTGGATATTTCGAAGCCCAGTAGGGTATTGGCTTGTGTGATTTCTCGGTCTTCCTTATATGAGCGCATCAGAGAGCGCCAGTATGATCCTCATTTACTTGTCCTTAAGGACAGAGTTCAGCATGATGATGCCAGAGATGTGACTATCGGCGATGATGGGGTATTGACGATGTAGGGCCTGATTTGTGTGCCCAATGTGGATGGGCTTCGGGAGTTGATTCTGGAGGAGGCCCATAGCTCGCGGTATTCCATTCATCCGGGTGCCGCGAAGATGTATCAGGATCTAAGACAGCATTACTGGTGGAGGAGAATGAAGAAGGACATTGTGGGGTTTGTAGCTTGGTGTCTCAATTGTCAGCAGGTGAAATATGAGCATCAGAGACCGGGTGGCTTGCTTCAGCGGATGGATATTCCATAGTGGAAGTGGGAGCGGATCACCATGGACTTTGTAGTTGGACTCCCACGGACTTTGAAGAAGTTTGATGCTATTTGGGTAATTGTGGATCGGCTGACAAAGTCCGCGCACTTCATTCCTATCTGTACTACTTACTCTTCAGAGCGGTTGGCAGAGATATATATTCGGGAGATTGTTCGTTTGCATGGTGTCCCGTTATCCATCATTTCAGATTGGGGCACTCAGTTTACTTCGCAGTTTAGGAGGTCTGTACAGCGAGAGTTAGGTACTCAGGTTGAGTTGAGCACAACTTTTCACCCTCAGACGGACGGGCAGTCCGAGCACACTATTCAGATATTGGAGGATATGTTACGCGCTTGAGTCATTGATTTTGGAGGGTCATGGGATCAGTTTCTACCGCTCGCAGAGTTTGCTTATAATAACAGCTACTAGTCGAGTATCCAGATGGCTCCATATGAGGCTTTGTATGGGAGGCGGTGTAGATCTCTAGTTGGTTGGTTTGAGTCGGGTGAGGCCAGGCTATTGGGTACAGATTTGGTACAGGACGCTTTAGACAAGGTGAAGGTGATTCAGGAGAGGTTTCGTACAGCGCAGTCGAGACAAAAGAGCTATGCGGACCGGAAGGTTCGGGATGTGTCCTACATGGTTGGTAAGAAGGTTCTGTTGAAGGTTTCACCCATGAAGGGTGTTATGAGATTTGGGAAGAAGGGTAAATTGAGTCCGTAGTTCATTGAACCTTTTGAGGTACTTCGGAGGATTGGGGAGGTGGCTTATGAGCTTGCTTTGCCACCTAGCTTGTCGAGTGTGCACCCAGTATTTCATGTTTCTATGCTCCGGAAGTATATTGGGGATCCTTCTCATGTTCTGGATTTCAGTACGGTTCAGTTGGAGGGTGATTTGACTTACGATGTGGAGCCAGCAACTATTTTGGAGCGTCAAGTTCGAAAGTTGAGATCAAAGGATATAACTTCAGTGAAAGTGCAGTGGAGAGGTTGGCTCGTGGAGGGGGCTACCTGGGAGACCGAGCGGGAGATGCAGAGCAGATATTCTCACCTATTTGAGGCTTCAGGTATGTTTCTTAACTCGTTCGAGGACGAACGTTTGTTTAAGAGGGGGAGGATGTGACAACCCGGCCGGTCGTCTCATGAGTTACCGCTCCGTTTTCTCTATTTTTGTTTCTTATTGCTTTAATTATCGGTTTATATGTGATCGGGTTGGTTGGCTGGGGTTCGCAAAGGTTTTGAGAAGGTTTGAGACACTTAGTCTCTTTTAAGAAAGCTTAAGTTGGAAAAGTCAACCGGATGTTGACTTGTGTGTTAGAGGGCTCGGATGTGAGTTCCGATGGTTCGGATAGCTTCGGGATATAATTTGGGACTTAGGAGTGTGATCGGAATGTGTTTTGGAGGTTCGGAGTAGATTTAGGCTTGAATTGGCGAAAATGAGTTTTTTGGCGTTTTCTGGTTGATAGGTGAAATTTTGATATAGGGGTCAGAATAGAATTCTGGAAATTTCAATAGCCTCGTTATGTCATTTGGGGTGTGTGTGAAAAATTTCAGGTCATTCGGACATGGTTTGGTATACTTTTTGATCAAAAAGAGGAATTCGGAAGATGTTAGAACCACAGGCTTGAATTCGATGTATTTTGGTGGTTTTGATGTTGTTTGAGGTGTTTTGAAGGTTGGTATAAGTTTGAATAGCAGTATATGATGTGTTTGTACTGTTGGTTGAGGTCCCGGGGGGCCTCGAGGTGATTTTGGATGGTTGACGGAAGGTTTGGAATCTAAGTTGAAGAGCTGAAGTATTTTGTTACTGTCATAACCGCATCTGCGGTTAAAGGATCACAGGTGTGACCCCGCAGATGCGGGAGGATAGTCGCAGAAGAGAAAGAAGGTGAGGGAGGCAGAAACCGCAGAAGGGATTGGCGAACCGCACCTAAGATGGCGCAGGTGCGGCTGTTGCATCGCAGATGCGGTTTGGGCGACTTAAGTGAAAGCCGCAGGTGCGGCGATTGGGACCGCAGAAGCGGTTACGCAGGTGCGGCATCTGGACCAGAGGTGCGAAAATCCTGGGTCAGAATGTTTATATTTCCTCCTTCGCGATTTTGAGAGGGTTTCACTACCTTTAAACACGAATTTTGGAGCTTTGGGTGATTTTGAAGAGAAATCAAGGAGACATCATTGAGGTAAGGTTTGGGATTATGAAAACTCGTTTTTATGGTATTAATTCGCGTATTGGAGCTGTAATTAAGGGTAAAATTAGAGAAACTAGGGCTTAGAAATCTAGGCCTTTGATTGAGGATTTGAAAGGTCGTTTGTGGTCGGATTTTGGACTTTTTGATATGTATGAACTCGTGGGGAGATAAGGAATCTAATGGTGTAAAATTTATCGAATTCCGATACGTGGGCCCGGGGGTCGGGTCTTGGTAATTTCGGGATTTGCATGGTTTTTCGACTATTTTCGAGTGGGCTTTGTTCCTTTAGCATATTTTGAAGATTATGTTCTGATTTTGGTAGATTTGGAGCATTCGCAGGCCAATTCGAGGGGCAAAAGCTTTGCGAGCTAGAGTTTGGGCCGGATTGAGGTGATAATGATTTTAAATGCTGTCTTGAGGGTGTGAAACCCCGCATTGCACAACGTTCGGCTATGTTGAGGTGTCGCACACGCTAGATGACGAGTGTGGGGTCGTGCACCGTTGGGGATTGTGACTTAGTCCATCCCGAATGACTGTTTTACTGCGTATTTGGTAACTAATTGTTTGATATTATTATATATTGGGCTAAATACCATATTTGGGCTTCGTGCCAACTGTTTGGACCCTTAGGGGATCTTTACTGATATTTTTCCTCTTTGTTTGATTTTGTACTTGTGCTCAGTCATGCCATATTTTACTGTTTTCAAAACTTAGCCATGTTACTCTGTTTTAAACACTCTAAATGATATTTTAAAAGATATTATGAGCTGAGCATCATATTTACTGTTGCCCGAGAGGCTTATGAGATTCTGACTGAGTAAGGACGAGGGCCTGTATTGTGAGGTTACTTTTGGGTGGGGCTACATGCCGCAACGGTGATAAACTGATTATGATAATAAGGCTGAGGGCCTGAGAATTGTACGCCACGCGGTGGCTTGTGATTGATATGAGGCCGAGAGCCTGTTTATGATGCCACAAGATGGCTTGATATTGCGCTTGGGCCGTAAGGGGCCCCTCCCGGAGTCTGTACACCCCCAGTAAGCGCGGGTACACAGTTTGTGATGCGATATAGCCCGAGGGGCTGGCATTGTTCGGTGATATTGCCCGAGGGGCTGATTCTGTTGTTGTTATTGAGCCTGAGGGGCGGTTCTTGTGTGTTTACCTTCTAGCTGCTTTTCCTTTAATTGTTTAACTGCTTAAATGGTGTTTTATGAGATTTCTCTGTTTAATTGTGTTTACTGATTTTGTTCTGACTCTTATAGCTTATTCTTGTGTTTAACGTGATTTTATATTGCTCAGTCATTATTTATTATTATTACTCACTGAGTTGGAGTACTCACTTTACTCCCTGCACCCCTGTGTGCAGATTCGAGCGCTACAGGTCCTGCTACTAAGGGTTGATAGTTTCCAGCAGATCTTCAGAGATTTACTAGGTAGCTGCTTGGCGATTCGCAGCCCAGTGCATTCTCTCTCTATTATATTTCCTTTCTGATTCAGTTATGTATAGGGGTGTTCAAACCCAAACTGAAATCGAAAACCGAAGCGAAACCGAAGCTTAAAGGCTTGTTGTATCGGGTTAACGGTTTAACGGACGGGGAACAGATTGAATTTTTTTTATTAACGGCTTATCGGTTTAGGGCCGGATTATTCAATTTTCGTAACGGATAATCCGTTAACCCGTTAAGAATATATATAAATTTATTTTTATCCATATATATATTAAATATCAAAAACCCTTCCACTTATGGTACTCTATCTCTAATGCCTAATTCCTAAATACGTATACTTGGACAGAACCAACACCTGATCATGTGAATAAATCTGATGAGGTCACTTGGACAGAACCTGCACCTGATCATGCGAACATAAGCCCCGAGCTTGATCATAATAATGGCTCCAACACGAATGGCAACAGGGAAGAGTTGATAAAGACCTTCATCATTGGTATAGTGATGGTGTGCATACTTATTGCTGTGATTGTGGTAATGCATTACCCAGAAAGATTGCCTCTTTTGCATTCGCTTGGACATAAATTTTCTTCTTCCTACGGTAAGTTATGAGTAGAGACTTGCGTGAAACCAGTATAGATTAAATTAGGCCGATAAACCGCCCGATAACCGTCCGATAAGAGCTAAACCGATACCAATCCGTTCGATATCTTATCGGGTGGCTAGCGGATTAATACATTTAAAAGCCGACCGATAAGCCAAACCGTTAAGAGTATATAACCGCCCAATCCGCCCGATAAGCAGCCCTAGTTATGTAGTAGTGGAGTAGACTTTCAGACTTGTAGTATTATTTTAGATGCTCATGACTGGTGACACCCCGATGTCGGGATGTGTTGGTTTTTAATTCCGCAACTTATACTATTATTTTGGGATTTTATTTCTGTTAAAGACTTAGTATTTAATATTCTAATTGCTTAAAGTGAATTAGAAGTGTGTCGGCTGGCCTTGTCTTCACGAGAGGCGCCATTATGACCGGGTTTGGGTTTAGGGTCGTGACACCTCCCCTTGGGCCGCACCTGCGAAGGGTCGACCGCTTCTGCGGTCTCGCACCTGCGGCTGGCCAACCGTAGGTGCGGTTATGATAGAAACCTGGAGCTTCAGCTCCTTCCAAAATTTCCTAACTCAACTCGAGCCTCGTCTGATTGACGCTCGGGGCCATCGGGGCCCCGCCCGAACATACCGACAAGTTTGGAATCATAAAATAGACTCGCTCGAACCCTCGGAACGCTCGAAACAACGCTAAATCTAAGAATCACCCCCTAAAACCAATTGAATGGTACTATTGACAAATATAAGGCAAGCCTTGTGGTTGAAGGGTATAAACAACGAGAAGGTCTTAACTATTTTGATACATACTCTCCAGTTACAAAAATTACGTCTATACGAAAGTTAGTAGCATTAGTTGCGGGATATGGTCTTGAAATTCATCAAATGGACGTTAAAACTACCTTTTTAAATGGAGATTCGGAGAAAGAAATTTACGTGGAACAACCTGAAGGGTTTGTGGTTCCAGGTAAAGAAAAGAAGGTATGTAGACTTGTTAAGTCGCTTTACGGACTAAAACAAGCATCCAAACAATGGCATGCAAAATTTGATCAAACAATATGTCAAATGGTTTTAAGCTAAATGAATGTGATAAATGTGTGTACATTAAAAATGTTACAAATCACATAGTCATTGTTTGCTTATATGTGGATGATATGCTGATAATGAGTGATGCCATTACCAACATAAATGCGACTAAGCTATGCTAACTAGCAAGTTTGGCATGAAAGACTTGGGAGTTGCCGATTTAATTCTAGGTGTTAAGATCCATAAGACTCCTCAAGGTCTGGCATTGTCGCAATCTCATTACATTAAAATAGTACTTGAAAAATTCAAGTACTTAGATTTTAAAGTTGTGAAGACTCCAATTGACGTGAATCTTACACTTGCGAAGAATAAAGGCCAAAGCATATCACAATTGGATTATGTTCGTGTGCTGGATGTTTGATGTATATCATGAATTGTACTCGACTAGATATAGTTTGTGCTATAAGTAAATTAAGTCGATACACGAGTAATTCAGGTCAATCTCATTGGATGGGGATGAAACGAGTTTTGGGATATTTAACACATACCCAAGACTTTGCTTTGCACTACAGTAATTATCCTGCGGTGATTGAGGGATAATGTGATGCAAATTGGATCATTGGTTCAACTGATTCTAAGTCCACAAGTGGATATGTATTCACTATTGGTGGAGGAACGGTATCTTGGAAGTCGTCCAAACAAACGTGTATTGCCCGCTCTATAATGGAGGCTGAATTTACAGCCTTAGATAAAGCCGGTGAAGAAGTTGAATGGCTTCGAAATTTATTGGAAGATATTCCATTTTGGCCCAAACCGTTGGCTCCAATATGCATATATTGTTATAGTCAAGCGGCAATTGGAAGGGCTGAGAGCTTTGTGTATAACGGTAAATCTCGTCATATATGACGAAGACATAAAATCGTTAGGCAGCTACTCTCTAGGGGGATCATCACAATTGACTATGTAAAGTCAAGTGACAATGTGTCAGATCATCGTGATGAATTGGACTAATGTCGATGACAAGTCATTGTGGCGGTAACTCTACCTAGAAGACTAGAGATCCCAAGATCTAGGTTCAAGGAGATCACACAAAGTCATTAATGACGGTTCAACATTGTCAACTAACATTTTTGGTCCATTCTCGTGATGAGACAATGTTCAGTTCCAAGGATAAAGCATTAAGGTTTTTTAATGATTTCTGTATTAATACGGGGTATATCAAAGAGTGTATCTACGGGATGACACGTTTAGGAATCACCTATGTAAGTGTGAAGTGTTAGCCGCCTCAAGGAGAATTTTGCAAGGCCAGTTCTCTACACACTTATAAAACAGGCGGTGTTCATGGTTGAAACGAACACAACAATGACTCATTTCCTTTTGGGAATTGGGTATTTGAAGAATCGCCACCTAACGAGTTAAGGTGCGTTAGGGAACCTAGAGTAATTAACTCTTGGGTTGGTTTGTATTACCAGAGATTAGGGTAAGGGCTCGAGGTAACCTCGAGGGGAAGGTGTTAGGCACCCCTCTTGGTCCACAACTGTGGGTCCCGGCCGAACTTACATTCACAAATTAGTCCAAAATAAACAAACAGTTGAAATAAATAATTGCAAGCAGAGCATGTTGGGCATTGTATAACTCAAATAATAAAGTAAGAATTTAAATAGGTTCCATGTATAAAAAGGAAAATAAAGCTTCAAGTAAAGAGGATTTGGGGAGAGGGAGGTCCTAGGTTGGTCAGCCTATAGGATCACATCAGTACAATGCCCGGTAATCACTCCTTGAAAAGGGGATACGCGTGGCATTAGCGCACCGATCATCATATCCATGTCTCCCCTTCCCACCCCTTTATTGGTCATGCAAAGCGAGTGTTTGGTCATTGATTCCTATTGCGTGCTGCTACCCGCCCCTTCTTAACGGTCCCGGATGGTGTTAGGACCTCTACCTGTGGGTGGTTCTAGACGTACCCCTAAGGTTTTAAAGGCGGAAATCTAAGGCGACAGTCAAAAACATTTAGGACTTTCACATAATGGGAGCAATTAAGAGGCTCACAATTTCCTCCTTAAACAAACATACAAGCAGCACGACTCAAACACAGTTAAGGTCTTTATTAATCAAAGTCCTAAAGCAGGATTTCTAAGCGGTTATGCAGAAATAGACTACTTTCAGATTCAGAAGTTATAACCTAATAGTTTCTTAGTGACTCCTTTTAAACAACTTATTAGAATCAGAAATGTTGAACGATGGAAACAACTTCAGGGAAATGCAGGTTTTGAAAAATACCCTAAGGCTTGCCTATGTGCAGTACTGTGTATATACATTAGTGCAGAGACAAACAGGTTTTCGAAATAGACCCCTTTGACACCTGTAAGCAAGATATCTAATGAGGTTAAGCCGAATTTGAAAGAACTAGTTTCAGAAAATGTCATCACTTAATAAGACCAGTTTTAAGAAGTAAACTAGACAAAAATGAAATTAACTCGTTACGCTAATTAGACTACTAGAAGTAATTGCAGATGGCAATCCCTACAGGCATGATGTCTATATTTGAAATGATTAAAGACACGGTTGTTTGAGGCCCTATGAACATGATTTCTAACATAACAAAAATGCAGAATCTTAAGAACGTGATTTTTGTTTGATTCAAACGACACTGGAAATGAAGTCCTTATAGGCATGATTTCTAGTATGACGCAAACGACACTAATAGCAAAATCCTACAGGCGTGATTTCTATTATGATGCAAACGACATTAATAGTGAAATCCTATAGGCATGATTTCTATGTGATGCAAACGAAATTAATAGTGAAATCCTATAAGCATGATTTCTATTAGGCAAAGCAATCAGGTTTTAAAAGAGTAAATCCCTATGAGCATGTTTTCTATTGAGTAAAGCAGGCAGATTTTTAAAAGTAAGATCCTAAGAGAAGGATTTCTACCCATGTTACTCCACAAAGTATACATCTACCCACCCCTTTTTACTAAGCACCCCCAAATTTCTGTTTACAAATTATTATAGACCAATAAATGAATTACATAAGTAAAAATAGAAAATTAAGAAGCTATTCTATAGAGAGCCTGCAATTAGGCCCAAATTTCCCAGAAGCCTCCAATGGTCATTCAAGCCTCGTTTCTATAGACAAATCAGAGTCTAGGTGCATCAAAGTTCCCTAAGGGTCTCAATGACCCCGGACAATGCTTACACCTAGACATAGAAGCCAAGCATTGAACCAGTGCAGTGTGGAAAGGCCAGCCTCAGTATGCCAGAGTTCAGAGGGTTCTCAAAAGGATCCCAAAGGCAGTACACATACTAGAGGGGGCAGAACTTATTAACTAAGAATGAAGTGGAAGTGCAAGACATAGGTTGAAAGAAAATTTATTAAAGACTGGACTTAAAAGTCTGTTTATGAAAGCAATTAATAAGGTAATAGAGGTTGTCTGGAAAAAAAAAGTTGTAGTGATACACAAAATCAAGTACTTCAGTAGTCACAGAGTCCAGCTAAACTCAGAAGTCATACAGGGGTCAAGGGCTTGGGAATACACAGGCCTTTGACTGCAAACACATAACCCCAGCAAGGGTATTTGGACTGGTTTTGGACATGCTCAGAAATAGTTGAAACATGCATAATCACAAACCAATCAGGAAAAACATAGACTCATAGAGGGGGATAAGGATTTGGGATTCATAAGAATGGTAAGCACACAGCAGGTAAGGAGAACAATTGTTCAGGCATGCTTGAATCACACAAGGGAATGCATGAATTAAAAGGGAGGGGAGTCATACTAGGATGTTGATAATATAGCCTAACTACAAACTTCACAACAGAACCACAAGTAAAAGCAGGCTAGAAAAAAAAGAAACTGAAACAAGAAGAGAAACATGTTGTTGTTGAGGCTTTAAGTTAAACTAGGACATACCAGTGAAGATAGAAGCAAGCAGAATGAAAGAACCAATGGGTACAGATGATTAGCCTTGTCTTGCAGCCGGCTAATATTAGCAAATAACACAAGGGAGAAGGGAGAAACATAGATTTTTATAAGAGAGGTGTTTCTGAAAGCCAAGTGCCGGTGCCTTGTTTGTGAAAGACTTAAAGTATTTATAGTTGAAAATAGGTAGTGGAATAAGGTAAAAATCATAGTAGTACACTAATTTAAGAACTCAAAATCAATCAATCGTAGAATCAAGGAAGTACTTCCTTAAATTAAGGGAATTAAAATCAAACGGAAAGATTCAGTACCATATAAAGCAGGAAGAAGAATCAGTGCATGATTAAATAAGGAAAGAGTCAAGGTTCAGTAGGCACAGAGTAGTCAATTAGGACCAAATTTAGAAAAAACCCAATTAAGGAAAGACTAAGTAAACAAAGTACCATGGTAAATAAGGTAATGAATTCAGTTAATTTAAACAGACGAGGTAAAGCTTTTAGGGCTTTAAAAGAATATCTTTCAATCACCATTAATTAAGGAAAATCAGAATCAATCATGGGGAGTCATGATTCCGTATATTTCACCATATAAATAGAGACAAATGAACAGGAGTAGCAAACAAACACGGTCAGTTATATAGACAAGAAGAAATAAGAGATGAGCAAACACAATCATATAGGGATGATATAAGTAGGCTAAAGATTCAGCAGAACATATTCGAAGCATGGGGGACCAGAAGAGATTAACAAGAATCAGGTAAACAGGCTAACACACAGAAACGAAGTAAAGAAAATTATGCTAATACACAGAAAAGAAGTAGAGATAATTATGCTAGCACACATAGAAACAAGTAATGAAAATCTTTTAAAAATTAGGGCTTTTAACATAGTCAAGTTAAAAAGTAGTAGGAACATAAAATTGGTCAAAATAAACAAGGAAAAAAGGTTTAATCATAAGGAAATCGGTTAAAACAGGTGTAGAAAGAACTCCGAAAAAACCCTAGTTTTCAGCAAAAGTAAAAACGGCTTAGAGTAGAGGATCTTTCAGAGGAAAGCTCGAGAATAAGCAAATCATAGAAGGAAACAGGCTTAAAGCATGAAAATAACACGGATCTGAGAGATTAATAAGAGAGTTAGGGTTTGAAAGGAAACCCAAATAGAAATCAAAAGAACCTGTTGTAACCTCACAAATCGTAACACCTATGGTGTGATTTTGCCCAAAATCACACCAAAGAAGCCTCGAATAACAGAATCAGAAACCCAAGGTCCCAATCGACATGGCCTAGGACCCTTGAGGGCCTTAGAGATGATGAGCAAGGCGGTGGAGTGACCATTGGAGGCTTGGGGTTTGAGAGATAGTCGCCAGAGTTGACCGGAGAAGGAGGTGAGTGGAGGAGTCTAGGGTTAGGTTTGAGAGAAGAGTGGAGATGAGAGAGCATCTGAAGGCGGGGGTTTAGAAGAAATGATTTAGGGTTTGGGGTCTCTCAAAATTAAAAAGGAAAGGAAGAACGAGGGCCGTTGATCTTCTGGCTTGGGTTGCGTAGGGGTAATTGGGTCTGGGTCAGGTTATTTAATTAGAAGATGGGGCTGGGAATTGGTCCGATTTTGGCTACAATTGAAAGCCAAATTTCGCTATTATTTAAATAAATAGTTTTTCCCTATTTTAATTTTAATAAATAATAAGTAATATCTGGAAAATAATTTAAGGTGCCAAAATATTTTAAAATACAAAATTAATATTTTAAAAATACAGGGGCCAATTTTATGCATATAAAATACAATTATATTTTTAAAATGGGCTAACATTGCAATTATATGCAATTTAGCGTAAAAAGTACTAAATGTAATTGTAAAAATACATAAAGTCACATTAGACATATTTTGGCATAAGTATAGAAATCAAATAAATGAATTATCAAAACAATAATTTTGGAAATAATTATTGAGGATTTTATGGATAAAAGGGGGGAAACAAATCAATTTACACCCTTAAAATTATGGGAAAAATAATGAAAGCCTTGTGCATGCTTATATATGCATATATATGCTATTTTGAAGGCTTTTATGCATATAAAATATATAGGGAAAAATTGGGTATCAACAGCTGCCCTTCTTTACCCGAGATGGATGAAAGAGTTTTCGGGTAAAGAAATGATGGCTAATTTTGACCGAATGGGATGCTTCAAAAGACAGAGGCCAAACTCCGGTTTTCGAGTTGCCTACATATCCCTTGTTTTACAGGAATCAGGCCATGTGTAGTTCTGGACTCACCTGCGGATTATGCCGATGAAATTATCGTGAGGACGGATGCGAGATGCGGAAGCGACTACGGTGAACGGTTAAGGTTGGGGACGGTTGGAGGGAACTTGAGCGAGATCGCTCCTGCTACGATGGCGGTTTTTTGCTGATTACCTGCAAATAAAAGATGCTACAAACATATTTGCGAGAACTTAAATATGATGCAGATTCCCTTGGGACCATGAAGGTTGTCTTCGAACGGTTAAAGATGACGTCCTTGGACCATGACGTCCTGGGCCATGAATTATTTAATGAGGGATTCGCAGGCCATGAAATGATGTTCTCGGGCCATGAAAATGGTGCCTCCGAACCATGACGCCTTTGAATAATGATATGCAAATTTGGTGGATCCTCAGGCCATGGCATGGTGTCTTCCGGCTATGAGGATGATGCTTTTAGACTATGACGTCTTTGGACAGATTGGCGATATTTCAGCCCATTAAATGCAATAATATGATGTAACAAGACAAGGCTTAGTCTTGTGAAATGAAGGGCAGAGCTTAGCCCGATCGAAAAGCAAGTAGGTGATTAGTAGAAAAATATAGCAGCATTGGTGCAAAGAGAGACAATATTTAGTCTCGTACAAGTGGGGAGGCAAGGATTATCATGATGCAAATAAGGAGGCAAGGATTAACCTCATGCACGTATGGAGTCAGGGCTTAGACTCATGCAGGATTGGAGACAGAGCTTAGTCTCATGCAAAGAGAAGGCAAATATGAAGGTAGAGCTTAACCTCATGCAAGATGCGGGACAGGGCTTAGTCCCATGCACATATGGAGGCAAGGATCAGCCTCATGCAGATATGGAGTCAATGATTAGACTCATGCAAATGTGGAGTCAAGGATTAGACTTATGCAAGTATGGAGTCAGGGCTTAGACTCATGCAAAGAGAAGGCAGTGCTTAGCCTTATTCAGGTATGAAGTCAGGGCTTAGACTCATGCAGATGTGGAGTCAAGGATTAGACTCATGCAAGTATGGAGTTAGGGCTTAGACTCATGCAAAGAGAAGGCAGTGCTTAGCCTTATGCAGGTATGCAGTTAGGGCCTATCTATCCTGGGAGGAAGTAATCCATAACATTGGGCAACAGTGAGGGAATTAAATTCCTTAAGGACACACAAGCAACTTGTGGGCTCAGAATTTTTTTTTACTATTTATTTATTGAACTAATGTTTCTTTTTCCTCTGATTTTTTGGTTTGGAACACAAATTACCAACAAACTTAAGGAATTTAATTTTGATGGTTGATAGCAGGAAGAAAAAAAAATAGAAGTGACAGTCTTCTGCCATGGAGGAAAATGACGAAGCGACATGCTTTGGGGTTTGGTTACGTAGTTGAAATTGTTATATTTCAGTTGTTAAAATTTGACAATATGAGACAAGAAAGATTGAATAATCAATTCATCCTTGTCGATTGTAGCCATGGGCATGAAGTTGGATAAATTTTGTAAATGCAGTTCCCATTTCATTCTTAATATTCCAATGCTTCCATCAGTGAGGACCACACATGTACCCAACGACTTGGTAAAGATTTTGTTATTTGTCAAGTACCGGAGAATTTAACGATAGCGTCATCAACATGAAGAAGTCGGGAATTTGCTTCTGTGATGTCGTGTCTATGAATCGTTTAGATATGGAAATAGTTTCAATCATGGATGGCGTCTGCAATAAGATTGGATATGATTCAAATTTTTAAAATTGAAGTGAAGGAAAAAAATGGAATGTTGCATTAAACTATGAATTATCAAGGCAAACTTTTGAAATTTTACCATGGCCTTGAAGATTGGGTTTACTGGTTGAGTGCAAAGGCATTAAGTTACTGCCATTTCCATGATTAGTATCATCATGACATATTCTAATGGGTTAATGATTGTGTCATTAAAAAGACACGAAGGAAAAGAAAAAAATATATATAGAGGATGGCTTACGCGACAAATGAGGACGTTCAAACAAAGAACGTCTATCACATTGTTTCAAGGTCGGACAAACGACGACTGAATCACTGAAATAGAAGCCATCCTGAAGTGGTTTCACGTTGTCGGGTGGATCAATCACCAATCTAAGTCAGCAGTGAAATACTTGACAACTGTGGAATTTTTTTGCGGCGAAAGAAGACTAGTCTTTCTGGTTATTACCATCTTAAGTGGGATTAAGTACTTCATCAGAAAGTAGTAACTATACTGGGTTATGATTTCCTTACTCTACTTATTTTTAATTGATCTTTTACCCTATACACTAACGGCCATTCCTGGCTCGGCTCCGATAACGCAATTCCAGGAGGAGTCGGTAGTCGGGCACTAGATCCCTTCGGACCTGAAGAATGTGTGACGCTGGGTCGGGGTTTGGTGAACCAACTGGTCGCTCCTCTAGTTGAAGTATCGGGCCCCTTTTTCGTTGCCTAGGTTACACCTTTGGAATACCCCATAAGAGAATTTTTTCTACTCCCCCCAATCTTCACTTTACGCCACGCCGACTCCCCTTTCGTCATAAGGCGTGGAATTAGAACAAGGGGAATCTGTAGGAACTAGTCCCTTATATTTCGCACATGATTTATGAAATTCAGTTTCTATAAATGTTACGGTAGATACTTATTATGTGATGATCTCAAAGTATACTCTATTTGCATGCCTGAAGTCGATTTGTTGGTATACAATGTGATAATACGCATAAAATTGAGTGAAAGATCATTTTCAAGATGGTAAGATGTGAACTGGGCTTACATTAAGGCTTGATTAATTAGAGTATAAGAGATTAATTAGAGGGATTAAATTGTTTAGCTGAAAAGCCATTTGAAAAGAAAAATAAAAATACTCGTGATTTTATACTCTCGTTATGGAGACTAAAATCTTCATGATTTTCTACTCCTGCGTCAAGATTAAAATCGACGTGATTTTCTTCTCGTTCATTGAGATTAAAGTTTGCTTGACTTTCTACTCATTTGTCGGAGATTAAAGTCTAAGTGACTTTCTACTTGTTTTGGAGATTCAAATCATAGTAATTTCTACTCCAACATATTATTCGGAATCGTATATTAGATCTGGGTGTGTTAGATATTACTCGATTTGAAGATTAAAAACTTCACTGTTAAATTTTGGTTGTATCAGATTGGTTTGAAGATTAAAAACTCCACCATTAAATTTTGGTTGTTTCAGATTGATTTGAAGATTTAAAAGTTCACCATTATTAATTCTGGCTCTATCATGGCACAAACAAACAGATCATGTGGTTGCCTATACAAAACTAATGGGAGTGGTGAATGTGAATCTCCTTTTGAAGAAATATGTTTGGAATATGATATTATTCATCAAACGACATCCCCTTAGTCTCAGTAATCTAATGGACTTGCAGAAAGAAAGAATAGAACATTAAAGGAGATGATGAATGCCTTGTTGATAAGTTCCGATTTACCCAAGAACTTGTGTGTGTGTGGGTGGGGGGGGGGGGGAGTTATTCTTACAACTAATAGTCGAGTTCCCCATAGCAAGACGCAATCCATTTCATATGAAAAATGAAATTGAAGGAAGCCCAACATAAATATTTTAAAGTGTGGGGGTGCTTAGCTAAAGTACAAGTTCCTAAACCTAAAAAGGTAAAGATCAGACCGAAAATTATTGATGTGTTTTCATAGGATATGCAACAAATAGTAAGGCATATCATTTTCTGGTTCATAAATCAGAAAATCCCCACATTCATATTAATACAGTAATCGAGTCAGATAATGCTGAATTCTTTGAGAATATTTATCCGTATAAAAAAAGAATATAAGTCGTCTAGTGAAATATCCAAGCGACCTCAGGAAGAAGCAAAAGAAAGTACATCTCATGAGGTGAATCCAAGACGTAGTAAATGTCAAAGGACAACTACTTCTTTTGGACCAGATTTTCTGGCATTCTTGTTGGAAAGTGAGCCTCAAATATTTAAAGAAGCAATGTCTTGCTCGAAAGCACAATGTTAGAAAGAGGTAGTCAATAGTGAGATAGAACCCATATTAAGTAATCATATTTGGGAATTGGTTGATCTTCCTCCAGGAAATAAACCATTGGGTTCTAAGTGGATTTTCAGAAGGAAAATGAAAGCTGATGGTACTATTGACAAATATAAGGCATGATTAATTGCCAAAGGATTAAGATAACGAGAAGGTCTTGATTACTTTGACACATACTCACCGGTAACGAGAATTACATCTATTCGAATGGTAATAGCGTTAGCCACCGTGTATGGCCTTGAAATCCATCATATGGACGTAAAGACAGCCTTCTTAAATGGAGCTTTGGAGGAAGAAATTTATATGGAACAACCTGAAGGGTTCGTGATTCCTGGAAAAGAAAGAAGTTGTGTCGACTTATTAAGTATCTTTACGAACTAAAACAAATACCCAAACAATGGCATGCAAAATTTGACTAGAAAATATTGTCAAATGATTTCAAACTAGTGTATTTACATTAAGAATACTCTAAATTATGTAGTCATTGTTTGTTTATATATATGGATTATATGCTGATAGGAAAGGCAGATAAAACATGTGAAATGTGGGGGCATTTATGTTATGCATAACAAAATCTAATGTTAGACATGATGTATATATTATCTAGAAAGACTAGATGATATGATTCTTCGAACCCACGAATCCTTAGGGATATTGATATGGTAGTCGGTGAATTCATTACTTGTTCAGTCTTAGTGATGACTAGTGATGAAACTACAAATTCGAAAGTTGTTTACGTGCCTTTCCAGAAATGATTTGTTCTTTCTTGAACATTTATAATGTTTAGCTCTTTTATGAAAGGGTGTCACGTGGAAGGTTGTGACTTTTCATGAAAAGCGCATTTGTATGCTTTGTATAAACATGACCGTTCACGAGCGAATGTATTAATAAGTTGGTCTATAATGAGGTGAGCCAACTGATGAACATGACCAAAATCCATTTCATGTTGGATTTATATCATGAATTAAGGTACTATAATTTGCATATCATATAAATGTATGAATAAATAGCATACAAATGATTAAAAATGGCGGAGTGATTGCGAAATATGTTGTATATTAAAAGGTTAAGGTTGTGGCCACAACTGATGTCAATCATTCAACTGTTGTTATAATATATTATTGCTACATTAAGTGTAGTTAATAATCAATAGAAAGTTGAGATGTATTAGTCTACGACATAAGGAAGTTCGCATTGAACTGTCATGACAATAAAATGAATTTTGGGATATTTGAAATATATCCATGACTATGCATTGCACTATAATAAGTATCCTACGGTTATTGAGGAGTATAGTGATGCAAATTGGATCATCGGATCAACCTAAACTAAATCCAGCAGTGGATATATTTTTACAATCAGTGGAGGAGCAGTGTCTTGAAAATCGTCCAAACAAACATGCATTGCCGCTCTAAAATGGAGGTTGAGTTTATAGCCTTAGACAAGGCCGGTGAAGAAGATGAATGGCTCCGGAATTTCTTCAAGAAATTCAATATTAGCCCAAAATATTGGCACCTATATACATACATTGCGACGTTCAAGCAGCAATAGGAAGAGCTGAGAGCATTATAACAACAAATCTTGTCATATACTACGAAGACATAAAATCGTTAGGCAACTACTCTCTAGGGGAGTTATCATAATTGACTATGTGAAGTCAAGCGATATTGTGTTTGATCCATTTACAAAAGGCCTAACTAGAGAGGTAGTTGAAAGATCATCGAGGGGAATGAGACTATGGCCGAGAACAGGTCATTGTGGTGGTAACTCCACCTAGAATACTGGAGATCCCAAGATCTAGGTTCAAGGAGCTCAAACAAAGTCATTAATGGCGGTTCAACATTGTCAAATAAAATTTTTTTTTGGTCCATTCTCGTGATGAGACAATGTTCAGTACTAAGGATAAAGCGTTAAGGCTTTTTAATGGTTTTTAAGTTTGATACGGGGTATATCAAATAATGTATCTACGGGATAACACGTTTAGGAATCAACTATGTAAATGTGAAGTATAAGCCGCTTCAAGAAGAATTCTGTAAGGCCAGTTCTCTACGCACTTATGACCAAGGTGGTGTTCATAGCTGAAACGAACACAACAATGAGAACTAAAGATAGTTAAGAATTGATTGCGTGACTTATGGTTGTCTAGGTATACACTAAAGTTCAACGGTTCAAAGATATCAAATCTACCGATTGATCAAGTATATCCGACATATGTTCACTATGGAAAGTTCAAAGGGAAACCTACTTATCCAGATGCAATTAATCCTTACTTGCGAATCACACAAGTTTTTGCATGTTTTAAACATACTTCCATTCCCCATTCATGTGGGAGATTGTTAGGTTTCGTGAATGGGAAATGGAAGAGGCACCTTTTGAATTGTACCTCTTCATCTCACCCTTTCATTGTCTATAAATTTAGAGGCTTTGCCTCATTTTTAAAAACATGGAAAATCTAAAAATTTCTCCCTCTTTTTCAACATTGTTGCATTGTTTTTCAAATAAATAAAGTGTCAAGTGTGATTTGCTCCATTTGTTGAGTTCGCTGCAGTTCTGTAATTTCGGTTGCCAGTATTACAGTATAGTTTTTCCGTTCTATCCTGGGAGGAAGTAATCCATAACCTTGGGCAACAGTGAGAGGATTAAATTCCTTAAGGACACGCAAGCAACTTGTAGGCTCGAAATTTTTTTTTTTTACGATTTATTTATTGAACTAACGTTTCTTTTTCCTCTGATTTTTTAGTTTCGAACACAGATTACCAACAATCTAACCCAGAATGGACCATCCAACATTTATGTGACACTTTTCCTTCTTTTTCTTCTTCTGCTTTGCATGAAATTGTTAATTACTGTTTTACCGCAATCACTACTAGGAAACTGTATATAATCCACTCATATTGTTAAGGCCCCTCATATTGGCGGAGCCAGGATTTCATCCTTATGGGTTATGAATTTTAGAACAAGGATTTCAAGTGCTAATGACTAGGTTCTAAATTTATTATTATTATACATGTTTTATAACTTTAATATAAAATACACTATTTCAGCAAAAGCTACTGGGTTCTGCCTCCGCCCTTGGCCCCTCACAATTTAGTAACTTTGTTTTGCGATTTAGCTATCTGGTATTTAAATTTTTTTAGGCTCACATCATCTTAATTCGCATTAGGTTGGCTGATTAAAGGGATAAAATGCTCCCTATTAACATATTTTTAACTTTCATAAAACCTCTTATCAAAGGTTCGACCCACCAATTCCACCATACTTCTCGATTCATTTATTCTCAAATATAATGTACCAATATTTCACCAAATTTGCCATGAATTTGCAAACCACTGGCGTCGCTTATAGTCTCGAATTACAGCTGTCTTGTTTTTCCTCCTTTCGTGTCACTGTCACATGGCCATAATTTTGTTAAACTTTTCTTTGCCCCCCC
>NC_031989.1:49384162-49397980 GCF_001879085.1 Nicotiana attenuata
TTACTTTGTCCCCCCCCACCCCCCCCCCCCCGTTTTTTTTTCTCACGTGGATAGAATTAATTCACCTTGCAAATTAAAGATTTAATTATTAAGCGACTGAGAAATATATACTGATAGCAATCACTTTGTAATAATATAGTCATCAAGTAAAATACACACCTCTATAAAGCCCACACGTTCCAAAAACTCAATCCATAATAATGGAAGATCAAGAACACTTAGAAGCCATAATCATGTCAGCTCTTTCTACGTTAACCCCTTTGCAACTCACAAATCTAACTCACTATTCCTCCTCCATCTACCACCGCTACCACCGCCATATTTTCTCTCTCCTCTCTTCTCCCACCCTTTTCTCTCTCACTCTCCACCACCTCAACTCCCTCTCTCTCCACCATAAATTCGTCCTCATCGCCCGTCACCTCTTGTCAAGACTCGCAATTTTGGTATACTTCATGCAGCAAAAGACAATTTTGCCCCCACCCTCGATCACCACCATGAATCTCCGTGACTTAGGCGCAGTTCTCCTCCTCCTACTCCTCTGTGAATTGCGCCAACACGAACCTGGGGCACTTGATGCCCCACCATCGCGTTGGCGCGATATCCTATGTGACTATGTAGCCAAGGACATGTTGAAACTATCTAGCATTGAAAGTTCTAAAAGTGAAGTCATAATCAAGTTCGTTGAGCTAGTCGCGAAGTGCAAAAATTTTGTCAATGTTATGGCCTATGATGTTGGTGAATTCGAGCGGAGCTCCAGGTAAAAATAATTTTTTTGTATATATATAAACTGTTGTATCTTTTAGTCAAAGATGAATATAATGGACCAGATAGTTAATGAATCCAACTGAAGCCTTATTTTTTACACGGAGTATAGACACACATGTGAAATATTAGTATCACAATTAATGTCAACAAAGTATTAACTTTTAAACTCATAAATTATAATTGCAATGAATTCAGCTGGTAAGACCTAAAAGATTCACTTTTGCTAGGTTTAAAAATTATTTTAGGTCATAGGTTTAATCCAAGTGTGATCCTTGTTTTTTTCCAGAATTCTTGACTCTGCCACTGGTGGTGAAGGAAAAGATAGCAAGAACTTAGCGGCATCTGTGGCGGTGGTGGTGGCGCTGCCATCAGTGGAAGTGATGGGTGGCAGTGAAAGGGAATGTGTGATATGCAAAGAAGAGATGAGAGAAGGCAGAGATGTTTGCAAATTACCATGTGATCATATTTTTCATTGGAAATGTATACTACCTTGGTTGAAGAAGATGAATACTTGTCCATGTTGCCGGTTTCAGCTGCCGTCCGATGATGTTTTGGCTGAAATTCAACGGTTTTGGGAAATGCTAGCCAAGATGAGTGGTGCTACGTAGCTTGTACATGCATAGCCAGAAGATTAAATTAATTAGTGGATGAAATTATAATAGCAATCTTTTTCAGCAAAAAAAATAAAAAAAAATTCAGCCTCGCTAGCTAATATATCCAAAAAATATCTATACAGAAACACAGGTAATAGTTCCAAGTGGAGTACTCTTATAGTCTTATCCTTTTAGAACAGGTGGAAAATGTAAATATACACGTAGACATATTCGTTTTTTCATGAGTAATGGGACCATTGGAAGTTAATGTGAGACTGGGTTCAATTATTCGACCCTGAAATTCTTTTATTGTGTAATATATAGTATGCAGTCTGTTTGTTATTTTTGGTAAATGTTTGTGTATTTTTATCTCTTTATGTAATGTATCAAGGTCTTAACTAGAGTTGTCAATATGGATGGGCGGGGTTAGGCTAGCCCGGCCTATCCCAGCTCACATGGGCTTTAGCAATTGACGGGCTGGGCTGAGCTAGCCCACCATTTTGATGGACCTTATAATGGCCCGTCCACCCCAGCCCTATGTGGATTGCGGGCTCCACGGGCCGGCCCATCATTTTTAAAATATAATTCTATATTTTTTCTTAAAATTCTAACTTAAAAAAAGATAAATATTTAAAAGCTAAAAAATAATCTTGTTGGAAAAATTTCAGAATACTTAATACTTATACTGTTCCAATATAGCACAATAAACACAAAAAAGTAAAAGACAAGACTATTTCATTCACTAAAAGTCAAAACTCAAAACAAACAATTCAAGAGAACGTCCATGACGCTTATGAGATATCCAACACATTATTTTCATCAATCACATTTGAATCCACTTGTGAGAAGGTTGTCTTGACATCTTCACTTTCATTTACATCTACAATTTGTGTGCAATATATTAGTTAAATATTAAAAATAATTAAATTTTTAAAACTAATTAACGTTTAAGACTTTGATCTTTTAATATGATGAACTTAATAAACTTTAAGCTTGGAATACTCTTGTTGATATTTTTTGGTTCATATAATTTTAATTTTATATTTTATATATTTTAAACACATATTTTTATTAGGCTCACGGGCCGGTCCAACCCAGCCCAGTCAAGCCTTATGGGCCACGGGCTTACTCGGGCCAGGCTTAAAAGCCCGTTCTTAAATAAGTTCCAAAAGTTCTAGAGTTGGGCCAGCCCATATTGACGGCTCTAAATCGTAACCATAGGTCTACTAGTCGGTTTTTTATTATCTTGAATTATTAAACTAAACCAAAAGTATGCTGACATATCTAAACGTATGCGTCGAGTCCAAAAGAAGACTGCATAAAGGGATTTTTAATCAAAAAATAAATATATTGTCAATGCTATAATATTCAATGTGATTCAGTTAATAAAAGCTAATTTTGTCGTTATTTCTTGGGTAATAAAAAGTTCATTTGAACAAACGAGTTCTACGAATTCCTTTCTCGTGTTTCCTTCTTCTTTCACCTCCTATTATTCGGTCATCGGAATTGCGCGCTATACGTTCAAGAGCCAAATCTTTCAGTAAATACACAGAGACAGAGGATTCATCAATTTTCAGAAAATGAAGTTTATGCCTTCGAAGTTAAATCTCAGTCAAGATCAATACGTGCTTATCATAGCTTGAACATTGATTACCCTCAAAATGGTTAATAGTTAGATTTATACGCGTTTTAAAGGATACGCAATTTAATTTAACACAAATAATTAAAGAGCAGTAAATAATTGAACTGAAATGATATAAAGCGATCAAACCAATGTGGCGAAATCAATAAACCTTGCGTTATGTTTAAACGTAAACGATCGGTTTTAATCGATTCCTCGAGATGGAGCTCGGATACAGCTAAATGAGTGAACAATTGAAAAACACTTAGAACAATTACTGAGAACCAAAATGAATTCTATTGCCTCGATATGCAAGCAAAATTATAGTGTCAAAAAATAAAGGGGTCCTCCTCTTTATATAATAGAGGAGTTTTAACCCTAATAGAAGTCTAAATAAGGTAAAAATCTTTCACTTCCTTTTCTCCCACGAAATTATGATCCGCAGTCAGTACCGAGCATGATCCTCGCCATATCATCCAGCTGATGGCAGATATTTCGGCTCCGCGTTTATCTTTTTTAACCTCCTTTCCTTCATCCTTGGGTCTTCATCTCACTCGAGCTTGATTCTCTCCGGGTTTGGCCGCGTTCGAGACCCGATGTATCATTCGTCCGCTCTTGGTTCCAATATGTGAGTATCTTCGGTCTCACTCAGGACTATTATAAGTAACACATGTTAGGGTTCCTCCTACTCGACCTGCTTGTTGGTGTCCCTGTTCTTGAAATAGTTTTTGGCCCGCTCCCTTAGGAATTCTTGAAGATACCTATTATTGAACAAACGAGCCATTTCTTCCTTTAACTGCCGAAAATCCTCGATTCTATGCCCGTGAGTACCATGATATTTGCATATCAAATTGTGATACCTCAGTCTCGGATCAGATTAGAGTGATCTCGGCCAATTGGTCTCCTTGATGAGACCGATTACCGATACTATACTCGCCGCATCTACATTGAAGTTATATTCTGATCGCCTCGGGGCATCTTTACCTCTAGTTGATCTGTCGAACCCGTTTCTACTCACCAACCCTCGATTGCTTGGACCTTGATCATTTCTACTATTGTTCCTGGTCAGATAGCGACTGGGTCTGTTTCCCCTTCTATTTGAGTTGTAAGACAAGTATCATTCTCAGGGTGACCTCGACTCCTGATCCACTACTCATTTTAATCACATGTTAGGGTTTCTCCTACTCGACCTGCTTGTTAGTGTCCCTATTCTTGAAATAGTTTTTGGCCCACTCACTTAGGAATTCTTGAAGATACCCATTATTGAACAAACGAGCCACTTCTTCCTTTAACTGCCGAAAATCTTCAGTTCTATGCCGTGAGTACCACAATATTAGCATATCAAATTGTAATACCTCTGTCTCGGATCAGACTAGAGTGATCTCGGCCAATTGGTCTCCTTGATGTGACCGATGGCTGATACTATACTCGCCGCATCTACGTTGAAGTTATATTCTGATCGCCTCAAGGCATCTCTACCTCTAGTTTATCTGTCGAACCTGCTTCTATTCACCAACCCTCGATTGCTTGGACCTTGGTCATTTCTACTGTAGTTCCTGGTCGGATAGCGACTGGGTCTGTTTCCCCTTCTATTTGAGTTGTAAGGCTGGTATCGGTCTCGGGGTGGCCTCGACTCCTGATCCATCACTCATTTAGACTTGTCGTTCACTCTACTGGGATAAACTGACCACGAGGGGGTCCCTAATTGGTCGTCCTTTACTCTGATCTTTGACTGATACCTGTTGTTAACATCGGCCAAGGTAACCACTGGATACTATACCAAATTTTGCTTTAGTTGTTGAGACGCAACCGAACTTCGGGGGTTGAGCCCATGAATAAATGCTTGAACGGCCCAATCATTTGGAACTAGTGGCAGTTTCATTTGTTCCATTTGGAATCTCCACACTAATTCCCTAAGCATCTCGTTATCCCTCTACTTAACTTTGAATGGGTCTGACTTCCTCGTCTTAACTTTAATGGCCCCGACGTGAGCCTTAACAAAGGCATCTACAGGCATAACAAATGAATCAATAGAGTTTTGAGGTAATTAAATTGTGATACCATATCATCGCTCCCTTGAACAGGATTTCCACGAATTTCTTCAGCAATACTAACTCGATCTCATCATCCTCGAGGTTGTTGCCTTTTACTGCACATATGTAGGTAGTCACATATTTGTTTGGATCTGTTGTCCCATTGTATTTGGGAATATCGGGCACTCGGAACCTTTTCGGAATCGGCTTTGTTGCCGCGCTCGAGGGAAAGGCTTCTAAATGAACTTTTTGGAATCTGATCCCTTCACTATCGGGGGTGCCCCCGGGATCTGATCGACTCTCGAGTTGTAAGTTTCCACTTTCTTATCATTTGCCTCTATCTTCGTTTAGCCAGATTCTACCCATTTTTTCAATGCTTCGAGTATTTTCATCACCTTAGAAGTTTCTCCGGGTCCGGACCCGTCGGGTTCTGTGACAATCCATTCTTCCCTCAGAGTGCCTTCTCCAACTAGTTCAGCTTCAACTGCGTTGTGTGCGTGATTATGATTTTGCAGCTGTGCTATGGAAACTTGTTGAACTTGCAACATCTCTAAAATCAAACGTAAGCTAACTCCATCGCCTCCTATTCTGAGTGTTTTAGAGTGACCTTGCCCAAATTTGTGCAAGGTTCTGAGATTGATGGCTGATGGAGATGAGCGAAAAGACAGAGTTTAGGGAAATGAGGGTGGCTCAGTCTTTGAGAAATGATTAGGGGTTTGGGGGGGAATAGGGTTTATCTCTAGGTTAAAGACGTGAGATAGAGCCTAGGCCGTTGGATCTAATGATCAACGACCCTGATAATTCGATCATTTAGGATTTTTAGGGAATTTTCGGTGGCCGTTGGATTAAGAGAATTTGGACGGATGGGATGAGATCTCTGGCGGCAGGTATTAGAATGAAAAGAAGAATCAGAGAATAAACGTGAGCCGTTGATTAGATTGGCCAATGGCTCAGATGCGAGTGTGTTTGTTCTGTGAGTGGTGAGGGAGTTTGACGTGGCGCACGGTGATTGGTGCACCAAAGATGGCACGGATCGCCACGGTGGAAAGAGAGGAGTGTTAGGACTGGGTATATTTTGGACTAGGCCTGCTAATTGGGCTAAGATAAATTTAAGAAATAGCCTCTTTTCATTTGATTGAGAATTGTAATAGTAACCTCTTTTGTCATTAATCCCTTTTGAAATTAAGTTAAATAAACTTAATAATTTTTAATAAATATGGTAAAATTATAATTATTATATATACTACTAATTATTTTAATTAATTACTTATAAATACTTTATTTTTTCGAATTATAGCACTAATTTTAAAATACTAACATACTAGTCTTATTAATTAGAAATTAAAGAGTAATTTATCAAATTAATTATAAGATCTATGTAAGGTATATATAAAATTTATTTTAATAATCTTAAAATAGTTAGAATATTTGTAATTACATAATATTAATACTACGTGATTATTTTGTTTTTAAAACTAATACTTAATTAATTTGTAAAAGTAAGTATTTATTACTAGAAAACACTTAAAATATATTTATTGTAAATTATTAAGTATAAATAAATTAATTTAAAAACGGAAGGTCAAAATTGGCCTTCAACAACTGCCCCTCTTTGACCGGAGACGATGAAAGAGTTTTCGGGCAAAAAAATTGAACCAAAGCCAACTTTGTCCCGATTTCAGGCATGTATTGCATGAGTGGTATGAAGATTATGAGTTGCAGGATTGAGTTAAGGAAGATTCTGGGAAGTTTCTAGGAAGAATCCTAGAGGTATTGGGGCCGAATTCTGGCTTTGAATTGCTTACATAGCTCGCGCTTAACGAGGATCAAGCACCATGTAGTTCTGGAGTGAAGATTTTGAGGAAGCGACACTCACAGGAATTTCCCCAATATCGTATTATGACGATACGGCAAGATGGAGGACTGGGTACTCATGGTAACTTGAATTTTGCAGCCTGATTTGAATGAATCGAAATTTTGAGCTCGCTAATCATCTTGAGCTGGGATCTTAGGCCCACTACTGGGTTGGCTATCCCCATAGCTATCACGACCCAAACTGATGGGCCGCGACGGGCACCCGGTACCTTACTCAACCAAGTACCAACGTAACGTATCTTTCGTATCATACTATCATAGGTAAATGAAACGAAAAGGCTGCTATGAGATAACTAGAATGAAACATGAGGGAACACTCGACATTGGACGATCCAACATGTAATAAAAACTTATACATATGACATACGGGCCTATAAGGCCAAAATGATCACTCGTACACTAAACATAGGCCGACAAGGCCATCAATCTTTCGTATACATGATATCTGTCTACGAGTCTCTAAGAGTACATAATATCATAAAGGTCGGGACAGGGTCCCGCCATACCAATCACTACATATACTAATCGTACTAACAAAATAAGCAAGTCCGAAGCAAATGGAGCGCACCAACACCTTCCACTGAGCTGATAGCCTACTTGGAGGACTCTCTACCTATCTATCGGAACCTGTGGGCATGAAACGCAGCGTCCCCAGGCAAAAGGGACGTCTATGCAAATAACGTACCGAGTATGTAAGGAATGAAAATTAGTAAATAAAAGGCATGAGAGAAACATGGAGTAAAAGACTTAACATGTAAGTCTGAATAACTCTGTGAATCAGTAATATTCATAATGCCATGCATATGCGTATAAATGTCACACCATGCATAGGTATATGCGTACATAACATCATGAAGCCTCTGAGGGCATCCCATCATATCATCTCGGCTACTGTGGGCAAATCATCAACGTATACCAGCTGATCAGGTGGTGGTGCGTATATAACGCTGTAACCTTTTACTATATCCCATACACATACACACACATACAAACACACACATATATGTAACGCCATCTAGTCATGGGTCAATGTACATGTATAAATGAATGCAATGCATAAGAAGTACGTCAATAAAATCTCTCAGAATGTCATAATACCATTATGCCTTTGATTAATGTCACGAAGTAAATTTTGTCAACTTATGTATTTTCTGAGACCCATGAACAAATGATAGAATAATAGGACACAAGGGGAATCAAGAACATAAGCATCTTTAGCATTTCTACTAATAGAGTTATTTATGGAAGTTGTGCAGTTGCTCGTTTCATTTGTATCGTATGGATCATGCCAAAAGGAAAGAAGGGATAGCTTTAACACACCTGAGCTAATTCTCTTGACAATCCCTCTAACATACGTCAATGTGACAAAACACGTAACAGCGAGATCGAAATAGGAAAAAATCCGTATAATATTCTTGAGAAAGATTGCACTGTACTCCCTTATAATTGCAAATTTCACGCTTTATCGCATTATGAAGTTTCAAACGAATTACATGAATTCCCTCCGTTACTTAGCAAGCTTTGCCTCAAACCTTAATGAAGTAAAGAGATTTCTTTAAAACTGTGAGCTCCATCCGTATGAAAATCTCTTAGCAATCAAGGTATGAAAATCTCTTATCTTTTGAGGTTTCAATTATCTTAGCAACATAAGTATCCCACTTAGAAGATGTATTAAAATCTCTTATTTTTGAGATTTGTGGGACCCACCTTTTTGTTATGACTAAGCCACAATAATCCTCCAAATGTGCCACCTATTTTATGAACTTAAGGGTCAGTTGATTGATATATCTTGCTACCACGTTAGGGGCTCTTTAAACTTATCCAAGATTATTATTAATTATCCACTAATCTCTTGATTAACTTGTTAATCTCCTATTAATAAATAGTTAACCAATTACCCACATAATTAAGAATTATCTTAAATTTCTTAAAATACTACTTACTTTTAACACACCTTATACACCTTACTATCATGGTCATGTGGTACCTTGTATGACACTAGTCCATAAATACCGGGTATTATAGCTTGGATCATTTTTTTTCCAAAATTGTCAAACTTCGACGAAACTCATTTTCTTCGATTCGCTGGCCCTCTCACCTTCACGAATTTACTTATCACTTGTTTGAAATAGTATAATACTTATAATCTCCAAATAACCTTGTCCTTGAACCGATGTCAATTATCTTACGACAAATTCAACGTACAATACTACGGGGTGCAACATCGTCGTAATATAATATTGCGGAGCGTATCATCATCGTAATATAATACTGCGGAGTGTAACATCGACGTAATACTGCGGGGCATAACATCATTCCCCCCTTTGAAACATCTTTCCTCGAATGTTGATTGATGCACTTATCATTTTCATAACCTATGTCTTCTGAATACTTTAGTATTCTCCTTGCCATCTAGGCAACTGTTCTATAGATAATTCCAAAGGCCAGCACATTCCCTTATTTAGGCCTCTTTCTCACACCACGACCTGTGGTCGGAATCCTTCCAATCTCGTAACTGTCCTTGACCTTGTAAATGCGCCTATGCGACTTTTCTCTCCTTTTTCCTCCAGCTTTTAGCCAATCTCTAGGCCGTACTTTGTTAACATATATAGATCTTGATAAGATGTCCCTCTGGGCATCTATTGGTATACTGAAGTTCTTCGCTTGTTACTTTGTTGAACTTATGAATATTGCTATATCTTATTTTATAGACCGGGTTATCCATTCGTATGACTTTACTGCGTCTAGGTAGGTCATACTATACCATAATTCTTACTTCGATTCATCGTTACTAAGGTCTGCTATCAAACTCCAATTTACTCTCGTTGCTTATCCTATATGTATAAATCTAAGTTCTTAATGCTTCTTCATTACTTTTCATCTTAAGAATGATGGCCTAATCTCATCTCATATTGTTGAACTTTTATTCATCTATTATTGATTCACCTTAATGTTGATCTATAATCTACCACTAGTAACTTGAAACCTCTTACGTAATCACTAGGGCTCACGTTGCATCGAGGAATATTTGAAATGATTTTCCTGATCCACCTGGGGGCGATACTATACTTCCATAACCGTATTTCATTGCATCCCAATGTGATTCACCTTACATGGGTATTTTAATCCTGTACAATTCATGAAATCCCTTTTTTTTGTCTTCTTCAAATCCTTACTCAATCGAAGGCCCAAACTTCATCCTTTATCTATCACAAATACACCCTTATTCTACTACCAGGACAACGTTCCATCTCTTCTAAATGTTACTAGTCTTAGACTCCTTCGAGTTCATTCAGGCTATACTGAGCTTTCTATAACTTATACAAACTGTCAGCTCTCTTGTTTTCATGGGCTTAATCCCGAGGACTTATCTATTTTCGTCACCTTCTCACTTGCCTTTTCTTATCCTTGTCTTCCTAAAACCTTGTCGCTCTACCATATTTTAGTTTGCAACCTACACATATCTATTTATATTACTTGTAACCTTCCTTCAACTTTCTTGCACCATAGATTTCCTTATGTCATTCTGGAACATCAAACGAGACATCACATTGTCTCTAATTCTCCTTTACTTTCTTAGCTAGACCTCCCAATACTTAGAAACCATAGGTTGGAAGATATGCCACTGACGATGCTGCTATCATTCCTGGATGCCTTTTGTCACGACCCAAATCGATGGGCCGCGACGGGCACCCGGTACCTTACTCAACCAAGTACCACCATAATGTATCTTTCGTATCATACTATCATAGGTAAATGAAACAAAAGGGCTGCTGTGAGATAACTAGAATGAAACATGAGGGAACACTCAACATAGGACGATCTAACATGTAATACAAACTTATACATATGACATACGGGCCTATAAGGCCAAAATGATCACTCGTACATTGAACATAGGCCGACAAGGCCATACAATATTTCATATACATGACATCTGTCTACAAGCCTCTAAGAGTACATAGTACCATAAAGGTCAGGACAGGGCCCCGCCATACCAATCAATACATGTACTAATCATACTGACCAAATAAGTAACTCCGGAGCAAATGGAGCGCCACCAACACCTTCCGCTGAGCTGATAGCCTACTTGGAGGACTCTCGAGCTGTCTATTGGGACCTGCAGGTATGAAACACAGCGTCCCTAGGCAAAAGGGATGTCAGTTCAAATAATGTACCGAGTATGTAAGGAATAAAAATCAGTAAATGATAGACACGAGAAAAACATGTAGTAAAAGACTCAGCATGTAAGTCTGAATAACTCTGTGAATCAGTAATATTTATAATGCCATGCATATGCGTATAAATGTCATACCATGCATGGGTATATGCGTACATAACATCATGAAGCCTCTGAGGGCATCCTATCATATCATCTCGGCCACTGTGGGCAAATCATCAACGTATACCAGTTGATCAGGTGGTGGTGCGTATATAACGCCGTAACCTTTTCCCATATATATATATATATATATATATATATATATATATATATATATATATATATATATATATATATATATACGTGTATATAATGTCATCTGGTCATGGGTCAATGTACATGTATAAATGAATGCAATGCATGAGAAGCACGTCAGTAAACTCTCTCAGAATGTCATAAGACCATTATGCCTTTGATTAATGTCATGAAGTAAATTTTATCAATTTACGTATTTTCTGAGACCCATGAAGAGATGATAGAATAATAGGACACATGGAGAATCAAGAACATAAGCATCTCTAGCATTTCTATGAATAGAGTCATTTATGGAAGTTGTGCATTTGCTCGTTTCGTTTGTATCGTATGGATCATGCCAAAGGAGATAGCCTTAACATACCCGAGCTGTTTCTCTTGATAATCCCTCTAACATACTTCATTGTAACAAAACACATTACAGCGAGATCGAAATAGGAAAAATCCGTATAATATTCTTGAGAGAGATTGCACTGTACTCCCTTAGAATTATAAATTTCACGCTTTATCTCATTATGAAGTTTCAAACGAATTACTTGAGTTCCATCCATTACTTAGCAAGCTTTTCCTCAAACCTTAATGTAGTAAAGAGATTTCTTTAAAATTGTGAGCTCCCTCCGTATGAAAATCTCTTAGCAATCAAGGTATGAAAATCTCTTATCTTTTGATGTTTCAATTATCTTAGCAACATAAGTATCCCACTTAGAAGATGTATTAAAATTTGTTATTTTTGAGATTTGTGGAACCCACCTTTTTGTGATGACTAAGCCACAAAAATCCTCCAGATGTGCCACCTATTTTATGAACATAAGAGTCACTTGATTGATATATTTTGCTGCCACGTTAGGGGCTCTTTAAACTTATCTAAGATTATCATTAATTATCAACTAATCTCTTGATTAACTTGTTAATCTCCCATTAATCAATAGTTAACCAATTACCCATATAATTAAGAATTATCTCAAACTACTTAAAATATTACTTACTTTTAACACACCTTATACACCTTTCTATCATGGTCATGTGGTACCTTGTATGGCACTAGTCCATAAATACCAGGTATTATAGCTTGAATTGTATTTTTTCCCAAATTGTCAAACATCGATGGAACTCATTTTCTTCGATTCGCTTACCCTCTCATATTCACGAATATACTTATCACTTGTTTGAAATAGATAATACTTATAATCTCCGAATAACGTTGTCCTTAAATTGATGTTAATTATCTTACGACAAATTCAATGTAAAATACTACAGGGTGTAACATCATCGTAATATAATACTGTAGAGTGTAACATCATTGTAATATAATACTGCAGAGTATAACATCGACATAATACTACGGGGCGTAATAATAGCGTTGTGGTTCGGTCTGCTGCTAAGAAAAATTTCCATGCTGCGGTGTTTGTCCCTACAAAGAAAATGGAATACACGCATACCAATATATTATAATGAAGAATTTATTAAGATGCGATGTAGATGATGCAGGAATGATGATGCCTGGCTGCCGTCGAGCCGTTATGTGGGATTGGTATGATGGGATACTTGATCCTGACTCGATTAGTTAGCCGGGCTGTGTACTATTTCGTAACTAACGGCACATTTTAAAATTGTCTTCACTTGTTGGGAGAGCTTGATTGGTAAAGTGCATCTCTGCTTGTTGGGGGAGCATTGCACTGAGAAATGTCTCCGCTTGTCGGGAGAGCTCGATTTGTAAAGTGCGTCTTCGCTTGTTGGGAGAGCTTTGCACTGAGATGTAAAGTATTCTTCGCTCGGGAGTGATTGATCAAAATTGTAATCATGCCTAAAGATGCACGAACAAAACATAAAAACATTAAAAGTAGTAGAAAATGCAATAAAAGCATGCCTAAGAGATACTCTTGACTGCGAAGCTAGGTTTTGGCCATTGATTGGTAGGAAGTTGGTAACGCGGTTTGAAATTATCTATTCCGATGTCCATGATTGATGGAGCGGTGTTGCGAATTAAATTTCTTAGAGATGCGTACAGTTTGCTATATACAAGGCTCTGGTTGGCGAAGCTAGCGTTCGATTCGTACAAGGCGCTCTGAATGATTGAGCTGACGGTTTGCTATATACAGGACTTCAATTGCCGAAGCTGACGGTCCATTTTGTACAAGATGCTCCGATAGGTGAGCTAAAGATTCTCTATATACGGGACTTCGATTGGCTAAGCCAATGGTCCATTTTGTACAAGATGCTCCGATTAGGTGAGCAGATGATTCGCTATGTACAAATTTTCGTATCAGCTATCTAATTCCGAGGCACCTGCAGAGGATTCAAGAGTTAGCTTTAGCTCTACTAGAAAATTTTAAGTAAAAAGGAGGAGAGATATCTTAGGCAAGTGGTGGATCTATCATTTTCCCCAGTGTGATCCTAGTGCTTCCTTATTCATTGTTGACCCTGCACTCAAAGAAAACTTCTTAATGGGGGGGGGGG
>NC_031989.1:49398000-49417276 GCF_001879085.1 Nicotiana attenuata
GGGGGGGGGGGGGGGAAGTTGGTTTGTGTCGACCACAATGTTGGTTTGCCCCGGTCTTTGACATGGTTGCGTTGCGAAGTTCAGTAGATGGAAAAAATTACTGTATGTATATATATATATATACATATATATATATATATATATGTATATATATATATATATATATATATATATATATAAACATTTTGAAAATACTTGTTTCTTTTAAGGCAAATGTCGTCGTTCTAGATTATGACATGCTAAGAAAGGTTTTCCATATGCGAACGTATTCCTTTGAGAACTTCATCCTTGTTATGTCAATCTTCCATGACATTTCTGGTAACGCTACTACTTTCTGTTGCGACTGCCTCCTTACTTAGAACTAGTTCATTACAAAGGCTTTTTTAAGGTTATGACTAAACCCTTTCAGGTTGCCTACGTATCCTAACAAAATCAGGTCTGAACGTAGTTCGCGAATTATGATGAAATATGATGAAAATGACCGAGCCTGACTCAGGTATCCTACGTATCCAAATGGAATCAGGTCGAAGTATAGCTCGATTACAGTCGATGCAAAAGATGAGATTAAGAATGAAAATGGACGAGTCTGACTTAGACAACATACGTATCCATGTGGAATCATGCCAGAGCGTAGTTCAGTTACAAAAGATGACTGAATCCGATGAGGATTGCCTACATATTCCTTTCTGGGGAAATCAAGTCGACATAGTTCATAAACAACATACAAAAGTGATATTTGGTTTTTCTATTACAAGAGAAAGGGGGGAGAGAAACCGAACCCTACGTGTGTTGCCTACGTATCCCTCTATGGGAAGCCAGGTTGAACGTAGTTCTATTATATCAATAACCCTAACTCGGTTTATCTTCAGACATAGTACCTCTTAATTGTGTCTGAGTTGATAGGCTTTGTGTTGACTCTTCCATCCATTTTTGTTAGAATTAGAGCTTCACCCGACAGTGCTCGCTGAACCACGTAAGGACCTTGCCTGTTTGGTGCAAAATTTCCTTTGGCTTCTTCTTGACGGGGAAAGATTTTTTTCAGATTCAACTGCCCCAGTGTGAATTGGTGAGGTTTCACTCTTTTATTAAATGCACGGGCCATCCTATTCTGATATAGCTGTCAATGGCACATCGCATCCATTATTTTCCCGTCAATGAGAATGAGTTGTTCCTGCCTAACCCTATCCACTCTGCGTCGTCCAATTTTCCTTCTTGAATGACTCTTAAGGACGGTATCTCGACTTCTGCGGGTATCACCGCTTTAGTGCCGCATACTAACATGTATGGAGTCTCCCCAGTGGATGTTCTCATAGTGGTCCGATAACCTAATAAGGCGAAGGGTAGCTTCTCGTGCCATTGTCTTCGATTGACCACTATCTTTCGCAGAATCCTCTTGATATTCTTATTAGCTACCTCGACTGCCCCATTCATTTGCGGTTTGTGAGCTGTGAAATTGTGGTGGACAATTATGAACTTCTCGCAGATTTCTCTCTTGAGTTCGCTCTTGAGGTTAGCAACATTGTCAGTAATGATAGACTCCGGTATCCCAAATCTGCAGACGATGTTATTTTGGACAAAATTTGCCACTACTTTCATTGTGACGGCCTTGTAAGTAGATGGCTCGACCCATTTGGTAAAATAGTCAATGTCTACCAAGATAAAAGGATATCGGTTTGATGTTGCAGGCTCTATGGGTCAAATTACGTCTTTGCCCCAGGCGGCGAACGACCAGGGCGAACCCATTACATTTAACTCATTTGGTGGAACACGGATGAAATCTCCGTGAATAGGGCACTGGTGACACTTCTCCATGTAGCGGATACTGTTGCTTTCCTTACTAATCTAAAAGTATCCAGTTCTCGAAATCTTCTTGGCTAATATGAACCCGTTCATGTGGGCTCCGTACGTACCTATATTTATTTCTTTCAACAGTCCGGGCTTCAACGACGTCTACACATCTTAGTAAACCTAAGTCTGGGTTCCTTTTTACAAGACTTCCCCGTTGAGGAAAAAGTTGTTTGCCAACCTCCCGGGGGCTCACTTTTGACCATTAGTAGCATTCTCTGGGTACTCCTTGGTCGCAGGGAATTTCCTGATGTCTTGATACCATAGTTTACCATCAGGTTCTTCATTCACATGGAAGAAATAGGCATTTTGATCACTGATTTCTATCTCGATAGGGTTGATGTAGTTCTTGTCTGGATGCTGAATCATAGATGATAGGGTTGCAAGGGAGTCACCGAACTCATTCTGAATCTTGGGGACGTGCTTGAACTCAATCTTTGTGAACTTCTTGCACAATTCCTTCACACAGTGCAGGTACGACAGTATCTTGACATTATTGGTAGACCATTCTCCTTCAACTTGGTGTATCAACAAATCAGAATCTTCTATGACCAAAAGTTCTTTGCTATTCATGTCGATCACCATTCTGATTTTAAGGATGCATGCTTCATATTCAGCCATATTATTGGTACAAGGGAATCTTATCTTCGCCGATGCTGGGTAGTGTTGTCCAGATTCCGAAATCAGGACTGCCCCAATTCCGATTCCTTTGAAATTTACTGCTCCATCGAAAAAAATTCTCCATACTTGGTATGATTCTCCAATATCCTCTCTGGCAAATAGTACTTGTTCATCGAGGAAATACGTGGTAAGCGGTTCATAATATCCATCCACTAGATTCTCGGTGAGGCGGTCGGCAAAATCTTGTCCTTTGATAGCCTTCTGAGTTATGTACACAATGTCAAATTCGCTGAGGAGAATTTGTCATTTAGCTAACTTTCCGGTAGGCATTGGCTTTTGAAAAATGTACTTGAGTGAAACGAGCCAAGATATGAGATACGTAGTGTATGCCTACATGTAATGCCTCAGCTTCCGAGCAATCTAGACAGAGCACAACAAGTGCGTTCTATTAGGGTATACTTGGCCTTGCATGGTTTGAATTTCTTGCTTAAGTAGTAGAAGACATGCTCCTTTCTCCCGATTTCTTCATGCTGACCCAATACCCAGCCGAAGGTTGAAAAATAAAGCAACAATGGTTTCCCTAGTTCGGGGAGAATCAGAACTAGCGGGTTTGAACGATACTCTTTGATTCTGTCGAAAGCTCTCTGGCACTCTTCCGTCCATTTCGTGGCAGCATCCTTCTTTAGCAGCTTGAAAATGGGTTCACAGATTACCGTGGACTGGGCTATGAAACGGCTGATATAATTCAATCTGCCCAGGAAACTCATGACATCTTTCTTTCTCTTTGGTGGCTGTAATTCCTGGATGGCCTTGAATTTTGACGGATCCCGTTCTATCCCCTTCCTGCTTACAATGAAACCCAATAGTTTCCCAGAGGGGACTCCAAACGCGCACTTTTCTGGCTTCAACTTCAAACTGTACCTTCACAGGCATTCGAAAAATTTTCTCAGGTCGTCCAAGTGCTTTGAACTCTTTCGAGACTTTATGGTGATTTCATCCACATACACTTCAATCTCCGCATGAGTCATGTTGTGAAAGAGGGTCTTCATAGCCCTCATGTAGGTGGCTCCAGCATTCTTGAGACCAAACGGCAGAACTCTATAACAGTAGACCCCCAAGGCGTGGTGAAACTTGTCTTCTTCGCATCTTCCTCGTGCATCTTCCAGCAAAACAATCCACAAACGACTGCAGTTCATGCTTTGAGCAATTATCGATGAGGATGTGGATGTTTGGCAGAGGGAAGTCGTCCTTTGAACTAGCTTTATTGACATCCTAGTAGTCCACACATATTCTGGTATTTCCATCCTTCTTGGGCACTTGGTTGATGTTTGCCAACCAGCTTGGATAGTTGGTGACCGTCACTATGTTTGCTTCTATCTGTTTGTTCACTTCTTCCTTTATCCTCAAACTTAAATCAGGTTTGAATTTTCTAGGCTTCTATTTGATCGGCGGTCTGGTAGGGTCAGTGGGTAGTCGATGCGAGACAATGCCAGTGCTTAATCGGTGGAATGTCATCATAGGACCATGCGAACACATCAACGTACTATCGGAGGAGCTCAATCATTGTTTCCTTCTGCTCGGCTTCTCGGTGAATGCTGGCTCTGGTTTCTTTTACGTCTTCTTCGCTTCCAAGATTGACCATTTCCATTTCTTTGAGGTTGGGATTTTTCTGACTCTCCAGCTGTTCGATCTTCTACAGGAGATTGTCTGGCATCATGCTCTCGTCATATTCCTCGTAATCCAGGTCGTTGCGCTCACAAGTTTTGTTACATGTCATAATTGCGGAATGCGGTTTTTTATTGGTTTGATTACTGAAGAGAAAAACTAATTATAAATAAAGCGGTAAAAGAAAGTTGCGATATTTAGGAAAATGATTATTTTATTTCATCATAAAGGGAACGTCTTAAGCGTTCACAAGAGGCAAATGACAAAAAGGTACAAACACGGTACATGCCTCAATTGACCGTGCTCTTTTCAAAAGAAATTTTTATAGTTCCATACTACCAAGACTCCTGGTGAACAAAAGATGGACTGGCTATCCAATTCTGTAGCTTTACCCCTGGTTTGGCGTCTTTGATAGTCGGTGTCTTGATGTCAGTTCCTTCACAACATTCTTCAATCATATTCACGAACAGCTTTCCCATCCCGTCAATGATATCATCTTCGGGTACTGAACTCTATCCTAAACTTGCAACATGCTATGGCATAAAAAACTTTTTCCCAGAGCTAACGATGCGAGCTGTCCCTTCCGGAGGCTGATATCTTATGACAGCCCTTCCTTTCTTCCCATTATGTTCAATTGGCTTTGTGATTCCATCTGACTTGGCTCCCAACCCTTTTCCTGGCTAGTATCCATACTTTATCATCTCCCTCAGAGCCATCTTAGATCTATACGGCGACTCCATTCCCAAATTTTGTTCAGTCTTCTCTATCTCTGTAGATTTCATGATTTTCACGGCGTGAAAGGAAACTCCGTCCAGTCCTTCAATGAATGGAACAATGTACTCCAAATAGGCGGAGTGACCCCACTCGCCATGAACCACGATCTCTTGGCATCCCCACTCGAATTTTGTGCATTGGTGTAAAGTAGACAGCACGACCCCTGCCATATGTATCAAGGGCATGCCTAGCAACAAAAACTAGGAAGAGGAGATGTCCATCACTTGGAACAATCCCGGAAAATCAACTAGCCCGATTTGCAAAGCTAGATAAATTTCTCTAATAACATCCTTTTGTGAACCATCAAAGGATCTCATCCTTACGTGGCTTTCCTTAACTTCCCTAAAATGAATTCCCAACTCCCGTAGGGTGGAGAGCGAACAAATGTTGACTCCTGACCCTCCATTGACCAGCACCCGGGACACCACTTTGTCCCGCATTTGATAGTGATGTGAAGAGCCTTGTCATGATTTGCACCTTCGGTAGGAAGCTCGTCTCTTATGAAAGTTATCATGTTTGCTTCGACCATTTTCCCAATTGTCGAGGCCAACGCCTCGCTAGTGGTGTTACTTGGTACACTTTCCCCACTTAGTACTTTCTACAAAGCGTCCTTATGACTGTTAGAGCTCATTAATAGATCCATGATAGATATCTGTGTTGGAGTTTTCTTCAACTGCTCTTCCACATAATACTATTTGTTTGACATTATTTTCCAACACTCAGCGGCTTCTGGATCTGTTATGTTTCTCCTTGGAATTTGTTCTCTCCCCGGGTTTCCTCGTTTGACATCCTCAGGGGCGTCGCATCTTCTAGACCTAGTTATATCGTGGGCTGCAGTAGAGTCTGTCATATTGGCTTTTCCCTTTTGCTTGTATGTCCATGGGACCATTTTGTACTCCCGATCCTCATCTCGAGTAGCATCGACAGGTTGTTGTGGATAAGTCTTGACCTTCACTGTAGGCCTTAACTGTACTGTAATGATCGGAGCTTTTTGAGGAAGGATTCTGGCGGCTTCTGCGTTTCCTATAGTGACAATTGTTTCCTTCAGGTCATATTCTTCGTCTAATGTGATCATGTTAGCTCCCTGGTTTTGATGATTTTGCAGTGGGCTGCGATTCACATTGGGTGGTGTCGGAGGGCATTGTATGACTCCGCTTTTGTTCAGGGTTTCAATTTTCATTTTTCAACTAGAAACAATCTTCAGAATCGTGCCCAGGTACATTGGAATGGTATACGCATCTCTTAGTGGCATCAAAATATTTTGAGGGGTGTTCAAGAACCCTTCCCTCGATTGAGTTTATCAATCCTACTCTTCTCAGCCTTTCAAACAATTAGGCCAGAGGCTCAACAATTGGGGTATAAATTCTAGAACCCGTCTCTTCAAAATTGGGACGAGGACGTGGTGCATAGGTAGGTCGGTTCTGATGAGTAGCGGTTTGGACAAGAGCATATGGCCGTTATGGATTTCAGTTGTTGTTGGCTCGAGGAGTGTTATATTGTGGTTGAGGGCGGTAATATGGCTGGGTATTAAAGACTGGAGCGTAAGTGGGTAGTGGTTGTTTGGGGAATAAGAGGTGCTTACATGAGGTGGGTTAGTTTGGTAGTATGGGACGATTGCTGAGACCTCCTCTTTCTTCTTCTTCCCGCTACCGATTGACTTTGACTGGATGGCCTTGCTGGCCACTTGCAGTGCTACCATGGATTGTTACAATTTACTAGATTTTCTGCCCTCTTCTAAGAAATCTCCCATCTTGACCAGCTCGGGAAACTTTTGACCCATCATTCCCATCATCTTTTCAAAGTATATTCCCTCCTGAGCTCTGATGAAATACTTGGTTAGTTCATGTCATCCGGCGGAGGTTGCGCTCTGGCAGCCTCCGACCTCCACTGTCATGCATATTCTTAGAACGACTTAGATGGTTTTTTTCTGCAGGTTCACCAATGCGAACCGATCAGGAGTGGTCTCTGTATTGAATCAAAAACAATTCATGAAGTCCTCCTCCATATCTTGCCAATTTCTCCAATTTTGCAGATCCTGTCGGGTATACTAGGTGCGTGCTTCTCCCATGTCACGACCCAATTTCCCCTCCGTTGGGTTTCGTGACAGCACCTAGTCTTAAGGACTAGGTAAGCCTAATATTTACACAAGAACAACAATAATAAATAACATCTTAAATTTTTTTTTGGAATGAATCCTTTATACAATGAGCATATTCCCAAAACCCGGTAGTACAAGTCATAAGCTCTATAGAGTTAGCTACCACTTCTGTATAAACTGTTTGCAAAGGAGTGAAAACAGTTGAATACAAGTAAGAAGGTGACTCCGATGCCTGCGGACGCAGCAACAGGTTTACCTTGAGTCTCCTCAGCAATGGTCCGCACAACTACTAACGATCGACACCTGGATCTGCACAACAAAAATGTGTAGAAGAGTAGCATGAGCACACCACAACGGTGCCCAGTAAGTATCAAGACTAACCTTGATGGAGTAGTGACGAGGAAGAGTCAAGACACCTACCGGTCTAATAAATTGTACAAATATAAGCTTAGGAACAACGGAACATGATGTATACATGTAAAGACTACACACTATGGCTATCAATACAACAATCACAGTAAGGGAAGAAAAACAACAAGTAACTGCGGAAATACCATAATAATGACATAGAAGAGCGAGCGAAATCACAAACCCAAAACCTAAACCACAAATACAGTAAAAGTAAGCAATAACTCAGAACCTATGATAGTGTTCACATCAAGTCTTAGCCAACAGACTCCACAAAGTACCGAACCTCGGACAACTTACATCTCATGGGTCCCAATACCTGAACCCTAACACTTGGCATCCTGTGCCCCTATCACAACTCATGGTCACGCTGATAACTTACTTACTAACTAGAGCTACTATGACATATATGACAAGTAGACGAGGGTGTACATCTATACTTAGCAATATCAGGAGAACTTAATATCCAATGGGAGTGTTCAACTACGTGTATGCTTGTGCAAGTGCTTTAACATAGTTCCTACCAGCTAATAAGCACAAGGAAAAGAACAGAAGACACGTAAGATGTTTTCTCACAACTTCCACGAGATAAAACTCATACAGGTAAGCATACCACAACACAATATCAAACAGCAAGAATGCCCCCAGGCCATCACAAATCATCACAATCAATCCCTGACATAGCCCACCTTGTCTCGCCACGTGTGCAAATAATAACATAATAAGTGCCCGCCTTGTTTCGCCACACGTGCATCATAATGTTCCCACCTTGTCTCGCCACATACACAACCCACATATAAGCATATATATATATATAACGGCAGAAACCTCATGCAACCCCATAACAATAACCGCACGGCAGAAACCTCATGCATCACAATATCAACAATCGCACGGCAGAAACCTCGTGCACCACCACAACAAGTACCACAGCAACAATGACAATATATACAAGAACACGACAACTAAATCAACTAGAGAACTTTCGATCACAAGGAGACGGTAAAAGTAGCTCACAAGAAATAACCACAATAGAGAATACTAAGCGTAATAAGAACAACTCAACAAGGGAGAAAATAATATGAAGCAACGATCCCACAATATGTAGTTCAACAACAAAGAAGCTAACACGAATCAAATAATTCCAAATAAGGAAATGTCAACTAAATATAGGATACCTAAACTTCTTTTAAGGTTGGGCAAATTACGAAGAATATACAATAATTTCAGTTAAGGATGAGCAGCGGAAAGATAATCATAACCACAATTAAGACTAATCAATTACATGAGAGATAATAATGGTTTCCAATAAGGACAAGCAGTTATGAAAGATAGCATGACAATAGAAGAGGTAAAAATCTTCAATTAAGCAAAATAAGAGTCAAATAGGCAATAAGAATGAATCATAAACCAATTAAAGCATGTAGAGGTGAAACTACTAAATGGAAGCTCAATCATATCAAGAACAACTTCATACTCAGTGAATACAAGGACCTAAGAACTCTAAAAGGCCAACTTTCTACAAATAAGTCCGAACACGCACTCGTCACCTCGCGTACACGGACTACAATCAACATAGAAGACTCAAATCCTAAGGGGAAGTCCCCCACACGAGGTTAGGCAAGTTACTTACCTCAATCCGGCCAATTCAATACTCAATTTAGCTTTTCCTTTACCAATTCATCAACGCTGGGTTCAATCTAGCCAAAAACGACTTGAATACATCAAACAATGCAAGAGAAAACAATTTCAATTAACAAAACTATGATTCTTATACAATTTGCAAAAAGTCAACAAAAGTCAACTTCCCGAGCCCAAACCTCGGAACCCGACAAAATTTATAAAAACCGAATACCCATTCCGATACGAGTTCACCCATACATAAATTATCTAATTCCGAGACCATTTGGTCCCTCAAATCATCATTTTATATTTTTGAAAGATTTCACAATTTTCCCCAAATTTTCCTTTAGTTTCTCATGAATTTGATGTTAAATCTAAGATATAATCACAATATATAGTTGAAAATTGATTAGAGACACTTACCCAATGATTTGGTATGAAAATCTTCTCTCAAAATCGCCCACTCTCGGAGTTAGGGTTCAAAGAATATGAAAAATGAGCAAAAACTCGAGTTACATAGCTGAAAAGAAGCTGCAGATGTCGCATTTGCGATCCAGGGTTCGCAATTGCGAACCCTCTCAAAAGCGAAGAAAGCCTTCGCAATTGCGAACAAGGAAGGGCTGGAAAAGGTCGCATTTCCGACAAATAGTTCGCAATTGCGAACTGGGCAACGCAATTGCGATGGATATGTTCGCATTTGCGCCCATACCAGAAGCAACAGTTTTTTTTTCGACACAAAAATGAGCATAACTTCCTCATACGATGTCCAAATCCGATTATTCTTTTTGCTATGGATCCGCAATTACGATACGGATCTAATGGTTCAATAAAACTGAATTTTGAGCTCATTTTCTTAACGTGGTACCCTTTATTCCCAAAGAAACGACGTTGAAACATCAAATAAAAGCGCAATACAACCCGAAACACACCCGAGGCCCCCGAGACCCCGTCTACACACACAAACAAGTCATATAACCTAACACGGACTTGCTCGATGTCTAAAATCATATCAAACAATGCCGAAATGAAAAATCACACCACGAATCGAGCTATGAACTTCCAAATCTTCCAACTTCAAAAACTTGTGCCGAAACTGATCAAATCAACCCGGAATGACGCCAAATTTTGCAGGCAAGTCCAAAATGACATAACGGAGCTGTTCCAACTCTTGGAATTGCATTCCGACGCCGATATCACAAAAGTCAACTATGGGTCAAACTTTCCATTTTCCAAACTTCCACTTTTCCAACTTTCGCCGAAACGCCTCAAATTACCCTACGGACCTCCAAATCCGAATCCGGACGTACGACTAAGTCCAAAATCACCATACAAAGCTGTTGAGATCACCCAAAACCCATTCTGGGGCCGTTTACTCAAAAGTCCAATTCCGGTCAAATTCTCACCGTTTAAACTTCCAAAACTAGTTTCCTTCTTCCTATTTGACTCTGAATCATCCGTTAACTGAATTCAACCATGCACGCAAGTCGATACACATATTATGAAGTTGTTCAAGACCTTACGCTACCGAGTGGAGCTTAAATTCTCAAACTTCTTGTGAATAATTTCATCCTTAGCTTCTCGTTCCTTCCCACTCTGACTAAGTTGTCACAATATTCTCTCAAATGTGCGTGAGGGTCCCCCGTCCCGTTGAAGATATCGAACTTTAGGGGGTTTTTATCCTACTGGCATATCCACATCTGGATGAATACAAAGGTCCTCATAGTCCAAACTTTCACCTCCCCGGGAAGCTTGGAGACTCTTAATTTGCCTTCTCAACATTTGCAACTACTCAGATACTGACTCTTCTTCCTTACGCCTGGCTTCTCTCTCCATGTCGACTTACTGGTGTCACGACCCCAGTTCGCCCTCCGTGAACTGTCCCTACGACTAGGTAAGCCTAACAAGTGCGGAAAAACAATCGAAACCTTGCGGAAATTATAACTTAAAACCAAGATTTAACAAAACGGAAATGAAATATAAAATGCCACTCGGCACATACAACACAATATCTCAAACTTCTACAATACTATCCCAAAACCCGGAAACTCACGGGAACACAAGCTGAGAGAAATATAGTAAAAATGCTCTAACTCCGGAATGTCTACATCAACAGTATGATAGAAGGGCTAATACTACAAGATAGAATAAAGATGGAGACTCTTCGGTTTGCGAACGCGGCAGATGTACCTCGAAGTCCCCAAAAGCTCTCCCTGCCTCAAGGATGGTAAGCCTGTGCAGAAGTACCTGGATCTGCACATGAAAAAGATGCGCAGAAAGGGCATGAGTACAGCACAGCGGTACTCAGTAAGTGCCAAGCCTAACCTCGGTTGGGTAGTGACGAGGAAGGTCAGGGCCCTACTGAGGTTAAATAAGATACAGGTTTAACAGTGTGAAATGACAATGTAATTAAATAACACAAGATACAAATGACAGCAACAACTATTACAAAGGCAAGTAAAACACAGTAAAAGACATAACTCAGTCCCGAGATAACAACCGGGGATCTCCCAGGATACCGTCCTATAGTCCCCAAATATAAATACCATACCCAATGGATCTCCCGGGTGTAGTCCCGTAGTCCAACTCATAAATGTCCAGGGGGATCTCCCGGAATGCAATTCCGTAGTCCCAAAGTAAACATTCAGGGGAGCTCTCGGGATACCGTCCCGTAGTCCCAAAATAAAGTGCAGGGGGATCTCCCGGAATACCGTTCCGTAGTCCCAAGGTAAATACACAGTAATAACAAGAATTCAATGCAATCAATTTTCATATCAAAGTGAAGTAGGTAACCCTAACCTAGCATGATTCACGTAGTACAATTAAGGCAGTTAATACAGATAGAGCAATTTAGTCAAGTAGACATGTTTCTCTAAGCTACAGCAGTTTTAATATCCAAACAGTGTAAGCAAGGAAAGGAGGAACACAATTCAAGGCTATTTTTAAAGAAAAATCGGATTTCCAACAATTAGCACAAGTACGCGCTCGTCACCTCACGTACGAGCCATTTCAATTACCACAATATAACTCCTAAGGGGAAAAGTCCCCCACACAAGGTTAGACAAGCCACTTACCTCGAACCGGCTCAAAATCAACTAGAAACCACGCTCTTGCCACGAGTATCCTACTCCAAGTGGCCCAAATCTATTCAATTCCATTTCATAATGTAAATAATACTTCAAGAAGCTGAATCTACAATTAAATTCTAAGCTAATACGCGAAATTATGTAAAATGACCAAAACGCCTCTCGGGCCCACGTCTCGGAATCGGGTGAAATTTATATTTTCAGAATCCTCACACTCACACGAGTCTAACCATACAAAAATCTCTCAAATCGGATGTCAAAAACCCCAATCAAAACTCAATAATTCGGCCTATGAAGTTTTATCAAATTTTCATTCAACATCCGTAATTGAATGAGGAATTTATGCTTAGATTAGTGGATTACAAGCAAAAAGGAGTTTAGAATCGTTACCCAATCGATATCTCTAAAAATCCCTCAAAATCTCGCTCAAATCCGAGCTCCCAAGCTTGAGTTTTGATAAAAATGGCTAAACCCTCGATTTTGAAATCTTATATCTGCCCAGGTGTACTGTGAATCGCGATCGCGAACATTAAAAATGAAGGCTCCAGGAAATGGCCTACGCGAACGCGAGAGGAGGCACGCGATCGCAGAAGAGGAAGAGATGGCCTTACGCGATCGCATCTGAAGACACGCGAACGCGAAGAAGAAATGGGGCTACTGAGCCACCGGCTCAGTTTCTACTACGCGAACGCGAAGGAGCAACCACGAACGCGAAAGAGGAAAGGGGCAGCACTATGCGATCGCGATCCAGGTAATGCGATCGTGAAGAAGGAATTGGCCCCCCTCCGGAATTACACTATGCGATCGCGAGAAGAAGGTCGCGATCGCGATGAAGAAAGGTTTGCAACACCTGAACTTGAATTTCTGCAACTTTTAGACAACTCAAAATGACCCGTTGAGCATCCGAAACACACCCGAGGCTCCCGGGACCTCAACCAAACCTACGAACATATCCCATAACATCAGTCAAACTTGTTCCAACCTTCGGAACGCTATAAACAACATCAAAACACTTATTTTCCATCGAATTCAACCTTAAGAATTTCAAAAACTCTAAAAACACATTTTCGATCAAAAAGTCTACCAAACCTCGTCCGAATGACCTGAAACTTTGCACGCACATCCCAAATGACATAACGGAGCTACTGAAACTCTCGGAATTCCATTCCGACCCTCGGATCAAAATCTCACTATAGAACCAGAAACTTCCAAAATTCAACCTTCGGTATTTCAAGCCTAAATTAGCTACGGACCTCCAAAATACAATCCGACCACGCCACTAAACCCGAAATCACCTAACGGAGCTAACGGAACCATCAGATTTCCATTCCGAGGCCGTCTTCACACTGTTTCGACTACGGTGAATTTTCCAACACTTAAGCTCTCATTTAGGGACTAAGTGTCCCAAAACTATCCGAAACTTAAAACTGAAAATCCCGGCAAATCAAGATAGCAGAAATAAACTTGGGGAAAACAGTTAATAGGGGAGCGGGGCGTAAATTCCAAAAATGACCGGCCGGGTCGTTACATCCTCCCACACTTAAACATTCGTTCGTCCTCGAACGAGCATAAAGACATACCTGAAGTAGTGAAAAGATGAGGGTACTGGCTGCGCATATCCTACTCGGTCTCCCAGGTCGCCTCCTCGACCGCCTGACCCCGCCACTGAACCTTCACGGACGCAATGTTCTTCGACCTCAGCTTCCTGACCTGCCTGTCCAATATTGCCACTGGCTCCTCAACATAAGATAGATCTTTCTCCAACTGGACTGAGCTGAAATCCAACACGTGCGACGGATCACCGTGATACCTCCGAAGCACAGAAACATGAAATACCGGATGAACTCCTGCCAAGCTGGGAGGTAAGGCAAGCTCGTAAGCAACCTCCCCAACACGCCTCAATATCTCAAAAGGGCTTATAAACCTCGGACTCAACTTCCCCTTCTTCCCAAATCTCATAACGCCCTTCATAGGCAAAACTCGAAGCAGAACCCGCTCTCCAACCATGTAGGAAACATCACAAACCTTCCGATCCGGGTAACTCTTCTGTCTGGACTGGGTTGTACGAAGTCTATCCTGAATCACCTTGACTCTCTCCAAAGCATCCTGAACCAAATCTGTGCCCAATAATCTGGCCTCACCCGGCTCGAACCAACCCACCGGAGATCTACATCGCCTACCATATAAAGCCTCGTACGGTGCCATCTGAATGCTGGACTGATAGCTGTTGTTGTAGGCAAACTCCGCCAATGGCAAGAACTAATCCCAAGAACCTACAAACTCAATCACGTACGCACTGAGCATATCCTCAAGAATCTGAATAGTGCGCTCGGACTGCCCGTTCGTCTAAGGGTGAAATGCTGTGCTCAACTTCACCCGGGTACCCAACTCCTGCTGTACGACTCTCCAGAACCGCGATGTGAACTGAGTACCTCTGTCTGAAATAATAGAAACTGGAATACCATGAAGATGGACAATCTCCCGGATATAAATCTCCGCCAACCGCTCTGAGGAATAGGTAGTACACACATGGATCAAATGCGCGGACTTGGTCAGCCGATCCACAATAACCCAAATGGCATTGAACTTCCTCAAAGTCCGTGGGAGTCCAGATACGAAGTCAATGGTGATCCGCTCCCACTTCCACTCCGGAATCTCTATCTGCTGAAGCAATCCACCCGGTCTCTGGTGCTCGTACTTCACCTGCTGACAATTAAGGCACCGAGCTACAAACCCAACTATATCCTTCTTTATCCGCCTCCACCAGTAGTGCTGCCTCAAATCTTGATACATCTTCGCGGCACCCGGATGAATGGAGTACCGCGAACTATGGGCCTCCTCTAGAATCAACTCCCGAAGCCCATCAACATTGGGTACACTGACCCGACCCTGCATCCTTAATACTCCATCCTCGCCAATGGTCACATCTCTGGCATCACCATGCTGAACCTTGTCCTTGAGGACAAGCAAATGAGGGTCATCATACTGCCGCTCTATGATACGATCAAAGAAGGAAGACCGAGAGACCACACAAGCTAGAACTCAGCTCGGCTCCGAAAGATCCAATCTCACAAACTGGCTGGCCACGGCCTGAACATCCATCGCCATAGGCCTTTCTGCTGCTGGTAGATAAGCCAAACTCCCCAAACTCTCTTCCTGGAGGCTCAAAGCATCAGCCACCACATTGGCCTTGCCCAGGTGATACAAGATAGTGATGTCATAATCCTTCAGCAACTCTAGCTATCTCCTCTGACGCAAATTAAGGTCTTTCTGCTTGAATAGATGCTGCAAACTCCGGTGATCAGTATATATCTCACAAGGCACACCGTACAAGTAATGACGCCAAATCTTCAAGGCATGAACAATGGAAGCTAACTCAAGATCAAGGACAGGATAATTCTTCTCATGTATCTTCAATTGTCTGGACGCGTAGGCAATCACCCTACCGTCCTGCATCAATACTGCTCCTAGGCCGACTCTCGAGGCATCATAATAGACAGCATAAGACCTCGAACCTGTAGGCAATATCAAAACTGGGGCTATAGTCAAAGCTGTCTTGAGCTTCTGAAAGCTCGCCTCACACTTGTCTGTCCACTGGAACGAAGCACCCTTCTGGGTCAGCCTGGTCATAGGTGCTGCAATAGATGAAAACCCCTGAACAAATCGACGGTAATAACCCGCCAAGCCAAGAAAACTACGGATCTCTGTAGCTGAGGATGGTCTGGGCCAACTCTGCACGGCCTCCACTTTCTTCGGATCCACCTGAATACCCTCTCTCGAGACCACATGACACAAGAACGCCACGGAATCCAACCAAAACTCACATTTTGAGAACTTAGCATACAACTTCTTCTTTATCAAGGTCTGGAGCACTGTCCTCAAGTGTTGCTCATGCTCTTCCCGACTCCGGGAATACACCAGGATGTCATCAATAAAAATGATCACGAACGAATCAAGATATGATCGGAAAACACTGTGCATCAGATGCATGAAGGCTGTTGGGGCATTAGTCAGCCCAAATGACATAACAAGAAACTCGTAATGACCACACTACTGGAAAATAGACCAATGGCAGCGGGCTAGAAACCATTGCAATAGGTAGGAAACTGTTGCAACAGATGTATTGCAACCGTTCTGTGTGCGTTACATCAAGTCACGTGCCAATAGGTCTATTGCAACGTTTTTGTGCAACGGTTTTAATTTCGTTACAATAAGTATATCTATTGCAACAGTTTAGAAAGCATTGCCATTTTCCTACCTATTGCAACGATTATCTAGTCATATGGAACGGTTCGAAAATGTTGCAATACCATTTTGTGCAATAATTATTGAGGCTACTGCAACGGTTTATGAAGTTATGGCAACGGTAATAAGGGTTATTGCAATGACTTTTTGGAGCTTTGCAGTGGATGTTTTGTCTGTTGCAAGATTTGGTGGTATATTATATTAATCAATTACCTATATAATAAAATATAATACGCTAAAATTTATATAAATTGCGAAAGGAAACTACTCATCAACAAAATCATAATCCAAATCATCCAACTAATATTATCCATAGATTGAAGCAAATATATAATATTGTTTGACAATCCAAGAGTTACCAAACATAAAATTGCAAAAGTTCTAAAATAAAAGATCCTATTACATCTAAAACTCTAGCAACGATCAACCAATACTCTTAAGGTATTCGCTGCTTTCGTCTACCCTTTGTTCATTTGTTTCACCTACAAAACCATCAAAAACAACTTAGCTGATTTAGTTATAAGGAATTAATTAAAAAAAAGACAAAAATAAAACGAAACTGATTATATGTACTCAATCAAGCATGATTTCTTCTGGGCACTAAAGCGATTCACTATGAAGTAATGCTTAAGTTTTCTTCATTAGCTGTTAGATGGAAAGAGCCAAAGGTATAAAACCACCAAGGCATAAGTCATTTACCTGCAATAATTCAATTTTTTTCACCAGGCTAAGTAAAAACAAGAATCTTCATTTCTCAATATAGTTTTTTGTTCTCTCGAAAACTTAATAATCTAAATGTTGAATTACTAACAATCCAAAACTAAAAATTTGACAGAGAAACAGAGTCGAGTGCCCAATCAGAGACGAGAAAAAGAACAAGCATAAAACTAGAAACTATAGTTGTGACACTAAAGAAAATGTCCTCTGCATTAGGAACTATCAAAATTGGTAAAGCCCAAAACTATAAAATAGTATTTTTACCTGTTGTGAAAAACCTGAAAGAGATGCTTACTGTCACTTACTTAAACTTGTTAATCTATAATGCATAAGTTGGTAATTTAGGCGTAAATTTAACATAGTATACTTGAACTAGTATATGTTTTCTTTCAATAAGATTGACTTAAAACATACTCATGTAAAGTTAGACCTGGACAATAAACTTAAGAGCTAAACCACAAATCATTATAAGAAGATAAAGTTTTAGAAGTGGGTCAATAAATTGAGGGGAGTTTAAAATTTCTAGAAATACCTCAGTCGGCTTGTGCTTCTGTCAATATAGTTGCTGCAACAAGTAATGGGCATTGCAGGATTAATCACTCTGCACAAATACAAAAGAGATAAATGGAAGTGAGACTATTAATTAGAATGAGTTCACAAAAGAGGACATAAGTGTACGAGAATTTGTCCGAATATTCTAACACCTAAACCAAAAAAACGTATAGCTCATTGTTCTGCTTGTTCTTCTTGTGTACAACATGTTGGAAAACTTCTTTATTTGGACCATCCTTATTCATGTTTATGTTTTATTTCACTTCCAAGATAGCAAAAACTATTAGGATGAAGAAATAAGAAGTTTCAGTTTTTAACTTCAACTGTGTCAATAAAGTTAGCTAGCAGACCATAATCGCAAGATTATAATTAGTAGCAAATGACAAGTTGTCACCAGCATACAAATAAAACTAAAACGAACAAGTTGTCACTAACATACAAATAACAGCTAACCTAGGAGAAAAGCTTAAATAGATGACACAACAAAATCAAGAGCCAGCTTACTATTCTCATCCAATATGATACACTAAAAATATTTGAGGCTTGGTTTAGTTCATGGTCCAAGTGCATGATCTGCATCTCCAATGAACTTAACACTTGTTTCAAATATTTCTTGGATAACCACACTTGAAGAACAGAAAATATATTGCATTATCGAAAATCAAAACAAAGTGAAATCTTGGTAAATTGTGTAAAAATCCTTACCTTATTTCTCATAAAACATCTGCAAATGGTTAATCCAAAATATAGTAAAGATATCAAGAAATTCGCTAATTCATTTAGATAAACAAGAGCAGCAATGAAATCTTTTTAGTTCAAAATCAAGANAAACCTGTTTTGATAGGCAAAGAAAGTTGGAAATGAATATTCTAAGTGAAGCACCTAATGGAGGATTACTGTATTATGTCAGAAAAAATACATCTACCATCAACTCATCTTTACTTTCTCATTAACTATTGGTCTACCCCTAATGAAAATCCCCCTCCCCTTCCTAAACACACCTCTGAGGAAATATTGGCACAAAACTTCTGTAATTCCAGTTCATTTACTGCAAATTGTTGCCAGATATGATTTTTTGCCCCACCTTCTCACTTTTTATCCCTTGTCATATTGAAGTTTTTATGTATAACTAGTTACGAAAATTCCGCATATGCATGAAGTGGCGTAATGGATGCTAGGCACTATCCAATATCTAAGTTTAAGCCTTTCCTTCTACAGCAAGAGCAGTCACAAGGTTTCAAATGTCGCTAAGAATATGCTTATTTCTTCCATCATCTTGTCTATTTTTCTGTTTTCCTTTCACTACTCCTACAAATGTAGAATTCTCATGGGACAAAGGATATTATACTTGATATACTCGGGATTTCAAGTTTTAAATTCTTAAATCAATTACGCCTCAGTCCAAATCATTTGAGATTGGCAAATGAAACAGATACTCATCAGAAGAAAGTCCATAATCTTTTTTGTTAACTAACCACTCACCATACAAAAAAAATAACTTTGATCAATCAATATTAATTGTTCAATCCTAAAAACTGCTTAGAAGATAGTTACATGATTTCTCAGTATATATTCCATGGAATCATGCCATACTAAATAATTCAAAGAAAATTCAACTGTCAATAAAAAAAAAACGTATAATATT